>NC_086367.1:3755119-4355119 GCF_036324505.1 Eleginops maclovinus
CCCTCTGAAAGTTTATCTACATCAATGATATGTGTGTGGGTGTGTGTGTGTGTGTGTGTGTGTGTGTGTGTGTGTGTGTGTGTGTGTGTGTGTGTGTGTGTGTGTGTGTGTGTGTGTGTGTGTGTGTTTTACCGAGCAGTGCGTGTGTGTGCTGGATGTTGAGAGCTGGCTGCTGCGATGTGTTCGAGTCCTGCAGGAATGTGGGGTTGTCGATGCCGATGTGCGGATGCTGGGAGAGTTTCCTGAGTCTGAGCGAGGTGTTCAGGTCCAGCTGCCGACCCTCCTCCTCTCTGCGGCGACGGAGATCCTCCTGACACACACGGACAAATAAATGCACCGTTATTGGAAATACAATCGAAAAACAAAACCTAACAACGCCTCATATTTACTTGTTAAACAATAAGCATTTCGGTCAATGTAATTGGTTATTTGAAAGCTTTTATAATGAAGCCGCAAAATCAGGACGTGTTGGGTTATCAGTAACAGTAGCACAACATCTATACAGCTGAGAGCAGACATGAAAAAGAAAAAGAATAGCAGGTATCTGAAGGCACCATTTGGCCATTCATTTTTTGACCCACTTGAGTAAAAACACGCCCACTTTTATATGAGTGAAGACCTTTTTAGTTCCGTGCTTTGTGGACGTTTAATACGTCCTGTGCTTAGTCTTTGCCATGTTTACAGTTGTGTATGGAATAGTCTCTTTGCTCTTAATATCACATGTTTATAAATTAAATCAAATTATGTTTATGTTGCCTAATATCACCAAAACACAAGTCTCAGCAGCAGTTTGTACGGATCAAGAAGCATGGAATGTAATCCAATTACAACACAGACAACCCACTCGACAAAATCGTAATGTGTATGTAAAATACTAAAACACTTCATAAGTAAAAAATTCAATAAAATAAGGGACCCAGGAGGATGTTTATGGCAAGCCTTTGCCAGCCCTAACTAAAAGCCAAGTCTTAAGCCTTCTGTTAAATGTGGAGAGTGTGCTTGCCTCCTGAAATAGTGTTTATTTCCAAATTCCTTACCTGCATAGTAACCAAATTCAAGTTTTACATCCAGAATGTGCTGCAGTGAAAGTGCATAGCATAGCATATCCTAAAGAGCACAAGCTCCTGAGAGTTGTACACAAGTGAGTAAATGTACTTTAGTCAGCCCTACTGCTGAAAGCTCTTGTGAATTCAGTTAGCGCAAAGATATGCAGACTATGCTGACACTGGGTAATCACTGTGACGAAGCACCCTACTCTTATATTTGTACTTTACTACTCTGTTTCCATTCTATTTTGGCCCTCACTGGTACAGCTATTTCATTAACAATGGTTGTTCCTGAATGAACTTTAAAATACATGTTTAAATTGCATGTTTGCTGCAGCTTTTATGTTGAATAAAGCAGCACAGGGATGAGTCCTTAAAGCAGAAATGAGTTAGCATTTCAGCACTTGTGGGTTCCATGGTCTGGAAGTCAATGTTTTTTGGAATTACTTTTTGGTTATATGCAAGGGATTTTCATGTGGCTAAATGAGAACCATTTCACACAAATCACACATAAGATTAGCTACCTTTATCTTAGCGGTTGTGACGTAAAGTCATGTGACGGTAGTGTAGGTCATTTATAGCCTAACGTTACCTTTTTACTTCTGGCAATTGCCTGAAAGTATCATAAATGTGTGTTTGCTGAAGGCCTTCAAATATTCCACAATCCAAAGTTGAAATCCCATTGCTTTGTGTTGAGGGAGAGGAGAGCGATGCTTACTTTGGGGTTGGCCTACAAAAATACACCTTCACTGCACCACTCTATAAATGTAGTTCTCTATAAGAAAGTATCAAGTGTGTATGTGTTTACCTGGTGCTGTCGTATCCTCTCCAGCTGTGCAGATCTTCTGAGCGGTAGCGTTCGACTCCCCAGCTCTCCTGGACAGTCCACAGCCATCTCCCTATGCTGTCCCCCCCTCAGCTCTTCATCTCCTCCCCCCCCTCCTCCTCCCTCTCCAGCAACATGGCCGTTCAGATGGGAGGTTGTCATTGTTGGTGAGTGGATTACAGGGTTGTTTGGGTAAGGTTATCTAAATATCAATGAAATCTAGGAGGGCAGCTCAGCAAACAGGGCGGCCATCATACCTTCAGCTGTGGAGAGGCAGAAGAAATCTGTCATTAGTTATAATTTATATAAAAAAGCTTTGCTTTTACACAAAATAAGACCTTCAATTTAATTTGGATGTTAAAACATATTAACACATGATTCCAATAAGGTACATTAAGCTAGAGAATAAATACAGTAACATAAGAAAAAACTAAACTGTCTCTCTCTCCTCCCTCCCTCCCTACCTCTCTCCTCTCGCTCCGTCCCTCCCTCTGTCTCCCCCTCTCTCATCTCCCTCTACCCCGGCTCCCATCTCTCCCCTGACCTCTCCGCCCTCCGTCCCACCCACCTTTCCCCACAGCCTCAATGGAAATGTCGCAGGACATTAATCCCCCTCCCTCACACACCCATCCCTCATCCAGCACCAGTCACTTTCTATTCTCCGCTGCTACTGAAAATGTTCTTTGCACCAAAGACCTATTTGCACTACCGTCAAACTGTGTTGATTGTGTCTAACACATATTACTTTTTTCGTATACCCCTTTTTACCGCCCCCCCCCCCTTTTTTTTTCTAGGCTCTTATCTTTTTATGTTATATGTTCTTTTATATTTGCACTGTGGGACTGCCAGAAACGGTATTTCAATTATCTGTATGTATAACACATGTGGAAACTTTGACAATAAAGTGGACTTTGACTTTGAAAGACAGAAATAAGACACATTTAATAAATAAGGGACACAAAACGACAGAACCAGTGGGAGTATAGTTCCAGGAATCCAGAGTGTGACATTCAGCAACCCAGCATTCATCCAACTTTGATAAGATTACAAGAGGAGGAAGCGTCCTGAAGGCCATTTAGCAGCAGAGTCCACACTATCAGAGCCAGGTCTGGTGAATCATGACGATTAGGTATATATTTACCTTTGACTATTAAGATAAGACAAACTATGGATGTGTGAGGGCTCAGCATTCCAAAATGAACATTTGTTAAAAAATAAATGACTTAAAAGAGGACAAATTATTCTCATTTTCAGGGTCACATTAGTATTATTAGTGTTTAGTGTCTCTCCTGGGACATGTCTGCATGCTTTAATGTTCAAAAAGCTCTTTATTTTTCTCATACTGCCTGTGCTGCAGCACCTCTTTTCACCCTCTGTCTGAAACCACAGCCCAGTCCCCTCTGATTGCTCTATTGGGATTTGTGCCTATCAAGTACTACATGTTGGAGCGCAAACCAATAGAAGCCAGAGTTGCACAGTGATGTCATTATGTTATGGAAGTAAAACAAAGGAGTCTAATGGGAGGCATTTTAGTCGGGGGGGGGGGAGGGAACACAGGGGATTTTAGCCGGTGTTGACCATTTGCAAGCACTAAAACCTATATAACACACTACAGCGAAGGGAAACCCCAAAAAGCATAATAGGGCCCCTTTAAAACATATAAGACATCCTTTTGTGCTACCAGCTCTGAGCAATTTCTAATCGCTAATAGGTATAAAACATTAGGAAAAGGCGGCCAAAACTGCTGGAAGAACAGATTTTTCCCAGCAGACAGTTGGAGTTATAATTTACTGTCCTAGTAAACTATAACGGTGAGCCAGCCTTGGAATTCAGCCAAAAAGAGTCAATAAAAAGAAATGATAGCCTCCAAAAAGTAGTTTATTGAAAAAAGATTTTGATAATATTAAATATGTATGACGTAATACATATCAGTTAATGTTAAAATAAAATAAAAACAGTCAACAGTCAAACAAAATTACACAGCTTGTCTGCTTTATCAGGATGTGTTGGTGAAGTAAGATCAGATTTGAATGACAAAGAAACAGGCTAACTGTGCCAACAGTGACAGTTGGCCAACTTTATAAACCCAGAGCGCAAACAAGCGGTCCGGTCCCAGCTGTACCCGTCACCTTTAGTGTCCTGTTTCTGTTCTGTTTTTAACTTCTTGCAGGGTTTTGCTTATGCAGCGCTTTTAGCCTACGCTGCGCATGCTTCCTTAAGTTGGTGAATGTTTTTAAATGCTGTGCATGTGTGGTCAAATTGGTGAAGACGTTTCCTCATTTGCGTTTGTTTTGGCGCATTTGTATTTTAATATTTGCATTGTTTCTGAAGCTGCAGGTCATTCCTCCTTTTGTGTTGTGACTTTGTAGCACTTTTGCACCTGTCGGCCACCGTACAAACTGCAACAAAAATATGCAAAAAAAGAAAGTCAATGTGGGAAATAAAGTATTATCCTTTAATGCCTACGAAACTGGTGCAGACAATTTACACCATCCGACAAGTTTATTGGTTTAGCAAGTGACTGATTTACTGACTGACAAACTGTTGACCTGCTGGTTTACAACCTGAGCCAAAGCTAACTGAGCAACTCATTTAACGGCTGTCAACTCACAATGGAATGTTTTTTACAAGCATGATTCATTAGTTCACCAACTAGTTTAACATACTAGTTTAAAAGTACTAAATAACTAATGACACAGGTGCTTTCTCTCCATCTTAGGCTTCTAGCTCCTTCTCCTAAGTAGTTCAGAGACAATTACGTCATTACAACCCCCCACTCTGCACACATAACCATGACAACGGCTTTGTCATCAGCATGGTGGTCCCCCTGCCACACACAGATGCACACCACACACACAGGAAGTAGTGGATGGATGAGAAAATTGAGAGGGACAAGAGAGAGAGAGATAAAAATAAGCAGGTGAGACAGATGGGTGCCTTATCTTCTGCTCCCACAATAACAACAGCACATTGATACGCTATCTCTCACAAGCAGCAGGGCACACACACACAGCATAGGTCCCACTGAGGTCCCATGATGCAGCAGTGAGGAATGCCAGGCAGCCCTGTGAACCAAATTCCACTGATGGGGGAAGGGAGTGTGTGTGTGTGTGTGTGTAATATATTCCTGTCTGTAAGCGATCAAAACACTACCATAGAAATCTTAGTATATTTGAATTTATTTTATATTGGGACCAATCAGCAGGAATAGAAATCCAGTCGACGGGAGCAGAGCATCACTCCTTTTATTATTTTTGGGACGGTCCCAGATGTTGAGCTAATATAATTGAACCGCTGATGCATGATCAGGTTTTTCGTAGCACCAAATATGATCTGCAGTGCAACACTAGACACATCATGTAAATATCTCCTAAAACCTTTAGCATGTTGAATTATTGCTGCATTTGGAGAAATTAACAATGCAATTTATTGACGAATATTGCTTTTGCGATATGATTCACTATGTTATCTGGATTGATCCTTTCTTTTCTCATTATCACTGAAAAAAAATATTAAGAAGAACATTTAGCCTTCAACAAATATTGCAATTCCCACAATTTAAATATTGCACTAGTGTTTCTAACAACTTTGATACAATTGCGTTTAATTGTGCAGCCCTATTTCCCTAAAAGCATTGCTCTGATTACACAGAAAGTACTGCTATGATGTTGGATGTTACATGAACTGTGATTAATGCAAGTTAAGATACAACTGCTCTGATTGTATAATAACACATTTTAATTAACTCCTATTTTATGTGTATGGAGGTTTATGATTATTAGTTTTTTGCGATATGACCATATGACTTTTTTTCTCAAATCTCCAAAAGGAAATTCACATTTGCACGATCCTCTTCCGTATAATCACATGGTGGTGTAATCTATAAACAGTTTATTGCTTCATCATGATACATATTGTCTGGCCAAAACACAGCCCTAATCAACAGTAAGAAACCTCTGAACAGCAGGCTTCCCTACATTCTTGTTTTCCAGAGCTAAAGCTTTCTCTCATGCCTCAGGTCCAGCAGACAAATATGTCTATCCCACCAGGAGACAGCAAAAAAATCACTTAAAATCCTCCGGAAATGCAGGTTGGAATAGTTTTACCCTTTATTACTTTCACTAAAAAGGCTGGAACATTGGCCTTTTATTAGAAATAGGACTTATTTTTAATAAGATATTAAGTCCTGTTTTTTACTAAACCAGTTACTGATGCAGGCTCATGTGTTCCTATGGTTACACTGCTTGTTTAATAGAAACACATGCAAAAAGTTACCACTGTAATCCCTCCACCAGCCTTTCTTATTGTTTTGTTTATGTCTGGAAATTATATAATAAAATCCAACTTCAAAATATGTTGGACACATAACCCATTCAGTTATCACATGGTGAACACACACTTTCTTTGTTTACCTCTGCGGTATCAACTAACACTAAAACACAACAGAAACAACCTTTTTAAAGTGTGTTGTTTTATGTATTTCTGTTGCATTGTTCTGTTGCTGAGACAGAAAACAATCAAATGGGATTTAACCAAAACTATAGATATTGTAGTCGTTTTAAGTTATTTTGAGGTCAAAAGAGGGTTTTTTCCAGGTTGAGCCACATATATTTTTGTCCAAGCCGAAATGTGTGTTGCTGATTTGGAAGTATTACCATACTACTATCATTTGCACTACATTCCTTCCAACTATAGCCAAACTTTACTCTATTTACACTTTCATTTAAAAGACTCTGGTAGGTCTAGCTGAACATATTTCATATAAATATTATTTGGCCTTCCATTAGTGCTACCTTATTTAGCATTGCATTTTGTATGTGCTATTGACATTTTAAATATTGCTATGTGTGTAGCATGGAAGGGGCTACAAGTGAATTTCATTGTGTAATCCTGTACTGTATAATGCCAAAAATAACTACTTGAACCGGGTTTCAGGGGTATTTTTGCAAACAGTCTTTTCTATGAGCTTTGTTCTTTTGTCCTCTACCTCATAGTAGGTCGCTGAAAATGGAGCTTTTGTAAAACTCCAGGTCAGGGTGAAGGTTTCCAGAAAGTATGCCTTATGTCCTTTGTGAGGCATCACTAATGAGGCAACAGGTCATGCAGAGGCCGCACTAATACATTCATGAAAATGTGATTTTGTAGGTGTTTAGACATACATTAAACTGATAACATCTAATGAAAGATGAATCACAAGTTAGGGACAAAACATGAATAGGGATACAGAATATCCAATAAAAAAAAACCTACAATAAATGACCATGATCGACACCCATATACCAAGCCCCCAGGAGGTGCTCCGGACTTTGAGAAAATATTCGTAGAGGCCAAACATCGGGTACTGCAACTTCCGTATCAGTCCGTGAAGTCACCCGGCCCAGAAATAATTTGTCCCCATTGACTTACATTGGGAAAGAGACGTCTGTAAATCGGTGGATTTTTATTTTTTTCAACTAAATAAACTACCCAGTATGAACCCTTTTATAGCCCTTATTAAAAAGATTAGATGCTTAAAGTTGTAGAATGCACTTAAAGCTGAATCCAGATGTATTTTCTCTCTCCATTCATTCTACTGAGTCAAGGGCGGGAGGTCGGGGGCGGGGCTTAAGGGGAAACTCAACTGCGCATGCTCTATGCTCTCGACAGCCAGGCATGATGGGTAATTTGTGACGTTTTGCTCTAGGTCTTCATGCGCTAATTAGCAGCTCTCATAGGAATGAACAAGGGCCCGCCTCCAACGCTCTATCCAGTTCTTATTACATCCATGCTATATACACGTTGAAAAATGCGCACCAAAATTGTTTGTCTCTCTACTTAATAATATTCATGTTGCTAGCCCTGTAGAGAAACATTCGATAAGGTTTATTTAAAATAATCCAGATTGTATCACGCACGAGTTGACTGTTTCCAACACTTCTATAATGGTTTTATGAGACGGTTTCTTTTATAATTGTAACATTATGCTGGCCTGAGTTTTTGCTGTTGTGTTGTTCTTTGCTCCACACGTTGTTGTCACGTCAGGACGTTACAGGAACCTGTACTTAAATTTCTACATTTGGAAAACCTGATGATAATCTGTTTGATACAGTACCACAAGTATCACACATACTGGAGGTACGGGCGGGCTTGATACAACTTCAAAGTGAATAGGACATTTTCATTCACGTTATAAAGCACAGGGGTCTTGACAGGTGCCATGGAGAGGAGGTTTCCCCCTCTGCTCCATCTCTCCCTAACAGCTGTCTGCTGTCGGAAAGTCTTACCTCTCTCTTTGGCACTAAACACTCACTTGGCACACAGTACACACACGATTTTATTTTATCATGAAACTCACAGTGACGCACTACATTTCCCCTGATAATGCTCCATTGTAAACAAGAAATATCCGTCCAGGATCAGCAGGAGTCGAGCTATTAACGTTGGCTGTTAGCAGCCTGTATCAGGGGCGCTATTGATTTGCCGTAAGTTGCACTCTATTCAGTATTTTTTATCTCATAAAATGTAGGTTTGGAATTTGTATCAAGTATTGTGTAATGACTGGTTTTGGGATCTACTACTGAATTCCTAATATCGGGAAATCCCTTCTTCTATTTGCAAAAAACACAACATTGAAAATGACTAAATGAATGCATGGTCCTACTGAGGGACAGGCTCATTAAAATACTATTGCTCTAATGATTTAGAAAGCTAGCGGAACACAATCCATGACCTACTTTGAGTAGTGATCCATACAGTGTGAATGAAAGCGGTGCAGCATGTGCTATAGACGTGGGGGAAAAGGATGTTGTGGGGTTTTTTTCACACCTGTAGTTTGGCTATAAAATCTTATGTTATAGCAGATGAAGACCTGCAGCTGTTTCCCACCGGGTCTCTGTCCTGAGACAAGTGAATAGTAGATTGAGACACAATATGAGGACCTGCTGGACTGCATCATACTACAATGACAGAAAAGACCCAGAAAAAGCATTGAGACCATCAGAGGGGAAGCAGGAGAATGATCTGATGGATCTATTATAGGGCTGCAACTAACGATTATGTTGATAATCAATTAATCTGTCGATTATTTCTACGATTAATCGGATAAAAAACGCGTCAAAAAAGATGTTTTCCATTTATTCAGAAAACTGTATTTCCAAATTGACAAAATCAACACACAAGGCAACCCAAATGTAGGCGATGTTCAGATTTGCTAAAAACTATTCAATGTGTCCTCGTTCACTCCTTACCGTCAAGGAACTCAGAAAAACTCAACTCTTCAAACTGGCTTGTGTGATTCTTGTTACATTGCTCGATTTTAATGTTAGTTTACTTTATTTATTTGTTGTCTTTCTTTTTATGTACCTTTGTAAAGCGACTTAAAAACTACATGTATTATTATGAGTATGATTATTATGATTAAATACAGCACACAGTGTCTCAACCCAACCCACTTTCTGCAAATGTGCAAACACTTTGAAATAGCTGAATCAATGAATGGGCATAGTTTAAATAAGTTAAAATAAGTCAAGTTAGTCGTTAGTTTGTTTAGTATTTGGCCGTGTAATAAGCTAGATAATGTGCAGCGAGCCGGTCATTGTTGAAAGAAAACACCGACAGTATTATCGCAGAGACCGACGTGAAGCGGAGGGATCTTGATCGGGAGGTTTTTTCAATGACTGCTGCACATTATCCCTTACAATATTGCGCAAACAACCAGTGTTGTTTAAGGTGAATTTCTCCCACTGTGCTGATGATTTTAGTCGGACCCAGAGCTGTATATAGATAGGCTCTGGCTGGACCGTGCTTCTCTTCGAATGTTTTCTTTTTTCGAGTGAGGTAGCCAGCTCCGCAAACAGAGAGTAACATCATAGACCCAATGAATCGATAACTGAATTTGTTGCAAACTATTTTAGTAATAGATTTTATTGATTCGTTACAGCCCTAATCTATTTTACTATGCAAGCTTTTAAGAGTGATATCCAGGTTCATGCTCATGTCTGTATCAGAAAAACGTGATGCTCACAATCAGTGGCGGCTCCTGAAAAAAATCTCAGGGGGGCAATTTTTTTCTGATAATGATTAAGGTGACCCATTCAATAGGTACATTAAGCAAGACCATATCAATTTGTTGTTAGATGATTAACTCAGACAGAGATCCCTCTTGTGTCCACTAGACAGCAACACACAACAGAAATATTCCCCCTCTAGCTACATAAGGTGCAGCTGGAAAGCTATGGAAGAAAGTTGCATCCAGGAGCCCTATAAGCAGAAATGGTGAGGGTCCACCATAAATTATTCTACTTATTATTATATTAATTATTTACATGAATCCAATGATGTATGATGTAAAATAGCTAAACAGGCCAAAAGATATGTTCAGAAACCACATAAAGACAGGGGCAGCATATTAAGTCAAGTAATTATTGACTGAATACCGTAGCATGTTTTAGATGCTCATCAAAACCTATCCTATCTAACTGTGCCACGAAGTGGACCAGTCCGAGAAAAATGCCAGGGTTGGTGGAGCCCTCAGTTTCATCTTTGTCTCGCAAAGCTAGCTCAAACACCCGGCAGAATTTCACACACTGGACAAGCCGGTTGACGATGTGACCGTTCTTGCTCACCTCATCATTGAGGCGACGAACAGCTAGCCTGTATCCCTCATCCAGTTGCGTGGCAATGTGCCCCCTCCCAAAAGAAGAACATCTCAAGCAGCTATCCATGTGGATCTTCGACAGCTCATGTTTCTGTATTTTTTCAGATAGATGGTGCATATCTGTTACACCAGTCGACGTCCAAGCATTGCTGTCTGCAGTGCCACCTTCAGGGTGAAAAAGTAGACAGGGATAGCAGAAGACTGCGTTGGCTACTTCACAGCCTGCTAGCCAGGTTTGTCGTTCATTCCAATTTGTAGAAAATCCTCGAGTGTAGGTCTTCCCCCCTTTGTAGAAACTTGTTGAATGGTTAAATTTGGTCTTGGAGATCCTGATTGTTTTAATGCCAATTTATCTGGATTTGCAAAAAGGAACTAAAAGGAACTTCTTTCAAAGACACCATGGAATTGCACTGAACGCTAGCCATCTTGAGAGTAGTAAGTGACTTGATCGTTGATCTCAGTTATGTATGACGAAAGCCCTCCCGGAACCCATAGAGATCGCATTGAAAGCTCTGATATTCGAAAAAAATGCATTTTACATGAGAGTCTATGAGAGACCCCTGGGACGATTTTCAACCTGACTGAAATCGCACCTAAAGGGGCGGAACCATGTTAAGCACGACTTTAGTCTGATTGGACAATGACGTTTTTGACAGATCTAACGTCTAGAACACTGATTACGACTGCTGCTGTGTTAGAACAAAATCCCTCTTTTTCCCGTTGGTAGTGCGTCGCCCCAATCGCCCTAATACACAAACCGCCCATGCTAACAATGCTGCTCTAATTACAGACCAAATGTACAGATAACAGAGCTTCACCATCTTTCTGAATCTGTCAAAGCATCTTTTGTTACTCAGCAAACAAACAAAGAGTATATGTCAAAGTATTATGTAATTATACCCAGGGATCCACTCCTCTTTTCACCAGTTGCTGTTGTATTTAGCATAAACTACATTTCAATAAATCACAGCCTTTTCTAAAGTCATGGTTGCATCGTTTTTAATTTAGCTCTTTTTCCCTCATTAACTTATTATAGAACTTCATATGAATTTATTATCATCATTTAAAGGCCTTCCCCTTCTTTCATGCTGAAGTATCACTCTGTTACTGACACTTCTGATGTTACAGAAGGAAACTATTACTATGGGATAGTGATAGAATTGTCAAGGATGTGGCTGTTTCTCAACTTAATCCAAAACATTGGTTAGAGTAAAAATGCAAGAGATTGGTTTTAGATTACAATTGATTTTTTTGTGGGAGGACCCACCCTTGACACCCCACCCTTTTCTATCTTTACCCCTTGATTTTTTAAGAATAATATGCAAGAATATGCATTATTTCAGTGTATATTAGACACTATGCAGGTAACACAAACTAGCAAAGGGTAATGATGTCATAAGACCAGAGAGAGGATCAATTTACCCCCGATAAAGGTCCAATAGCTCCGGTTGCTTAGCTTTCTGAACCTTATAGTTGTATCCGACCTGTTTCATGGTGTCAACCAGTCTGAAACTTGTCTTACTCAAAGCACATAACCTGAGCGTAAACAAGCAGCTATGACTTCCTACACGTACTCATAGATAGAAACCCACCAAGCAGCAGCAAGAACACATCCAAAACTTGCCCTGCGCGAGTAATACGAACTACTACCCCACTCCCCCACCCCAAAACCACACACATGCACACAACACCATCTGCTACCAAAGCTTACCCCCCGGTGTGTATGAATGTGTGTGTTGTTGAGGCAACAGTTCAAGGCAAAACTTTGGGAAACAAAAAGCTCTTCTATCAAAGGGTGGGGAACACTGTAAAACCTGCCTTTATGACATCACAAGTTTCCAAACATCAAAATGTCTTTGTTTGCGTCATTAAAATGATCTGACATAACTCTTAGTTGTCTTATCATCAATGCCAACCCACTACAGCCCATCAAACAGGCTAAACTCTATTCTGGAATGCAGCCCTAACATTCAGGAACGTTTCCCAGAGGCCCCTGACAGAGTTGGAGATGACAGAGAGAGAAGAGAAATGGAAAAGTCCCTGCGTGGCACCTACTGCTTTGAAATGAGTTACATAAACAACAAATGTGTCATTGACAGCAATAACTACAGTTCAGGGTCTGGTGTCTTTTTGCTTTTGTTTGAAGATACCCTTCTGGTCTCCAGTGGTTCTTTTTTCCAGAAGCCTACATGCTATGTTATGGCATTAATATGGCATTAATAGTAACGGCAATTTGTAACCCTCAGTGCTTCAAGATAAATCAAAAAGAAATGTGGATTTGAAGAATCGTGACGTCCCTCATATAATAACAGAGTAACATCAGTGACAGAGTTCAAATTACATCTTCATTTATCTGATTTCACTTCAAAAACATTGGGGGACAATTGCCTGGATAGCTAGATCCTTTGGGTTGGCAAATAAGTTTCATGGTGTCCATGAAAAAGACCAAACAAGATTCACTAAATAAAGACATGGACCTGATGATAAATATCTGGGGTAGAAAAATATGGTATGCGGGCATTAACGTCACTTCCAGCCGCGCCCACTTTCGGGCAAAAATAATGCATATAGAGAAGCGAAAATAATAGTTTCACGTCTTAAAGCTGCTGAGTCATGTATTGCACCTCAAACATCAAATAAATCCAGAGTTTCTTTACTTCCTCTCCAGAATAAAGGAGAGTAAAAGAAAGGATTCAGTAATCTCAGTTTCAGTGTCAGCCTGCTGCTTGCCACTCGTCCTCCAGCAGACCCACCGGACATCCATCCCCTATTTATCCTCCGTAAAAACAAAGCTGTCTCTGCCGTCTGACCAGATGTCTGACCCCATCTTCATATTTCTGGACTCATTACACCGTTTTGACCAACATGAATATTGTTTTCATCACTGCATCACTTTAACATTTCACGGGGGAAATCTGCATTTTGGTTTGAGAGCACAAGCCGACAGCAAGAGGGCGCAGCGCCCGTGACTCGGTTTAAACAAAACCCTGCATATGGAAATGTAAACATGTTTTATAAGAGGCCTATTACCTCTTAGAGGAGGCTTTCTATTCCTCTTGTAGGTGTCAGGTGATTAGCATGAAGCAAAACAAGAAGTCACGCAGGACTGATGTGTGAACTCATGGCTTGTTGCTTTGGGAGATTATCTTAGTTTGGAATTAGTTTAATTATGTTGTGTCACGATGACAACAAAAAACATGTTTTCTTTTGAGAGTAATACTTGGTATGTCCAACTACTGCTGCGGTAGCAAAGCACAAAATTATTACTTTTGTTCTCGCAGTATGATAGCAGCAGAGATAATATACCCTGTGTAGCGCACACTGTACAGAGGGTGATCACAGCGGCTCTCTGTGACAGCTTTGTCCATGCTTCAGATACGGGTTGCAAAACTGTCCAGCTTCTACTAAGATTTCAGATATCATGTGATAATATAGAAAAAACCCAACTGATTTAAATTACCAGTTTGTGGTGCATTTCTTTATTACAACACCACATGTGTAATTGTTTAATCTCCCGTCAAAATACAGGTGAATACTAGGATTTTAAATGCGTGATTAATAATGTTTGTTCACTGATCAATATTGCTATTTAAACAATCCCTTTTTGAACCGATTGACCGCACTGTTTGAAACAGTATGAGATTTTAATACCACAATAACCAAGGATTTTCAGTATCTGTATCTAAATAGTTTACTGCAATGATCATTATTATTACAGCAACACTAATGAAGAACGGGCACAGCAGTAGGGCTGAACGATTTTGGAAAATAATCTAATTGCGATTTTTTTCCTCAATATTGCGATTTAATATGCGATTATTTTTTCAAGGTCCTCTCATGTATTTTTCAACAAACACAGCAATAGATCAATCGTGATTACAATCGTGAACCTCGTGAGGTAGCAACAGTAGCGAGGCACGTTCTGCACAATACCTGACGTTGCGCAGCATCTTCCTTTTTAAAGCCAAAATAATTCCACACAACTGACGTGCCGCCCCTTTGGTACCAAACTTCCAGCCGTGCACTCTTCTGACGAGCCTGAGGCCATTGTGCAACAGGTTCAAGCGCAGCGTTGACTTCTTTCCCTGCCTGCTTGGCTTCGCTCGACTCCGCTCGGCTCGCTCGCAAGTCACGTGACCAGATCACGTGACCAGTCAAATCGCAGCCTTTGCGGTTGGAAAATCTCGTTTTGCAATATCGCGATATTATCGCAAATGCAATTAATCGTTCAGCCCTACACAGCAGTAGTATCCAAATGTTCAAACAATCATACTGAATGGATCAATGGACTGGGAGTGATGCAGATGCTTATTCTGAACATAATAATGGAACCCTGATCAATTCTGTCCATTTACAATTCCAATGAAGGTATTTTAAACAATACAACTGCAGCCTAAACAACATTACCAGCATTTAAAACATCATAACGTGCTAATAATTGTATTCTACCTAAAGGGAAGTCTACTTCTGTCACAGCAAAGTCAAAGTAAAGACACTTACAGCCACACCTTGTGAAATACTACTCCAAAATAAAACAACAAGCTCACTGCAGTTTAAAGCAGGTCTTTTGACAGCGGCATTGTGGAAATATGGAACATGGATTGGCAGACAACCAACTAAAATTCAAGACCTGCCAGAAATTTCAACAACTGTCCAAATATCAACCAGATGTTGATCATACAGGTAATTAATCAGAGGGCAGGACATGATGTGACACAAGAGTGAGTTCAGCAGTGAGTGGGAATGACAACGAGAGCAGAAGCAGAGCTAGCTCTTATCTCGTGTTTAACCGTAAACACTCAGAGAGACGCGCACGCGCGCGCACACACACACACACACACACACACACACACACACACACACACACACACACACACACACACACACACACACACACACACACACACACACACACACACACACACACACACACACACACACACACACACACACACACACACACACACACACACACACACAGAGAAAGGGCTGTACCACCCTGTACCAGACAGAGAGAAAATGAGCCAAATGAAGAGAGTGGGTAGAGTGTGTGGAAGGAGTCCTCAAGCCCGGGAATGTGTTAGCATTTACCACTTCCGGTTCCTCGTCGCAGTCATTCCTTTTTGAATGAGATTTTCGTTAATTAGTTTGTTGGGATTTTTAAGTTTTCTTCAACGACATAAACTATGTCAATAAATAACCAACTGGTAAATGTCAGAAGCATGGATGTGTCAGAAAAAACACTGGTTGCTTACAAGTGTCTGAATAAGAATACCTAACGTCACCACAAAGAAGATAAGTCATCTTTAGCTCAGCGACGCTGACATGAAGTTATATGACCATGTTGTAGTTTATTTTAAGTCCAACGTTAGTTTTTTAGTCCTGCCGATGGCATTTAGGCTTAAAAAATGATAATTAAAGCGTCTAAGTATGTCAAGATTATCCAGCTGAACATAATGTGTAATAATGTGTATCATACATGTGTGTCTGTCAAAGATCTTATTTTCTGAAATCCAATTGCTTTTAGTCAAGAGCCCTTGCGATGCTGAGTTCTGGGCTGGTTCATGACTGAAACACTCAATAAGTACACAAGCTGTATATAGAACAGATATCATTCACCTAAATAACCATCATGATTTACAATAAGAAATCCACTGAGAGAAAGGCTAAGAAGCTCCTTATCTTGATCACCCAACCCATTGTTTTAGCAGGTTAAGGCAAACTTTACTGATTGAAAGCCTAACACTCAAATGCCTAAACAGCACAGCAGAATTAGGCGCACTAAGATAAGCTTTAGATTAAACTGACTGGTCATGGTCAGAAAGGAACCTTCATTATATCCGAGGGGAACACTGACAAGGTGACAGTTTCAGCCCCAGTTTAAGTCTGGAGACACATTTTGATTTAGTATTAGCCTAACTTTGGGTCCTAATCAGGTCTGAGCACCAGAGTGAGAGTGAGAAAGTGATGGAGAGAGCATTCCAGAGAACAGAGGGTTCCTGTATTGTGCTGGCCTGTGGCCCAATGTGCCTGTCCTCACCTCTCTGCTCCACCAGCAGTGTGTATGTGTGTTAAAGTCAGCTTTGACCCCATCGCCATAGCAATGTGATCTCATACCTGTAGTAAAGCTTATCTAAAAGGTCAGCACCAGTGTGTTTACATACTATCCTATGCAGTACATTTGAACTATTGACCATGAACCAGATGCACTTGCAGTTAGTTACTGCTATGATTCTTGATAGGAGCTTTCAGCTGCTGGTACAAGCAAAATCTAAATGGAACTCCCTCTATACTTCAGTAAGGTTATTCATTAAGGTAGGCTAAAGTCAAGTCTAAACCTGTGAGTAACATATCAGTCACAAACAGCTTTGCCACTATTCAACATAAGAAAAACCCCACCCTTTAAGGTTAAACTCTTCACAGGCACAGTCCTCATGATATGGCATGCAGAAGCACTATACAACATTACACTTGAAGACATACATATAGAATACAGTCTTTTTCCGCAGAATAGACTGACAGTAAGATTGTAACACTTTCAAGCAAACGACAGCAGAATGCTCAACAGGTTTGACATGTGACGAACCCGGGTTAAGGGATATTTTGGGAGTAGTTAGAGTTTAAAGTTTTGAAAAGGGCAAGATTTGGCTCATAGACAATCTTAATTCCCTATTTCAGGGAGGCATCTCTATGTTCAGATAACCAGTTGTCTAAAGTAACTATGTACATGTATTCAAGTACTGTACTTAAGTACAATGTTGAAAAACGTGTTCTTTACTTGAGTATTACAATTTGTTGCTTCTTTGTACTTAATTGCGTACTTTTACTCCACTTAATCTATTACATACCGTCAGTTACTTTGAGGATTGGGTTTATTAATATGAAACATAATCAACACTTATATAAGACTTTATATTTAGTAACTTTCACAAGCTACCCTGCAGTATACACAGTCATTAAAACTAGCTGCACCTTTACCAGCTTTGAGAACACTTTAACGCAACTTCTCCCACCTCTGCTGATAGCCAGAAAGACTTTTTTTATTTGAGGCTTCTGCTTCTCCTGGCACAGACTTTATGCAGCAGGTAGGAATTGGTTTACCTTTTTCAGCAAAACTAGCATACCCCGTAAAGGCAACATAACTTCAGGAGCACAATAAGTCTCTGTCGAAACGTCATGTTATGACACTTAACATCAGCCAACGTTTCGTGATGAAAACTATCCGTTAACTCTACTTTAATCTAGAAAGGAAAAACGCAACACTAACACAGTTGTTGTAATATTTCTGAAAAATGTAATGTAATGTTATTTTGTATGACATTATAAATGAAGTTCATTTAGTTTGACAGGGCGTTGTGGCAGCTAGCTAAGCTAGTAACGTAAAATGAGTGTTTTGGTTAGCCAGTTTCACTATCAAGAGTACCCCAGAAGTAGCTGAGATATAGGTTAATAATAAGCTAAATTTTATGTAGAAAGGCAGTTTATTGAATTGGTATTAACCTTAACAACAGTTTGGTGACTAAACAATCTCAAAATACTAACTTTATATAGTAAGTGGCTGTTTTTTATTATTTAACTTTATCGTGCTAATATTAGCAGCTAACTAGCTAGCTTGCTTCTTCCTGCAGCACCTGTTGATAACAAAGCCGCCTCAGACAGAAAACACTGCAATACTCACTGTGTTTCTGAGCCGTCCACGTTCTTTTTTAGCTGCTAGATCCAAGTCGTTAAAAAGACTTAGTTTTATTCCAACCTGCGTTAGTTCGGGTTATACTTTTCTGCACCAGTTTCCCCCAAACAGACTGGTAGCTTGTTTGTCGCACAGTGCAGCGCTAGCCTCTCTCCTCCTCCTTCTCACAGACTGTCATTTCCAACTCCAAAAAGGGGGAGGAGACAACATTCCAACTATGTAAAACAATGACGCTGATTGGACATAGCGATGAAAGGAATCTTGTCTAACCTATCAAACACGTTGCTACATTGGTGGGCTATATCATGTGAACACTACATTGGAAATATTACTCCTTATTATTTAATTAAACCAAGATTAACAACTAACGTGAGCAAAAAACAACCAAAAACCAACTGAAATGAAGTGCATGAATGAATAATAAATATTACTTTTAGGTTACATTACATCTTAAAGAATGTTTAATTGAGTGTATATACCCTCATGCAAGGATATGTGCACAGTAACCTACTGACTGCTGATAGATGTTTTTCGACCTTACTATTCCCTATTTTCTGGAAAATGCGTTTTACACAGCATTATAATAAAAACGTACATCATGGATTTCACAATGTTGGTACTTCACTGGATCATATGTCTATTAGATTAGATCACAAGGTCGAGCTGACCTGAAATACTAGTCTACACTTTAATACGTAATGATAATGACACACTTAACCTGGGCTTTGTTTTCATGTCTGCAGAAGAACGGCCACGGTATATTGAGTGTTTAGAGAAAAGGGAAACATCTACAGAATATACAATCATGTTAAATTATTCAATATAGGGTGTTAGAGACATTAGTAGGGTTTTAATGAACACAAAACACATGTTTAAAGAGGACAGACACTGGCCTGTTCATTAAGATACAACCTATGTTTTGAATTTGGAAAGTGATTTAAATTCCATTTTAAATTTCAGGGACAAGATTATATTCACAGTCATTCTCAATCTCAGAAATGATAATGAATGAATTACCAGTAAGTACAAAACATATTTAACAAAACACGTTTCTGTCAAATTTGGTGATAAAAATAAGAAATGCCCACAGAGATAAATACCTATTTAATCTTTAAAAGGGTTTGGCTTGTTCTTTAATTTGAACAAAAAGGTTTGTCATGTATTTATTTGGAAATTGGAAAACATATTTTAAATCTATTGTGGAAACTGGACTCTTAAATTGTTGCAAAATTATGAAAAGACAGAATAATTACTCAATAATTGCGATCGTGTTTGATTATATGATGGAATATCTCATTGACAATCCTTTTGGGACCTTGCGTAGGAAGTTGTATCATAATTCTCTGTAGTAATAAACACAAAATATCTAGTAAAGATCTGAAATAACTGAAATACACAAATATTAACCTTGTGTTAGACTCAAACTGAGAAAGATAATATTAAATATTTATATTGTAATAATAATTAGAAAACAACACAACTTTCCCAGACAGGAGGTACAGAATAATCAGGATTATTTTTATTAATTCATCTTCAGTTTCAATAATATCATTACAGAAAAAAACATCCTCTTCATAATTTTTATACAGTAGTAGTAGAATGCTGTGTCATTGCTTCATTACAAGTGCTGGTCATAGTTTATAGTGTGTGCAGTGTGACACTGAGTTCAGTCCAGTGTTACGAATCACTCAGTACAAAGGCAGTTTAACAAAAACCTGCTTCTTCTTACTCAAATGAATCTATCTGGGTTCAATTAGTCCTCCTTGGGCAGGTGCCAGGACGTGCTCTGATGCTGCGTTCGTGTAATAATGGGCTTATCGTAAATTTCAGCTGCAGAAAAAACATAATCTTGTCAATTGAATACTTCTTTTATTTATTTTGGATGTGGTCCACCACTGAATGAATTTGCAAAAATAAGTCACCCTGTTCTCCCGCTTTTTCCTATACGACATGAACCCAGCATGAGCCACTGATAGATACATGGTGCATTTGAGGTAACTGGGAAGTTTCTGATATCTGAGCTAGAGGAATAAATGAGAAGACAGTGTGATACCAGAGTCTGGACTTTGATTTCTTTTTTTTCCCGCACCACTTATCGCATAAATAACTAACATTTAGTCAGATCAGAAGTCGTGCCCAGGTGCTGCACCCTCGTCTCAAGCCTGAAATGACACCTGCCCAAAGAAAAAAGGACACGCCCCATTTTATTGGCATGCAAGTGAGAGAATTAGGGAAGAAAAAAAGGAAGATGAGAGGTGAGGAAGGAGAGAGGGGAGGGGTGGAGGAAGACTGCATTAGCCTATCAGGAGAGAGGGGTCAAAGCTCAGGAGTTGTCTCTGGTGCTGCATTCAGGTCACACAGGAAATATAGAAGCTTCTGATGTTGACGTCATATCTTTTGGGAGATCATCAGAAGCATCTAGGAAAACATCTTGGGTTGCGGTTCATTAGACTTTTTCTCTTGGGCCATGATAAGAGCTGTTTGAATTCTCTACATGATAGGAAAGGAGATTCAATGCTTCCTTAAATATATCTTTACGCTTAGGTTAGGGATTCATGTGGATTAACATGAGTTGACAGGAGGTTGTTAATAGGAGTAACTACTGGATCTACTTTTACTTTCCTTTTTTTATTTTAGTTTAAACGTGTTAATGAAGTCTCGTCATCTGCGTTTATAATGCCTGCTTGTCATTATTTTTGAAAAAATGCAAGGGATGAGGTATCTAGATGCGCTTTTGGTAGTTCATGTACAGACTTTTTTTAGTTTCCCCACTCTGAAGGCCATTGTCTTTTCCTTTACTTAATGAAATATAAAAAAAGGTGTTCAGGAAAGACATAGGATCTGATATTTTTTGAATATTTCCCCGCATTCTTGGTTTCTTTAAGTACCATTAAATTCAAAGAAGTACCATCATTTTGTACCGTTATTCCAACATGACCTGAATCCAGCATTTGACCTTTGACCTTGTGTGTTTGTGTGGCACTGATAGGAAGAATCAGGGGGGCTAGAGGAGTTAAGGTATGGTGCATAGGTGAATGCTTGGGACTCACAGTTTGCATATGATGCATTTGAACGGTCCTTGTTAATTGGTAAACCATTGAAGTGTTGATCAGCAGGATACAGCAGCTAACTGGCTAATGCTAATAGTAAACTTTGATTGTGGGCTAAATATCAAACATGTTTCCTTTATTTCTCGGTGATGCTCAGACTATGTACAGTACATCGAGAGACAGCGTTAAACTGTGTTGATTCTTTTGACTTTAACAAGCACCTTGACATGGTTGTGGTAGGAAAAACACCAGTTGTGTAGTTTCCGAGCACCTGAACGCGACACCCTGCTTTCAGCTGATGTCGGGATGGAGTTTTTTGAGTTGGGAAAACAGGTATGTCACAACTCACTTAAGCAGCTCTTTCGTTCATGTTGTTGTGGTTTGAAAAAGATGGAGGCGGCTGATTGGCCCAAACAGAAGCCAGCCTTTGAGACTAACTGTCACATACTAATTCATCTTTGGCTACTTAAAGGACATATTTTTTCTTATAGTCAACAAATCACATGAAAAGATCCAAACCAGTTATGAATGAAGTCTATGGTAATGTATCATGTGTGTATCAAACCCATAATATCTATCTTGCTGCCATCGAACTCCGACAGTCACACTTTTGAACTAGTGGTCTTTTTTTTTTTTTACCTTGAACACTTGGTCCATGTCATATTTTGACTCAATCACACAGTTCTCCGTGGCAAAAATGTCCCCAATAATGTCATGTTTGCAAAAATTCAAAAGCTGCATGTAATTTATTATTATGGTAATTTACATACAACAATTGTTTTTTGTTTGCTTTATGAATTTTGACCTGTATGTTAAAAGTGTCTCAGAGCACCTTAAATAGCACTGTATAAATATAACATATTACTATTATTATATTTTATTAAAGTGCCCAGCTGATTTAGGAAATTGCAAAGAAATACATTTAAAAATTCACTATTCTGTCCTGTTTTAAAGAATTTGTTTTACATTTAGGTAAATACGCTTTCCAAAGTGAAATAAAAAGATGAATTTAAAATATGAAGCGTTCCTCTCTCATCTGTGTTAATTAATACAAAGTTAAAGCCAGCAGCTGGTTAGCTTAGCTGAGCATAATGACTAGAAAACAAATCATATTAATTAACAGGTTATATTTCAAATAAAATTATGTTTTTTTTTTAAGTATTCAGATTCTGTTAAGAGAAATAGAATACAAAATTGGTTGTGGTCTTTTTTTAATGATTTGTTGAAAATACGAAAAACTGAATTTCACAAAAATATCCTCTAATAGTTGTAGAGCTGCAAAAACCACATTTATCAACATTGTTCTATTTCATATTGCAGTTTTGTCCTGTCAACTATGATTTTGTGTAAATCAAACACCACGAGTGGTAAGGTTAGACTAATACTGTATACTGTATGCGGCTCACCTGACCTAAGATCAGTGATGTCATTTTTATTTTTTATCCTTTCTGTGAGTCATGAGGAGATTTAATGTCTCAGTATGCTTAAAATAAACACAAAAACAAGTTATCCTTGTATTTTTTTGGCAAAAAGAATGTTATATATACTGTACTGGCACAAACTATATCAGCAGCTTCAAAAAAATATGTCTTTATACGCTCATATTTCTGTCAATACTGTAGGTTAGGGTCAGGGGGAGGCGTAGTGATACTGCAGGGAGGGGGTTTCTATATGATGTCAGAGAAAAGAAGAGAAAGAAGGGTGAGAGAAAAGGAAAAGAAGGAGGTGGAGGAAGGAGTCTCTACGTCTCTATATCTACGAGGGAAAAATATCCAACGCACAAAGCAAATGAACAGGAGAGAAGAGGGCATGATTACTACTAAGATGATAATATTCAATCAGAACCATGATAATAATAATAATAAAAATAATAATAATAATAATAAATAGAATATTAATTAACAATATTAATAATCATTATCATCAGGATAATAATATTACAGAATAAATCTCGTATTTTATATATATTTTTTTTCACATTTTTTTTTCTCCATTGAACAGTGATCTCCTCAGAGCAGACCAATGAGGTTTCAGCCTCCGCTGGCTCCGATTGGCTGTTGCATATGACATCACAGCTAATGGCGACCAGGTAGACATGCATCACTTCCTGCCCCCGCCCGTTTCCTGTCCTGACAGGAAGTCCTGGCACTGCCATGATAATCGGTAGCGAGTGACATGGAAGTCTGGGGAGGACATTTGTTGGCGTTACAGTCGAATGAGTATAGCTAATGTGCTAATATAGTGCTAGTACAACGTACCTGCATCATAGCCGTCCGATGACCATGACGTCGACGACCTCTCCCTTACGCAGCTCCACATACTGCTCTGTTTTGGGAGGCAACATCAGCAGACCGTTGGCGCTACGCATGGACATTAGCCTGCTGGATACTTGGTTGCCTGGAGACACAGAGGAGGATTATATGTGAGACTGAACGAGGGACAGAGTGGTGAAGGAATAAGTCCTTAAACCTGGAAATGAGTTTGCATTTCAGCACTTACAGGTTCCCTTGTGTCGAAACAATGTTTTTCTGAATGTGTTTTTGGTTAGATGCCTGAAATATAATCTGTAGTTAACACAAGCTGTAGAGTTAGCCGCCTTTAGTTTAGCGATGGTGACGTGAAGCCATGCCGCTGTAAGGCAGTTAGCTTAGCCTGTTAGCTTTTTACGTGGCGATTTCATTTTTCCTCCATGAATCATAAATGTGGTGTTAACATGTGAGATTACCGCGAACAAACTTGGCGCTAAGTTGCAATGACCACTGTAATGCAGCTTTTAAAAGTTAAAAGACATTCGCAATATTATCCACAACCAAACATATTAGTGTCAAAAGTATTAAGAATTATAATGCCGGCTATGTAGATGGTCTTTCATGTATTTCTATGTGGTTAGTAGAACTCGATGATAGGCCGTGTAAATGCGTGTCCACATATATGCCACCTGTGCTCTGTGCCAGGCATGCCCTGTGTCATGTAGAATACAGCGGTGGTACTCGGTCTTGGATCCGTAACAGGAGAGCTGAAATGAACTACAACAAATGTTACATATCCATCAGTTTTATTGAACAACACAGTTTCAATTGGAGATGAAACCTTAGTGTCTAGGACCAATGTGCATGTGTCACTAGTATATTAATTACCAGAAACTGCAAGCATCTATAGTTCATCTTTAAGCCAAACCTTATCATAGGCTTAGCGTTGCTAATCTGAAAAAAAAGACTGAGTGACATAATGGCTAGCTATAAGAAGGTGCAGAACCTGAAACCGTGCAACTGCCAGACCTACACGTTTAAAACAGACGGTTTCCACTCAACAGCCTCGCCATGTCCACAAAGAAGATTGAATGACTGTGGCACCAATCAGCGGTCGTCTCTTAAAGACGATATCTCACATGCGACAGTAATGGTGGTCGTGTCAGCTAACCATACGCACACACGTACATGTCTGCATGCTGTCGTCCTCAAGAGCCTTAGTATGCACAGAAGCCGCAAATTGTGCTGAAGAAAGCAACTGAGGACTGTACGTGACCATGCCTTTGTCTGATGAACCCATTAAACTGATTATGTTCAAGTGGTGCAACTTTGGCAACCGGTGAGGATTCAAAGCAAAAGTGTCCTGCCTACATCAACATGTGGTGGGATTCCATGGTTGGGCCGCATGCACTGCGCCACTGGGTAAGCTAACATCTCATTGAGGAACCATGATATACCAACTGTACTGTGACCACTGAACAGCAGACCCCCCCTCGAAACTGGTCCCAGGCAGTAGTTAACATGAGATACCCGAACAAACCTTCCAATACCACTGACGTGCAAAAGATACTGAGGGTAAAGTGAGATGGCCAGCTTTTCCAAACCTAAAACATTTGAGCATCTATGTGGCATCCAACCTAAACACAAGGTGGGGCCAAAGGTCTCTAACATTCACCACTATATATGCCGCATGAGGAGTGAGAGGATTCTGTCAGACCTGTGAAGCTCTAGTGAACTCTATGCCTAAATTGGCGTTCTGAAAATATGGTGGCCCCACAATATTGCACTGACAAAATTGGCAATTTCACTTAGGGCAGTGTACTCCATTGTTGCCACGTTTAGACATACAGGCGGTGGTAATTGTTTGGGGCACAGCAATTACGCTAGGTACAAGCTGTACACTGACTACTTAACATTGTTCAAATGTCCATACTCAGTGTTGTCCATGTAGAACAAACATTTCAAAATGTATAAAATGTTGTAGGATACTCACTTTGTGGTTGGTGTGTGTGTGCACATTACCCTAGCTTAATAATTGTCGTACTAGAATCCGCAAGATCCTTGCATCTGTCCTCAGAGGATCAAAACTTTACATGTCACCATGCGACACTGGGTACCTGCAAAATAAACAACACTGTGTTACTACATAAGAACTGTCCAGGCAAAACAGCAGATTACAACACAGTAGAAACATTGCACCTTACATTGGGCTTAACAACAGTATTGATAAATACCTCACAGCAGTTTAAACTGATATTGTTTCAGTTAACATGCTGATACTCTTACCATGGTGCTACAAAGCACACCTGTTGTGTATTGACATGTACTCAGCTATTTGTATCATAGTTATTTCTTTAATGTACTCAGACAGTAAATCCTTGTAAACGCATTCTTCAGAAAACTGCCAGTTGGGTCATTCGTGCACAATTCAGGCAGGAACCATAGCACAATCGTATCGATGGAGGTGCATCTTGTGTTCCAGAAAGAAGCCTCTTCTAAAGATGATGCACAAGAAAGCCCGCAAACAGTTTGCTGAAGACAAGCAGACTGAGGACATGGATTACTGGAACCATGTCCTGTGGTCTGATGAGACCCAGTTAAACTGATTTGGTTCAGATGGTGTCAAGCGTGTGTGGCAACCAGGTGAGGAGTACAAAGAAAAGTGTCTCTTGCCTACAGTCAAGCATGGTGGTGGGAGTGTCCTGGTTTGGGGCTGCATGAGTGCTGCCAGCTGGGGGGAGCTACAGTTCATTGAGGGAACCATGAATGCCAACATGTACTGTGACATACTGAAGCAGAGCATGATCCCCTCCCTTCGGAAACTGGGCCGCAGGGCAGTATTCCAACATGATAGCGACCCCAAACACACCTTCCAATATGACCACTGACGTGCTAAAGAAACTGAGGGTAAAGGTGATGGACTGGCCAAGCATTTCTCCAGACCTAAAACCTTTTGAGCATCTATGTGGCATCCTCAAACACAAGGTGGAGGAGCGCAAGGTCTCTAACATTCACCAGCTCTATGATGTCATCATGGAGGAGTGGAAGAGGATTCCAGTGGCAGCCTGTGAAGCTCTAGTGAACTCTATGCCCTAGAAAGTTAAGGCAGTTCTGGAAAATAATGGTGGCCACACAAAATATTGACACTTTGAGCACAATTTGGCCATTTTCACTTAGGGGTGTACTCACATTTGTTGCCAGCGGTTTAGACATTAATGGCTGTGTGTTAAGTTATTTTGAGGGCACAGCAAATTTACGCTGTTATACAAGCTGTACACTGACTACTTTACATTGTGTCAAAGTGTTATATCTTCAGTGTTGTCCCATGAAAAGATACATTAAAAAATGTATAAAAATGTGAGGAGTGTACTCACTTTTGTGTGTGTGTGTGTGTGTGTGTGCACATTACCCTAGCTTTAATAATTGTCGGTCTAGGATCCAGAATGCCTTGCATCTTCCTCAGAGCAGGAATCACAAACAGGTTACATGTCACCACTGCAGACACTGGGTTACCTGCAAAATAACACAACACTGTGTTACTAAGGTAACTGTACACAGGAAAACATGCAGATTACAATCATCAGTAGAACATTGCTACCTTTACATTGGGGCTTAAACAACAGTATTATAATAATATCTACTCAACATGTTACAACTGTATAATTGTTTGAGTTAACTGCTGATATCTCTTTACACTGGTGCTACATAAAGACACATCCCTGTGTGTGTATTGTACATGTACTCACTATTTGTATTTCTACTTATTTTTTTAAATGTCTTCAGGACAGTAACATCCTTGTAAACGGTTTTCAGAAAACTGCCAGTTGGTCATTCGTGCAACAATTCAGAGGAAGCATAAGCAAATCAGATATCGTTGGAGGTGCATCTTGTTTGCAAAGATATACAGAATGTAGGTATACACATTTTTGCCAAGTCCTTGCGAAAAACTAGGCTATGGACTACTACGGGTTTCAGTTTAAAAAAAACGAATAGCTCAAATTTGTCTATTTGACTGCACATGAAATACAGAACACGATGAGTCAATGAGTGAGACATGGTTAACTGTACGTTGCACATCAAATGGCAAGTTTGATCGTTTTAAATAAAAGAAATGTGGCACCCTTACTTATTGCTGACACAACATGCCTTCCTTCGATAACCTTCAACTACATTATTGCAACATTGCATTTCTACAGAGGAACAGGGTATAAGGTTTGTTTAACGGGACTGAGAAATCCTAGTCTTAGTTCAAGCAGTGGTGTAAGAAGTATTCTGACCCTTTTAAAAAGGTACTAATACAACAAAGTAAAAGTCCTGGATTGAAAATGTTACACAAGTAACTGTAAGTAAGATTAATCAGCACATTTTTTATGTATCAAGTACTCAATCTAAAAAGAAAATGGGAAAAAATATTTTTTTGTATAAACTGCTAGTTTTCTACAGACCATAATATTTTATAAACTCTTTTAGTGCAAACCTCTTGATCTGCAAAGTCAATTGTTACTAAAGCTGTCAGATTATGTGGAGTGACGCTATATTACGCTGTAAATATAGTGCAGTAGAAGTAAAATGTGCCAAGAAATATAAAAATATTCCAGTAAAGTACCTTCAAATGTGAACTTCAGTACAAAGTTCAACCACTGAGTTCCACCCTTCTGTACAACGAGGAACTGGTCATTGCTTCTTTAGTTTCGACCACAGTTAGTTATTTGTTAAAAGTTACTATAATCCAAACTTCTGTGGTGCATTCAAATGATCACTCGCAAAAATATAAAATGTATGAGAAAAGACGACTACATCCTTGTCAGACACACCTCTTTGTGCCAACCTATTCAACTTGTTTTTGAGTACAAAATCAACGCAGCAGGAAACGACCTCCGATAAGCAGTAGAGACATAAGGGGCTGAGGCTCCTTATGATGGCCGAAGAGAACAAGGACCAGGACAAGTAGCTGTGTAATCAAGGTTCCTAGGTAGCTGACTGAAGGACCATTGTTCAATTAACTGGGTGACTCGGAGGTCAGGGCGTAGACGTATGGATGTCAGATGGGTAATTTAATCAAGGACAAGAGCATATGGGAAGTTAATCACAAAATTAACTTTTTCCTACAGTGTGTTCCACCACACATGTCATTGGTGGTCAGAGAGTGGTCAAGTAACTGACCAAGCAGAGCAATTTGGAATTCCTGAACTATACTTATTAGAAAGTGTCAATATAGCTTTACGTCTGAATGCAAAAGAATGGTATTGTTTTCCCAAGACGACAAGAGCATCTTTTCAGAATGTTTTTAACTATTGTGCGAGGCCGCTCCGAGCACTACTAGTTGACCTTCGCTCAAGTTCCCCCCAAAAAAGGAAAAAAGTTCTGGTGACACGGTCGCTTTTTCTGAAGCAATCCTATTGTTTGTTCTCATGGTTAAAATACAATGTCAAAAAAATAGTGTGGCAGCCGGGTGTGGTTAGAGCGCCGGCTGCTGGGGGTGAGGGGAGTGGCTCGGCCGGAGACCAGACAGCTGATCAGAATCAGGTAATCAGTCATTTAATATAAAGCATGTTGGTAACCTGGTTCTGGTCTGTCTTGCAGTAGGCTGGGTCCTGGGAAGCCGACACACCCCGTCCTGGCCTTGCCCATCCTGGAAGTGCCGGGGAGCAGTCTGTTTGTTTGCATGTCCTTACGGAATAAACGCTATCATTTTTGCCCAACCCCGAACCCTTCTGTCTCTCTTATTCCACCGGAGCGACCCTGCTCACAAATAGATTGTAACAAAAACTTGATGCTAGTCTCTCATTCAACAGCGGTAAGAGTCGTGATATGATAGAAACAAAAACCCACATGAAGTGGGAATGCGCCTTAAGTGTTTAACGCACGGTCCAAATCTGCAAGAAAGTGGTGCAGCATTGAGTCCTTAAACCCGGGGTGAGTTGGCATTTTAGAACTTCCAGTTTCGGTTGTCTTGAAGTGAATGGAAGTCTTTTGGTTAGCCAGTCATGGCAATGGAAACCTTAGGTCTGTGGTTAACACATGCTAAAGAGATCTTAAAGTTTGTCCGACAGCATGAAATATGTCAGTTAATGCCCCACTGGTGAATGTCTGAAGCTTCTTTGCGTTACAAAAACAGTGGTTGCTAACAAGTGGCTAAATTAAGATTACTAAACGTCATCACGCCCAAAATTAGCCGCCTTTAGCTTAGCGGTGGCTACGTGAAACAATGAGACCGAATGTAGTGTGTTTGTAGCTTAACATTAGATTTTCCCTGCCGGTTGCATTTATCGTAAAGTAGTGTTAATATGTGGAGCTTACCCTGCTGAATAAAATATCTAAATATTATATCAACTTGTGTTTGCCATATTCCAATTGTAAAATCCCATAGCTGTTTGTCGAGGGAGCCTGTTGCGATGCTTTCTACCAGGTCTGGTTACATCCTCCCTGCACCCCACTATACCCATGACATATTGCATTTTAATGTGTTGGCCCTTGCATTGTTTGGGCTAAAAGTTAATCTCGATGTTTTTAAGGATGCCTTTCTTTGGGATAAAAGAGGATCTTTGCAGTCATTTATGGGTAATCATGGGTTAACTTTCAGGACCTACTTCCTGTAGGTGCAGTGGACAGTGGCTGCCTGGTCTCGGCCTCACTCGGGGCTACGACCTCCAGCAGGGAGGGCCCAGTCACTCTGAAGTTGAAGTTTCCTTTAATAACAATAGCAATACATATACATTGCTAGAGTGGAGGAAAGATTATCACACTCCAAATTAAAAAAGGCCCAGACTAAGGCCACGGGACACACTATGCTGTAGGGTTCCTTTACATTACCATGGCAACTTACTGACTGGGGGTTCTATAGCAGCAGATAATCAAATTATTGTAGTTTGCTGCTCTTCAAAGGACAGTTCTGCCCATTTCCAATCAGTCCAATCTTTTCAGTTTTTTTCCACTGTATTAGTTAGTCATAACAAAAACTAAGTCACGATGGTGCTCCTTCCATTTGGAGAGGTTTGATTCCTACCCCTGCAGGTAACATGTTCAAGAAGCCTTGTATGCATGTCTACAATATTGATGTGTAAGTCAGTTTCAGCTTAATAATATGTAATGCAATAGGGACAGGTACATGTCAAAATACCAAAAGAAATACCAGCCAGGAACTGTACCAGCACATACAGAAATATCAATGAAATCTCAGTACAACTCAGTGTGTGATTTGTTAAGAGATGTTACCTATCAGTACCAGGCTACTTCAAAACCTTTGCATCACTCAGAGATTAGAATGCCAAGTTATCAAGGAAATCAGCAGATCTTCTCAAATGGAAATGAATGGCGTTTGAAGGAGAATTGAGTGGAAAATGATTAACCCGAAGAAACTGAGGCCTAAAACCAAGCTCAAAGTCCTTAACTTCGGGGAAACATTGAAATGTGAACAGTATAGTATTCTTGTGTGTTTCAGACCAAGAAAAAAACCTACAGAGCTGCCAGAGTTTCACTGAAAATGCTGCATGTAGCCCCAACAGAGAGTAAAGGACAGCAGCCATTGGAAACGTATGAAATCAAAACAGAAGCACTGAGTGTTTAGCACTCTGTAATCCCACATAATTTAAGCATCGTTACAAGTCAGTCTACATGACTGTGATATTTCACGGCACCAACGGCCATCAATGTTCCAGAAAAGCATAATTTTGATCCCATTTGAAACAAGTTCCTGCAGTGTGTGCTTTGGATGTCTGGATGAGCTCGACTGACTCCAAGTCGTAATATGTTGGAGAAAATTAACATCACGTGTTTTTGAGCCGTATGCTATTAAAACTAAACCAATTGAAAGAAGTTCTGACTTTATGTAAATGTTTAATAGAGATACAGGGTCCAGGAAAAAAATGGGAAGAACTGTTTTGAAAGGCAGAGTGAGGCGGGTTTTGAATAAAACAAGCGGAAACTTCTTCTTACGGGACGAGAAATCTACTGACAAAACAATACCTGCTTTTGCTTAGTATTATACATATATTACTGTAGATCAGCTTTATATCAATATATCAGTAGCATAAACAAACCATTCACACCAAGGACAAGGACAGCTCGAGTGCATACACACAAGACAGGGACTGATATTACATGTGGGTCTGGAGGGGGAAAAAGAGAATTAGCCAGCAATGACTTGAACTGTAGCACAGGCTAGTTAGATTAGTGCAGAGGTGGGAGAAGTACTCAGAACTTGTACTTGAGTAGAAGTAGAAGTACTCAGATCTTGTTCTGGAGTAAAAGTAGAAGTACTCAGAACTTGTACTTGAGTAGAAGTAGAAGTACTCAGATCTTGTTCTGGAGTAAAAGTAGAAGTACTCAGATCTTGTACTTGAGTAAAAGTAGAAGTACTCAGATCTTGTACTTGAGTAAAAGTAGAAGTACTCAGATCTTGTACTTGAGTAAAAGTAGAAGTACTCTGGTCTTACTTGAGTATAAGTAGAAGTACCAGAGTGTAGGAATACTCTGTCACAGTAAAAGTCCTGCATTCAAAATGTTCCTCCAGTAAAAGTAGAAAGTACTCTCATCTAAATGTACTTAAAGTAGCGACAGTAAAAGTAGTCATTGTTTGATTGGTCCATTTCAGAATAATATCTCTGATATGTTTTATAATGATTGATCATTAAAGTGTTCTCAGAGCTGGTAAAGGTGCAGCTAGTTTGAATGGCTTTGTATACTACAGGGTAGCTGCTGGATTTACTCCAGGAGAACTAAAGTCTGATTTAAGGGTGATTATATTTACCACCATTAATCCAGATCTGTAAAGTAACTGAAGGATTAAATAAATGTAGGTGCTAGTGTTAATTTAGTAAGGTACCCAAAAGAAACAAGGAACACATGAAGTAAAGAGATATTCCAGACCATGTCCAGACTAGACCATGTAGTGCTGTACTCAATTGTGCACAGCTGCTGCGCTCTTACAGGAAGTGGCTATCTATGAAATTAGCTAGCTAGCTTCTTAGCTTACAACTTTATAGTTTGTAGTAGCAAATCATTACAGACTTCTAAATGAACCCAATAAATCAAATAGTGGCTTCTTCCTGACAATATTGTAGTGTAGTTTTTGAACAACAATTTATGCTAGAAACAAATGTTTCAGGTTTTGTGCTCCTTCTGTCCTCAACTTCTTTACAGTGAGGCTGCTGTTGCCAATGAGAGGTTACCTACAGTACACATCTTGGCATGAATAATCATAGTGGGCCAAAAAAACACAGACATTCAGACAAAGCAGATGGGTGTCAGCGATGGTCCAGAAAACAGGACAACAAGGAAATACACACTTACCGACTCCCAACAAAACACACTCCAGACTTACTTCAGATATTGATATATTACCTGGCAGAGCAAAGATGAGTTTCCGTGCTCCATCAATGTCCGCTGTGGCAAAGGTAGTAGGAAGACTGAGGAACAGAAACCCACGGGTCATTACTTTCCCTCTATGTCATAATATTATCATTGGTAGAATTAGTACTATGATAAATCAGGTATAACGTCTGGAGCCGCTTCATGGACGATAGGACAAGAACAGCTACTTAATACAAACTCTATGGCAACATAGCGTTTTGCTACATTAGACTGAAGTTGTCATGTTGTCCCAGGGACAAAAAAGGAAATGAGATTGGGAGGCAGTTAACTTACTTTCAACGCATCCTATTCTTCACTGATAATGCTACATTATGGAAAATAAAATCAATGTAGAAATTGGCAGGAGGTGAAAACGTTTGTATTAGCCTGCTAGCTCTCTGCTGGCTTTTAACATCCTGGTGTGTTCAGTATTAGCTCTATGGAGTTAAAATGAGTACAGGGCAAAGGTCAATTACAACTTTTAAACATATGTTAGAATGAAATCTTGTTAAATGTGGTTTTCAGCAGAAAACTTGAATAAATAAGTGTATCAAGGAGATATCCTGAGTCCACTTTAAAACAGAAATTAGATAGGAAGTTTAAAGTCATAATTCCCTATGTAAAGACACTGTTCAATTGGAAGTGAGGGAGTGTATGATTTAGTTTTTGGGATCTATTGGTTTATTTTCGTGGTATCCACTTGTTACTGGTATTGTGACCAGAACAGACAATGAAAGGGATACTGATTATATGTCTTTGATTTTCTTTTTTTCTACCAAAATGAGCTTTATTCTTTTGCATTGCTCTCAGTTTTTGAACTGCACCCAAAAAGCAAGAATACACCCATGGGTTCTTTCAGTGTCATCTATAACATCTTGCCTAATTCCTTGTCTATGAAGTAGCTCTAGACTTAATAAGGACATCAAAGATGTGAGTTTATATGTAAGATTTTGAATCCGGGAAAGAGTAGAAAAAGGGCGTCGTTCCCCTTAAAAGCAGTACAAGCAGTTACAATCACAGAAATAGAATGAGAAAAAGCAGTTCTACAAGTGGAAACACTAACTGCAGTACATTGCTCACCAGGGGTCAATAAGAAAATGAATTTGCATATAAAACCAACCCATTCCCCCACCTTAATTACCCCCAGCCACACTCCACCCCTTTCCCCCATCTCACCCTGGCTTCATAAAGACTCGTCCAAAGTGGATCTGAGCATGAAGATCAATATCCAGCACCTGCTTTAGGTAGTCCTGACAAAACATACAAACACAGACAGGTGGATAACAATAACACTGTACAACTGAAACTTAATAAAGCAAAAGAATACAGTGAAAAACGTTTATGATACTTTGGCTGCCTACTTTTTAAAAGAGCAGAATATCTACTCAACATGTCATGAGATGAGATGAGTGATGGTAAGTTACCTTCTCTCCCATGGACACACCCCCTGAGGTGATGATGACATCGGCACGACTGATTCCCTCATGGAGAGCCGACAGCAAGTCATCAGGGCTGCAAACACAAGCGTGACACATTCAACTCTAAGAGGGAGTGCAAGACAGCAGGATAATCTCCACGTTTTAACAACACGTGTCTGATTTTTGAAGCAAAATGCGATTGCCAGAAGAAAAAAGGTAACATTAAACTATTTGGAACCTGTAAAAGTTTTGAACATTAACCAGTGGGGTATTTACTGATGTATTATACTGTGTCATAGAACGATGCATTAAATCTCATAAGTTTGTGTTAAGCACAGATCATATTTAGAGAATCTAACCAAAGACATGATCAACTTATATTAAAAAGGGGGCCCATGATGGCTAAAATGCTAACTCATTTCTGTTTTTTAGCTTTCAATGCTGCACAATTGCATTTCAGTGAACACAAGCAATGAATCAAATATTTCTGGGTTTCTGATTGCACAAGTTACCTGACAGTGCATGTTTAGAAGCAATCAAATAACAAAAATGCCAACTCATATTTTATGGACTCATTCCTGCACCACCCTATACAGGCAGATTGTATTTTGTATGAATCTAAAATGCTCCTACTTGTCTCCAACAATGCCCAGGTTGATGGTAGGATATCCATGTTCCTGGATGGTGGACAGCAGAGTTGAGCGGTTGGAGTCTCTGATTTTCCCTGGGTGGAGGTCATCCTCTGGATTCAACAGCTACACACACCAACAAAAACAGAGAGAATTTTTACCGGTATCTTCACTCTGTAGCAAATCCAAAACACTCAATGCAAAGATAAAAAGAAAAGTATGTCTGTAATTTATCTAGTCTGCACGTACCTCATTTCCAGTGGACATGACAGCCACCACAGGGAACTTGTGCACGCTGACCTCCGTCACCCCCACTGTAGCCAGCAGGCCGATCTCTGACGGGCCCATATGTGTTCCTTTAGCCAACACACACTCCCCTCGCCTGATGTCATGACCTATTGGCCTGTGCACACACACAAATATGTATGTTAGGTTTGCTTAGCTACAGATGCACGTTACATATATCCAAATGATGTGCAGCGAAAAGGGTTTATTCTGAAACGCAGTCAAAACATACAGGTTATTTTTTAACATCATCTTCACGTTAATCCAACGTTGACCTCTTCTTTTACTTAATTTGATATCTTGATTTGACATAAACTGTTTATATATTTTTTTTAAAAACCCACACAGAATATAGCTATGTTCTATCCACTGCTGGACAGCATTCAAGTATGCAGGTAGGATGATAGGTGAATTGGCTTGTGCATATTCAACCACGTTAATAAAGCTAAAAGCCCAGTAGGATTTCCAGCTTTACTTTTATCAAATTGTTTATAAACAGACTGAAAAGCAGAGGACCAAGGATTGAACCTTGGGGAACACCAAATTGTATGCAGGGAGTCATTGGCTTTATAGTGTAGCTTTTATAGTTATTAGCATTCATTTAATTCTTTAAAGCATTTTTTTTTACCTGATGTCTTGTCCGGGTCGAGCCTGGACCATAATCCTCACCTCCAGCTCCTCTGTGCCCTGAAATATGCCAGATAATCAATATATTTGTAATAAAACACCTACTGTAAAACTAAAAGTAACCTGAAGTTCCATCGTTACTAGTGTACTTACATCCTCAGACTCCCTCAGAAGCTCTGTGTCTTCTACCTGGACCACAGCATCAGCACCACAAGGTATCGGAGCCCCGGTCGTCACCCTCATCACCTGACCTGGCATAACTGTGTGGGTGGGCTGCACGCAATCATACACAAACACAAGATAAATGATGCTTCATTGTGATTAGCTCAACAGTTTCAAGACTTTGCAACCAATGATGTGAGTGGCTGAGAGTTAATCTTTTAAAACACACAGACACCCCCACCTGGAACGATCACTTGATGCTGGTCAATGCGCTCACACAGTTAAAGTAGGAACCATATTTTAGTAACTGCATTAAAAGGATTAACAGTAGCAATACTTTTAGTGAAGGTATGTCTTTTACTGTGTGCGGTGTTATCCACCATGCTGGATGTAAATGGTTGTATTAGTATAACTGATAATAGTTGTGTTGTTAGCAGTGCTGTAACTTGAAAAGGTAATGGTTCCAGGTTGTTCCACATTAGCCCAGTGTTAGTGTATTATAGCTGACCTGCTGTCCAGCCTGTGATTCTCCCATGATGAAGCGATCTCCCGGGCCGTCCGCGGCTACAGCACAAACATAATGACGTTAGTTTAGGTTAATGATGGACATTAGACCATGATTATTGATTTTTAGGCAACAGCAAAGAGGACAGTTTCTATACACAATGCTGTGACAAATACATTCATACATTTAAAAGCAGAGACATTTGTAGGCATCAGATAAGCCAAATTTGAAATGGCAATTTAATATATCCTGTTTTACAGGCGTGTCCCTGACCTGGGCTCCCTTGACATAAAGCCAATGTGATTTTTCCATTGGATTTTGGAATATTGAAGGAAATAAGCACTTTGGTAAACACACGTTTATGCATGTTTTGTACAGCAGGATAATCTCTACCTTTTAACACAATTTTGATGGTTTTATAAGCATTAATGCAATTTCCAGAAGAACTCTAGGCTATAAAAGGAACTACGGCAGGGTCATATGACTTCAAGTGACCACCGCTAAGCTAATGGCGGCTTATGTTCAGCATGGTTACGTTTAATCGTCTGAAATTCAAAAAAACTTTGATTCTGATACGAGGAAGACGGACGTGGAGAAATGCGAACACATTTCTGGGTTTTAGGACTCACTCCGGCATGACTCTAAAAGTAAAAGATGATATTAGTTGTCTCACCTCGTACAGCATAGCCATCTTTAACGGAAGCCGGGAATGGAGGAAGGTTGTCTTTGGCATAGATGTCCTGAGCGAGCACTCGACCCAAACCGTCTTGAGAAGACAGCAACCACATCAAATTAGTGCAAACCATATATTAGCAACAATCACAACAAATGATATCTCCAAAATAAAAAATGTATTCGGACAGAGCAGGATACACACTGAAGACTCACCTCTGTAGTTAATGACTTCAATTCCCAGAATAGGTGTCATCTCTAGAACAGTGATGAAGGCTTTGTCCATTGACGTCAATGGGAACGGAGACATGCGATGACGACGTGCCACTTTACTGATGTCCACTGCACTGTGGCCTACACACACACACAATTAGGGGTAAAGGGGTTAAAGCCAGTGGCGAGTATGTTACTTTAAACAGTACCATTAGGATTAAAAAGTCTCCACAGTTACTTACTGGCCCTCAGAATGTTCTCGTTACTGCCACATCGTGACTGAACCTGAAGAGAGACAGACACATATTCCATGATTGGTCATTTTGTCATGCAAATATATGGTAGATGATTTCAGTACTTATTCATAACAGAAAAATCTAGCAAATGAATTCATGTGGATGTATCTGTTCTTAATGTCTAATATACAGGACATGGAATCATAAATAACGTGAGTTTTAGCTGTGGAGGTCAAAACCAGCACACAAGCAGCTTTGTGTCTGATACTATACACACATTTTAGATGAATGACTGAAGATATTTATAATTCAGTTGCCAAACTTCACAGTCTCATTCACTCCCACTCAATTCCAAACAAATCACAAGTCCTAAGACTTATAACCTTTTAAGGGTCATCCATCCCTGTGAATGGGAGGACGACTGCTTACTGTCCAACACTTGGTCATATATTACTAGCCAAATTGAGACAGTATTGGAAGTCACATTTAATAAGCCAATCCATAAGACTCCTTATGCAGAGTTAAAAGTCAATGAAATGGTTACAGTGGAAACAAAACAACTCTCAAAAATATCTTAATAAAAGCAATCTTTTATATATAGTTTTTCATAAACAAAATAAATATAAAAAAAGGAAATTCAGAAAATAAGAAACAACTCTATAATCAAACAGAAAAGGTTCTTAAATGTTGATATTTTATTAATAATATAAATTCTTGGCAAGCTCTATGAATCATAGTCATCAAGCATAATGCACAGTGAAAAAGTGCTACACATTTCATTCAAGTGCCACATCTTTTTTTTTTAAACGTTATAGTTAAAACAATAGGTTATTTCCTGTACTCATGTGTACGTGCATGCATGAAGGTTTGTGCGTGTACCTTGGGTGTTGGGCATGAGGCGGTGGAAAGGCGGGAGGTCGCCTGTGTTGCCCGCGGTGACTCAGAAGGGGTAGAGCTTAGAGAGGCTGAATCTCGAGGAAGCACCTGAACGCCTCGAGAAATGATAGAGTCCGGGATCTACAAACAAATACATATACAACAAACTTAGCGGGAGTCAAAGAATTTCCTTCAGCTGTTTTACCGTCTACTACAACTAAGACTGTGGCAAATTGTCAGCAATAATATAATATAGACCACGGCTGTAATGAATTGGCAACATCACTGATTGTGAGCTCTTCATGTGAAATAAGACAACTCTTACTTAAGCGTCAGGATTTAAATTCATCTTTACTAAGTTGATAAGTTTAATAAGGACTTGTATCCTATAAGACAAATGGATTAGTTCTTATACAAAGCTGCATTACTTTTTTTGGCCACCTGGGGGCAGCGGAAACAAGCCGTCAAAATAACTTCGACATATCATGACTTAAAGAAGTTGTTATGACAAACAAGGAGAATATGGCTAATGTAAGGCTTCAAAAGAACAACATCATCACTGCTAAGCTAAATGTGGCTAATGTTGGGACTGATGATGATTAGTAGTCTCTTTTAGTCACACGTTAGCAACTGCCGCTTTTATGCCACATAGAAGCTGTGGGCATTCACCAGTGGGGTATTTAATGGCGTATTGGTTTTTTGTCATAAAACAAGAAGTGAAAATCTGTTCAGCTTGTGTTAACGACAGATCCCGTTTCAGGCATCTTAAAAAAAAATACATAAAAAAACTTTACTTCGAGATGATGGAACATGAAGTGATGAAATGCTAACTCATCTTTGGTTTCACTTAACTCAGCAGGTTTATTCATGATTCATTTTACTGAGGCTCTAGACACATTTTCAACATTTAAAAGAGATTAAAACAACTGTAATCTAGGTATGAAGAACAACACAGTGTATGTGAAAGACATGATGAGCCGACCAATGAGAGGAGAGGAGAGGTGGGTGTCTCACCTGCTGGTCATGGGAACAGGAGCAGGTGAAATGAGTGGGCGGGGCAGGTGTGTTGCCGGGCAGGTAGGGAGCCCCCTTAGCCATGACCACAGCATGGCTCGTCTGATAGACACACACACAAACAAACATGCATGCGGGGTAGGTACAAACAGACAGACAAACAGACAGACACGTGTCCCCGTAAACAAACAGGTGAATGAGATGAAATGGAGTGCTGCACAGTGGCAAATGAATGAATGAAACACAAAAAGATGACATTTTTACGTATAAGCTGCTCTTTTGACTTCATAAATGCTCCTTTCAGTTTTCTTCTACTTGCCGATTAAATTAGAGTATTTGGAATTGGCTTATGTGAAAGAAGTGTCTTTATCTTTAACGTGCTGGCTTTGCACCAGCTCAAAGTAGATTTGATCACAGTTTCTACTGTTGTATCAACACTTGCTTAACACTTGAACACTGTGGCAAAGAGACTTAGCAAAGAGCTATTGTTGTGGGAAATATTGAAGAAAAATAAAGATTGTGTCACAAAGTAACAAAATAAAAATAGACTATTTTATGAATTATATGGCTGCAACATATGTGAGAAATTGTGTCCAAATTATTATAGGAATAGTCGTTTGTATTATTTGTTGTAACTACAGTACCAAGTACAAAATCAATAAATTAAAACACTCTACAAAACAGAATTAAATGTAAATAGTGCAACATTAGGGAAATATTCCAGATTCTTTTCAAAATAGACTGTTTATTTACCAGACTACGCTGAACCCTAGTGTATGGCGGGAGCATATTTGGTCAATGTGCTCAATTGAGGAATAGTATTGGTGTCTGAAATGTGTATTCCCTAGATATAGAAAGGTTCATCAACAGCCTTCTGAAGTGGGCCCTATAATATTTGTTCTCAAACTGTACTGCAGTTGAACCAAGAGAGCAAATCAGGTGAAGGAAACTTTAGGGTAAAATGAGAATAAAGGATGGAATCCGCCGATATTACAATTAAAAATAATAAATAAATCCCTTAATAAATGAATGTCATAAATGTACCAAAACTAAAAAAGGGATTTTTTAGTGATAAAATGTGAGTTACATGTGAACTGCTTAACTTATCAATTAACTGACTGTTATTTTTCCTGTTATTTGTTTTCACCTCTTAAGCATGTTTATTAATAGAGTCATTTTTGTATTAGTTTAATTCTTATGATATATTTGTTTATATATGGCAAAAGCTACTAATAGTTTATTTGTAAGAGTAAAAAGGCCAAGAATGTTTCTGAAAATTGTCTGAGATGCTCTGCTGACTATCTACTTTTCATTTTGTATCTAATATGTGCTTTTTTGGCATCCTGCAGCTGCATGAGGGCACAGAGTTGTGTGTAGTACAGTACCCTGCTGCTGCAATGACCCAATTTCCCCACAGGGATCATTAAAATTTCATCTATCAGGTTTCCAGCAGCAGCAGCACTGTGATGTGTGTCCCGTCCACTGGTTACCTTGGCAGCGATAGCAGCTGCGGTGATGTGGGAGGAGCCGTGCTGGTGGTGGTGGTGGTGGTGGTTGTGCACGTGCCGCCCTCTCCTCATGTCCTCCTCCTCGTCCTCCTCGTCCTCACACTGGGTACCACGCTCCATGGTGTGCATGTTGGAGTGTGTGTCGATGTGTGTGTTGGGCAGCAGAGGGGAGGGGGAGGGCAGCTGCTCCAAGGCGGCATGTGTGGATTTCACCCGGACGACGGCTTCACGCAGCAGGTCGATGGCATGTGGCAAAGCGGGCAGGATAAACTGGAAACACTCCTGCAACACCAACCAAAGCATCGACATCAGATGTTAGCCTGGAACTAGCCAACGCTACACAATGCTGTCCCACTACTCAGGAACTAACGTCACCTTCTCCTGTCCTGTTTTTGCAGCACCCATTAAAGCAGTACTGAAACAGTGTGGGGAGAATGTATTGTTTAATCAAGCTGTTCAATCCTAGCATCATGGTATTGTGTTTTTACTGGTACTCATCAACATGATGGGTGTGAAGGAATTAAAAAATAATTGATATTAAATCGGTTTTGACATGTCAACATTTTAGCCCAGTGAAAAAAAAACATTTGCTGATTTGTGGAAGTAATGGAGCTGTGTCTCAATTCACATACTTCTGTAATTACATGTACTGCTGAGTGCAAGTACAGCAATAGTTATCAAGTCAATTCCAAGTCCTACATTTTGGGTTTCAAGTTTTTAAAAGTCACATGGCCTTATTTTCAAAAATAAATTTGGTTTCAAAATTACAAACATTGTTAACATTAAGTTACATTCCATAGTTAGTAGGTTAATAGGTTTTTCATAGAACAATTTCAATGTATTTGACCTTTAGGAAAAGCATCAAATTTGTGACAACATTTTCATAATAACAGGTATTCTTTCTAGCAGAGTTCAGTGTAAGCACAGGTGGGTGAAGTCACATGAGCTTACCTGAGAGCCCTTCTTGCTCCCCGGCAGGTTGATGATCAGAGTTTTACCACGGATACCACACACGGGCCTGGAGAAAGCAGTGGAAAGCAGGTTAGAAATATCATAGAACACACCATAATAAAGTTATAGTATAACAGATTAGCAGATCAGTCCTGCATATCCAGGAGTTGGCAGCATGTCTAGCTGACAGTGAGCACAGCAGTGAAAACAACACCGAGTGTTTACCTGGACAGCATGCCTAGTGGAGTTACGTTGAGTGACCCCATCAGCATGGCCAGGGCCATCCCCGGAGCCTCACGCTCTATCACCTCTCTGGTGGCCTGAAACACACACACCAGGCCTCAGTTAGTAGCAGTGTGGGTAGATATACTCAGATCCTTTAATTGAGTAAAAGCAGAAATATTATGGTCTTAATTAATATCAACATTGACATTAGCTAAAACTAAAAGAACTCATTCTGCACAATGGCTTATGAGACTTAATGCTTGTTGTATTGGCCTCATTATTCAAAGTTAGCCTAGCAGTGTAGCTCTGTACCTCAGGTGTGACATCTCGAGGTGCAAAGCCAGTTCCTCCAGTGGTGAGGATGAGGTTCAGCTGCTGCTCATCGCACCACTCCAGAAGAGTGTCCTGTACAGGAAAACACACACAGTTTACCACTACAACATGCATCGTCTTTCTTGGAATAATGTGGGCAGCTGGTATGGTTTCAGTATTGTTTGTGTAAACCAGGGCTGTCCAAACATTTTTCACTGAGGGCCACATACAGAAAAAGGTAGGAAGGGCCCCTCAGTAGAGCTGAGGTATATGTAATGCCTCATAAGTTGAGTTAGAGGTTAGCAAAATCAATCAAATTTAGGTTATTTATGGTTGATACTTGAAAATGCTTCAATAAAACCAACAAACTACACCACAGCTCTCCAGAGGGATTCATTTATTGAGTTGGCAGCACATTCCTTAAAACAGAAGCCTCAGATTGCTTATAATAAGGGGAAATATGAAGGGTATATTTCAACCTTGTTATACTAATAAGTTACTGTGCTTTTTTTTTTTAAAGCAGCTAATTTGTTTGAAAATGTTTTCAACTTTAAAATACGAAATATATTTGAAAATCGGGCTGATAAACACATGAATACTGTGCAGTATATTTTTTACATACATATATGTAATTAAGAAGTACAGTATAAGAAACGCACAAGTTTCTGGTATGGGCCATATTCCATTATACTGCAACATTGGGCCACCAGCCGTATTTGGCCACCTGGCCGTAGTTTGGATACCCCGGGTATAAACAGAACTACATCCACTAGTAAACACATGAAAATGTTTTGCAAACAAAAAAACAATCTGCGAATAAACAAAAACATTTGAAACATAAAAGAGTATCTCAATTCATTAGATTGCAAATAAGGGAATAGCATTTGCGGATATCTTTCTGACAGATACCAATAGGCATTTCTAGATCCAGCTTTTATTCATGAATTGAAAAAAGGCATTGTGGATTTCGAGTCTACACTTTTTAAATATTAAATATTCATTATATTTATTAGTTATATTTTGATACTATAACACACAGAGCTTTAAGAAAAGTTTTATATCAGTCCGAGCAAAATGTCAAATTGTATCTTACCGCCATTTTTACGTGAGCATGTGATCTATGGTTGATGATCTCATTCTTTTAAAAAACACCTGCACATAAAAAACAACCAGCAGTCGGTATCTAGACTGAGTATTGTGTCCTGCTTAGCTGGCTGAGTGTTTGATGATAGACTGATGGTTCCAGAAATGCTGAAAACACTATCCAAACGCGCAAAGATTCAGGATGTATGTCAGGAGGAATTTGCCACTGTTCTCATCCAGCGCTCTGGCACACACTGAAACATTTCTGAGTGTCAGTAGAGAAGTGTGCACAGTCCAGACTTTTTCACTATATATTGTTTTGTGTTTGTTCTGTATATAGACTCATGTGATTGCTGGTGAGCTCAAATTAAAGACACGTACCTTGATTTCATCAATCTCATCCGGAACGATCTTGTAGGCTGCTATGACTCCTCCCAGCCTGCAGGGCGAGACAGAGATAGAGTCAGTGTGATGGCAGGGTACATGCATGTGTTTACTGCGTGTCAATGTTTGTGTTCAGACCAAAGTCTATTGGGGGTCAGATTTCTCTCAAAAATAATATTTGCACACAGAAGGCCTTTAAAAATAATCCATTTAAAATGACTATGTTTCAATGCACAGGAAAAAATGTATAGTTAAATACAATGTAAAATAAATCCACATAGAAATACATCTTCAAAACCTTTTTACATACGATTTAAAATATTTATCATTCTAAATAAAAGTATAAGAAATAAACAATGATATGCCTTTAAAAGTATTTGTAAATGTAATCAAAAATATATTTGTAAGTTGTTACCTTTGGAGATGGAAACTGGTGGACTATCTGATAAGTTTATGACCGGTTATACATCAATTTACATCCAATTTCGCACAGGCTGTTACACTTTATGTCTGGAGGTTTTGATGTAAATTACAATAGCTGTGTTATATAGATATACTGCACACTACACTTAACATTGTACATGTATATTATATTTTAATTTAATATTCCATTACTATCTGTATATTTCTTATTTTTCTCATATCTTTTTGCTATTCTTCATTGTATTTTGTTGCGGTAACGAAAAAAATTCCCAATTTGGGATGAATAAAGTATTTGTGATTCTGATTCTGATATTTTCTTCCAGAAAAGTAAAACATTTTACATAAAGTGTGACATATTGCTATTCACATTACTTGTATCTTATTACTCCATTAAACCGGTACTGTTACTGAGATTTGTTTTAGTAAGATTGAGTTCAAATAGAAATCAGTGGGCCAGATATTTAAAAAAATTGGAATGCAGTCCGTGCATCTCAACATACAGTATAGGCTTAACAGGATTACTTCACGGTGTTATCTGGAGGAAAAAAGAAAAACCGGAGGCGAACACGGATGACCTCACAGCAGTAGTAGGCTAATGTACACATGAGCAAATGTAGGTCAGAGGTAAATGTCAACATGGAGCCTGGCAGTTGCGTTCCATGCATAAATAACAAATGTCTTGTCTTGCTTTAGTAAACATGTTTGAGTTATGGATGCTTGCAACGTTAGTGATGTGGAATGTTATGAGTGCTCCATCTCAATCCTCATCGTGCACTGCATTTTGCTATACTTCACACTCAAAATGGCTAGTATAACCACAGAAGTCGACATATTGCCTATTAGCATGATATAGCTAACTCGCTAGCTGATGCTATTGTAAATACTATATCACAGAGTTATTTTAATGGCTACTCCCAAGTTCCCATTTGCAGACTGTGCAGGTTTAACTCTATGTGATCACATTAAATCATAAGCATTGATCTCAGCTTACATGGATTGCTGAAACAAGGAGATATCTGACAAGAAAAATAATTGTTAACCGTGCTAAAGTCTTACACATAGGTTCAACAGTGAGTTTAATAAATGTAAAAACCTAAATGTTTTCTTGATTAAAATTGCAAAGAAGACCTAAATACATGTATTTGTGTTTTCTATTACATACATTTAATTACAAGATGAACTATTAGTTTTTTTTCTAAATAAATAATGAAATGCCTTCTTGAATGAATGAATGAAATGAATTCTTCTGTGTGCATTCATTAGTATTGAGGCTGTTTATGTAGACTCACAGTGAGGGATCATGGACCAGGTCCTTCAGGTTGACTCCACTCCGGTCCTCAGCCAGGTTCCTGAAGCAGCTGTCACTCACTGGAGAAAGGGAAGTCCAGGGGACAGAACAGAACAGCATGAATATGATGCAGTTTTACTACATATTGGGAAGTCTTCAAAGAGTAGAACCCCATGTGATACTAAAGAGACATTTAAAAGAGGCCTTATTATGCTCTTTGGGGGTTTCCCTTTCCTGTAGTTTGTGTATAGGTTTATCTGCATGTAAACGGTCTGCAAAGGCTAAAATCCCTGTGTTTCCTCCAGAGGGAGTTTCTCTCCCACACATTCCCCCTGACCCGCCTGAGAGACCCTCAGCTAACGAATCGAGCAGACCGGGCTCTGGTTTTAGACAGAGGGTGAAAAGAAGTGCTCAGGTAGTATGAGAAAAATAAAGAGCTTTTTGAACATTAAAGCATGGAGACATGTCCCAGTAGAGGAACAAAATACGAACATGAACCTAAACGAGCAGAATATGTCCTATTTAAGATTTAATTCATTAAAGCTAGCCTAAATGATACTAGAGCTTTGCTTGCATCCCTCCTATCTGAAAGAAGATTACAAGCGTCACTTACTTGTAAACGATCTCTCAATAATTAATTATATTTTAAGCTTCATCTTGTAACTTTGGTCAAGTTTTATGGCTTTGACACTAGCTAGAGGCACCTAAGCCTTTAGATGTATTTACAATTTAGTACAACGTACATTCAATTTCTGTTATTTCCACATAAGATCCACTCAAACTAGATTTTGAGGCAAAACACAACTTTTTTCTATACCATCCATTACAAGACCAAAACCAACAATGTAACAGGCACTTAGTAATTTACAATTAAGGATACGGACATGTTTTATTTGAGTTTTTAGGAAAGTCGAGTCGTTAGAAAACCCCATTACGTTATGTTTATATGTAATGCTGGGTTTATGAAAACCCAAAGGATGCTGAAAGTACATTGCAGGAGATGGGAAATAATGTGCCAAATATGCTATTGTTGCCTGTGTAATTTCAAACTTCTAGGTTCTCCAGAAAGTGAGGTGTATTTATTTTTGAAAAAAGCATCTTACCATCTGTTCCTCATAGCAAATTGTACTAACTGATATACAGCTGCGGAAAAAATTAAGAGACCACTTCAGCATTATCATTTTCTCTTGTTTTATTATTTATAGGTATGTCTTTGAGTTAAATGATTTTATTTTTATTATTTTATTGTATTCTATAAACTACTGACAACATTTCTCTGTGTTGAAATTCAACAGACACTGGATGGCTGCCATACATGTAGAGATAAAGATTTAAGAACAATTAGGAGTGGTCTCATAATTCTTTCCAGAGCTGTAGTTAATTTGTCCATAGCAAATTATAGTTTGACTTTATAGATCAGCCAAAGATAAACAGGGAGCCAGACAGAACGGAGACAACATATATTGAACGGTAGAAATTATACCTTGTGTGTTATGGACTCACTTTTAATGCATGCCCCAAGATGTGTTTATAATTTTTTAAGAAACGTATTTACAGAAACAGCTAAGCACTGTGGTTTTTCCACAAAGGCATCTCGGACAGGGGGAATGTCATTCCATATTTTTGTTTTGGCTACAGATTATCAGATATTTAGTGTGCTAGTGAGAATGTATAGGACGGTCTATGTGTGATTGAGTGAAAATAAATGAGAAGTGACTATTAACGGTCTCATTGGTTACAACTCACAACCACCTTACTACCTGACACGACTCGAGATTTCCAAATTCCGGGATTAACATATTTATTTAATCACACACCGATGATCTTTTCCCAAACGTAACCTCATACTGTGCTTTTTAGCCTAAAAATAACCAAGAAGTTTTGGTGCAAAAACTGCCAGTGTTTCAAGAGGAATCATGTAGTAGGCATGTTGCATTGTACTTTGAAACCGCAGACGGATCATCTTGAGGTAAACTACAGTGGTCGTCATCGAGGGTTGTTTAGGCCCTTCGTCCACATATCGTCTTTATCTGAAAGAAAGGCACTAAGCAGAGTCTCCTCCAAGTATTTAATCAGAAAATTCCCACGGTTTGAATTTTGACATTATTTTTCAACATTAACCGGCTGATTCTTGCTCTTAAACTTTATATGAAAGAGCTTTACCAGTTCAATCGGAGAGCTCTAGAGTGAGCAGGACAATGCACATATGGCGATAAAGTTCAACTCTCACCGGCAGCAACATCCATTGACTGGTCGGTAGATATCCTATATCTCCTTTCATTTCTACAGTGTCGTCATTTGCACATTTCTAAAAAGTTGAAATATTTTCAACATCAACTGCTCAGAGTAGTCGCACATAAATGGCAATGCTCCCCAAAAAAAACACACAAGGAGCTGCCTTTTTTCTATTTTTCTATTTGGTTTTCCTATGTAGCCTAATGTCTTTGTTGTATCTTAAATTGATTAAAAAAAATATAGACCAGGCTTTCGATACATACACAACCCTAATTCCTAGATCTATTCATTGTTGGCTTGGATCTTATAATGGAATGTGTTGACACCACTAAAAATATCAACTCTACCCAGCTTTCATGCTCGATGTGTAGGATTTAGCGGCATCTAGTGTTGCAGTTTCATGTAATCATACACTGATGATAAAAATAGCTAGAAATATCATATTTCATTCCTGCTAATCGCTCCCCCTAAATGCCACACACTAGCCCTTTAAGTGGTTTCCCCTTTGGACACAGAGCTCTTTGGTAAAAACACGGCCTCTGTATGAAGTATTTCCCAAAGTATTTCAGCTAAATTTAGCACTCCTCGTACAGTGTGCAGCTTTAACCTGGCTCCTTCTGCCCAGTAACCACAGGAGGAACATCTCATATCTGTGGTTTGCCTGATGATTTAACAACCGGCCTGTGACTACCCTAGTAGTACCAAAATATCATTATTTATTCATCTTCTCGACGCCTTTTGCTCCATTTATGTAACCTTACGTCTATTGTTTTAACCCCATATTTGACCCTAAACGTAACCTAACTCCTGGGTTAAATGATTTTGTAGAACCACACATACATGACATGATTGGGTAACGTGTGTTAACATGAGACAGGAGGTTTCGGTTGTACGGACGGCAGGGTTAGCTGCTGTTGGGCTAGCTGAGATGCTAGCTCATCAAAAGCACGACAGGCTTCCCGAGCAGCTGCTGGAGAGTATCCTCTTAGCATTTTTCTCACGTCTTCCCCTGCTTTGGCAAGGAGAAGCATTGCTACTGGTGACCGGTGGCTGTCCTACGGCTGTAAACTGGTCCCAGTCCTCCTCCGCACGGCTCACAGGCGAACATCAGCCGAGCTAATTAGCGAAGCTGCTAATACAACCTACACATAATTCATTTCGCTTGGGCAGTGCGCCTTGCCTTCTAATTAGCTGTTAATAGCTACCAAACGCACGATTTATGGTTAATAAATGTGCATTTCTGATTTGACAGAAATATCCACCTATTAAACCCATGTGAAATGGCCGTCAAAGGAACCATATAAATACATGTTAATGAAAAGCACCCCCAATAGCGGACAACATAGCGGATCTGCAAAGGGACATGAATAATGCAGCTCATGTAGGCTCGGTATCGCTACATTGCTTGAAAATATAAAGTAAAGGTGACAACATATAGCACAGAAAAACGGGAAGTACGGTGGGTTTGCCTTCAAAATAAAAGCACACATCTTAGTTAAAAACTCATTGCAGCACTTGCTCGCCAAGGAATAGCCACCTAGTTTTGAAAGTCTTCGCTAGGTGTTCTTCTTTTTCCTACTGTCTCACTTGACGCTGATTAAAATATAATACTAAATGTCGTGTAGCTTAATAGTACATAACTGAAAATGACAGCCATGTTCAAATGCAAATACATATGATATAAACATCACTATAGAATTGTAAATATTGTCGCTACATAATAGTCCCACATCTGTGCGACCTGTCAAAAGGCAGGCAGCTAACGTTAAAGCAATGACAAGTCAACGAAACCGGTTAGCTTAGCATAGTGGCTAACGATAGCTAGCTCGGCGGCGAAGACAGCTCGTATCGTGACACCGACGTGCACAGGCAACCTACGGCAAAACGCCTCAGAGGTGCACTACAGAGAAGCATTTTATTGCATTTTATCACACAGTATCCTTACCCGTCAGAATCCCCACTCGGGTCTGATGGTCGTGGTTGGTGAGCACCATCCCGTCCGCCGCCATGTTTACAACCTCTGTCTGCACTGTGCCGGCACATACATAGAAACAGTGAGGTGGTGTGCGGGCTGCTGCTGCACCACCTCTGGAGGACGGATCTGTGTGTGTGTGAGCGTGCATGTCCTCTGCTTTAAGGTGTCCTCGTCCTCCAATTAATAAGTAAAGATTTTGGGACGGCTTAAAAAATCTCTAGTAGAGCATTCAACACCAAGACTGGTACTGTGTGAAATCCCCCCAAAAGGAGAAAGGTGACCTATTTGTGAATCATAGTGTCTGGTCAGTCATCAATCAGTGCTCCCTTTTGCCAAAAATATTGTCTAATTCTGTTGAAAGAAGGATACCACAAGCAGTAATTGTGCTTTACTGTGAAAATGATTAGTTTAATTTAGCTTTAAGGGGACATTTGATCTTTTATTTGCTGCAAACACAGTACAGGACGGGCAGCGGTGGTCTCAGGATGTCTTAGGGATAGGGGCCAAAAAATAAAAAGGCCACCTAATGCATGCAGAAGGTTTCTTCAATTTCAGGGTAGCCACAGAGTGCTGCAGTGATGGTGTTTTTTTGTATGCTGACCCAGAACTGAGCATCGTAAGGGCCCCTTCGACACAAATTCAAACAGATATTTCCACTATAAACTAAATACATCACAGTCTAATGGCTGCGCGTAACAACCTAAATGTGGACTCATATCCGGCTCGATGACATTTAGTAGTCTAATTTAGCCATTGCTGGCAACAGCCGTGTTTATGACACTGGACAAATTGGAGAAATTCCAGTCATATATTATTTGTGTTATTGACCTTGAACAGATTGAAAGGACACCTATCAAGTATAATCAAGGCATGTACATTTATATTCTATCAAAAATAAGTTGTTGTTTTTTTAAGTCCTGTCAAAAGGGCATAATGCCAAATAATGAAAATGATCATTACTCTGTCGTTACTCTGAACACAAAGAATTTCGCTCAGCTTTAGGACTACTTATTCTTCAGGTAAACTGAAACAGATTTAAACATTACAAACCAAAATATATGCAGGCCTGTCTGGCTCATTATATTTTGATTAAGGCATGCTGCTGCCGACTTGATGGCTTCCTCGGCCAGTTCGGCCCCCTGAAAATTGATTTAGCTGAACACACTTATTAAGACTTAGCAGCTTCTAATTTTGCTTTGGTGGAATTGTTTTCATCAGACATACAGCCTGGAAAGAATTAAGAGACCACTCCAAATGTTTCTTAAATCTTTATCTCTACATGTATGGCATCCATTCCAGTGTCTGTTGAATTCCAACACAGAGAAAAAAATGCCAGTAGTTTATAGAATACAACACATTTTAAAAATCATTTAACTCAAAAGACGTACCTATACAAAATAAAACAAGAGAAAATGATAATGCTGAAATGGTCTCTTTTTCCAGGCTGTATATAACTCCAATTGATTTATCCGGTCAGTTTTCAGTAAATACAGGCTAAAGGAAACCCTGGTCACATGACATGGTAAGGAAGAACTACAATGTGTCATGTGGTAGATGTGTGACAGAACGTGCTGACCAAGTGTGAAATCCGCATGCTGAGCTGAACACAACATGCATTCAAATGTCACCAGTGCAGAACATTACTAATTGCTCGTGGAGCATGTGATGGGGGTGGCTGCTGTGTAACCGGGACATCCTGCTCCACCTATGAGCTGGGGTGTAGTGTCCTTTGACCTGTAATGTCAGAAAGAGTTTGGCAAAATGGCTAATATGTGAAATAAGTAGTAATGATTATGTTGGGTCTTTTTTGGACTAATTGTATTATATTTATTTTTTCAACTTAATCATCAGAATAAGGCATGTAAAAGAGTGCAATTGAACTCTTTTGTGGATAAATGTGTATTTATGATGTCTGGCTTGGTATTCACTAACAAAGATGCATTTTAAAATGACTTTTTCGGATTGGTCAATTTATATAGCCTACTGTATGTTAATTTATAATTTTGAAAAGAGTTTAGTTGTCTGTTAATCTTAAAATGAATGAAAACTCAAATTGTGCAACACTTCACAGCTTCAAAATACTACAACAGACTCAAAGAGAAAGAATACAAACCTAGTGTACTCAACATTTCTACAAATAGAGATTACCTTATTTTCTTTGGATACATAAAATATATTAAGAGTACTTACTGTATAAACTTATAGAACAACAACTCAATTTAAAATTTAGAGCCACCGGTAAAGCTGACGAAACAGAGACATGACCCACTGGTGTTCTCACTTACCTGATTACAACTACAAATACAAATCTGTCCCTGTCCCTTAAATTGGGTGCTACAGTTCAGTCTATTTTTCCTTATTTATTAGGATACAGAATTATTGATGTAATGCAGTCCCCATTATCTTTTCACCGAACCTTAACCCAAGCAGAGGTTTAGTCATCTGAAACTGAAAACAACTGTTGTCCTCAGATCTTGTTGGAACTATATCTCTGTCATTTTAATTATGATGTAAATTCTCACAAAAACTAGCAGGTCCATCGTTAGTAATATTTTTTTTAAAACTTGATGTCCTGTTACTATTTGATTTCCCCTGATATAAGAGATAATCACATGATGGAAAATTATTGAAATGATTTTGTCAATAATAACAATACTATATCTGTTCAGTCACCTCTGTACATGAATTTTATAGTCGCTACATCTTGCTCTTCCACAGGTTTTGAGTTTTTTAGCTTGTGGTTTCCTGCTGAGAAGAGGCTGGAGTTGACTTGGAGAACCCATTCTGTGATCCTCTGCTCAGTGTAGTACTCATCCTCACTGTCCTCCTTCAGCCTCTCCAGACAACCACAGCACTCAGATTCTGTTTCAAAAGCTGAGACATCAGAGCAGAAATCTCTTTGTTGCCTTGCTTCGGCGGGCCTATCATCATGTTTGACCGTGACGGGCATCATCGTATTGCTGTCATTGGCACCGGGATCACCAATGTCATATTTCTTTTGTCCTACCGTAAGGTCCACCAGCACTGGAGTCAGCGACTTGTCTCTGAAACCTGGATTGCTGCTTTGTTTGCTTCTGCAAGAGCAACACTAACTTTGGGGTATCTGTTAGACTCCTGAATAACTTTCTCACATTGTTTAACCAACAGATGAAACACTGCATGTTCTTTTATTACAGTACCAGTTGGTAAATGGGGTCCATATTCCTTTGGTTTGGCCCATTCCTTTCTGTACGCCTGTAAATCAATGTACTGGCTCCCCTCAACGAAACTAAAAGTCTAAAGACAAACGTCAGAAGAACAAGAACCGTCAGTGCACCATTCCCATGGACGCTGATCTCCCAAGTTTGACTTCTCAATTCTGTTCAACATTCGATCCCTGTTGTTGGGGAATATTTTGTGTAAGCTTGTAAATCATTAGCTCATTTGCATCTCTTCTCTCTGTCCTCCTCTGACCTGGCTCTACGGCCTTGCAGGTGCTGTTATCTTCATTAAGGAGGGGCAGCCTGGGCTTTCGAAGCCTTGTTGTTCCCACAGTTCGTACAAGCTCAAGCTGACCTAAGATTGGCTTTATTGTTTAGGGACAGCTAGCGCCAGTTTATCTGGACACAGATGCTCCGGTAAACACCTTATCTGTGACCTAGATGACAGTTTAAGTCAAACGTATTGTCTGAGCTTGTTTAGTCTGGCGTTTGAAGAATGTTGATTATCCATTGGGAACTAGTTAAAACCTCTTCCTATTGTCGAGATCTTCAGAATTGGTTTGGCAACCGCTGTGGCAACTCGTGTCTATAGTAACTGTCATGTCAATTCTCCGGCCGTATCTCCGAATAAACCCAACAGTGTTTTGCCATCAAGTTCCTGCTCTCCAGTGTCTCTCTGAGTTTCGTCTCCATTGCTTCAGAAGTTTCCAACACAAATTGGCGTTGTCGGCAGGATACCAACACATCATCAGAGCTGGTAAGTGTGATTTCAAACTCTTGCTTTTGAACATTGCCTTGCCAGTATCTGTGATTGATGGTATCCTAAAATTACCTGTATAGAATTGCTTTGTTTGATTTTGGCTACTGGATATTTGAGGCTTTCTAACGCCTAGGAGGTCGGTGTCTGGGGACTCTGTCCTGGCCGAGTTTCTCTGGGTGTGCTGCGGGGGGCACACGTGCCTTTCACACACACACAGCTCTTGTTCAAACAAACCTTAATAAACAGAGTAAGATTAAGTGAAACTTCTGGTTGCAAAGACAGTTTATTAAACTAATGTTTATAAATCCCAAATGATGGTGGTTTCAGCGATCAGCACAAACAGTTTATGAGAAACAGCTTGAGATATCCACATATATCGCCTCCCTAGACACCGCTCCAGCTTTCATTTACGGAGGTGTGAGACACTGTACAGACTCTGAAATACCTGGAAAGTGTCATTGGGAGGGAGTGCACAGCCTGGGCCCAAACTCTTACTCACTCCACCACCCCCGTGGCAGAGGGGTCTAAAGGCACCGCCTGACTGTTTCCCAGCTCCTACTTGCTGGAGGGTTGGGCAGCTTGGGGGTGAAGAAATGAAAATATAGGCTAATTGGTTACTGGTGTGAGGTGGCATGCGAGTTTCTGAAATCAGGTGTGTTTCATCGTTGATTATGAACTTGATCACTAGTGGATAGAGCTGGAAATAGGATTGTTGGGTGGTAGAAGTCTGTGTCTCCTGATCGGGGGGACATAGCACTCATTAGCGTGTAGGTTAGTGTGGGTCGCAAGAGGATAAGCTAGTTAATGCTCTTGGACGCTCTTCTGGGACCTATCTTACTTGTATACAAGGAGTGTGAAAAAATTGTGGTATCGCACTTGGAGACCACCCCTGCCCCCGCTGAAACACCTTACATTTAATCAAATTGAGCTGAGTGAACTTGCTGACGCACTGTGGTTTATTGAGAGTTCATGTTTGTTTGTCTGATTGTTTGTATTGGGGGTTTATGTTGGTTTGTCTACCCGCCATCTCGTGCATGACTTGTAACCACTAATAATAAATTAGTCCAGATGTAAGAAGAAAATTAGGTTATATTGCTCTTAGAATCAGTTTTAAGACATTAGTGTTGACTTTAAGGCCTTGTGAGGCCTCGTCCTCAGTTATGTTTGTGACCTTTTATAAAGAACTTCGACCCGTCCTGCACCCTGAGGGCCTCAGAGGCATCACTGCTGGTCGTGGTACGACCTGCCTGAGGAGACCAGGGTTGCAAAATCTGTCATATGTCCTAGGTCAATTTTATATCATTTTAGTTTTCATGTATTCTTAGTCTATATATTGTATGGTAATAATGATAGACTTTATGTATTGAACAGATTCAGAATCAAAACTGATAGAACTAGATTCAGACAGAATAGGAATCACTGTAGAAACATTTTGCTCTGTTGCTGCAAAATGAAAACTTTGTTGATTATCTGTTCCAACTGGCCACTGGAATCAGATAATTAATATTAGTTAAAGTTCAATTAGTTTGAATATAATTTAACTTTTTATATATTAAAATGCTTGAAATTGTTTCTCATATCAACACATTTGGTCGCCTTAGACTTTAATTTAATTCAGAGAGTTAATTATAATTTATCATTGAGAATACTTTAAGTTTCCTGAAACCAATCTTATAAAAAAGAAATCAACTAAAGCTCTAAGCTCCCTGGTAAAAACAAGGATCAATATATTCTAATATATATACTTCAATATGTGTGTTTTTTGAGTGCAACATTTTAACAGTAGATCAAAATAAACGGCACCATATCAACAATTATAACAAATAAAATAAAGTCACTAAGTGTAGGAAAAGCACTTTATCAATCTTGTGTTTATGTTATTGTTGTCATTAAATGAATCCACCAATTCTTGAAAAATTGTTGTTATCCAATGGCCTCTCCACAGGCCTAAACTTTTTATGAATCTTCCAAATCAAAAGAGACAGAGATCAGTATCACTTTGTGTAGCGAGCCAAATACTTTTAAATGTTCTACTTAAACCAAATCTGATTCTAATAAAGAAAGTCATGTCAAATGTAATTCATTATTTTACAGTCATGTTAAAAATTGTACATTTTCCAACCCATGTTCCTTTTGGTTTAGTCTAAGCATCAAAGTGTCTTCATAACAGGCACTTCACATTCTCATAGCTGTCCCAAATGTTTTAACCTTGTGCGGACAAGCTGTGAAAAAACACACACACACACACACACACACACACACACACACACACACACACACACACACACACACACACACACACACACACACACACACACATACACACACACACACACACCATAGTTTTCACATTCCTTAACACTGGGTGTCTGTATGGTGTTGGGACTGCTGAACTGGTCTCCACGTTCTTTAAATAAGTATTTACTTATCCACATTGATTATTCTTGTTTGCTTTAGAGTTTTAATTCAAAATGAATTCTTACATTAAATGGGATAATAAAATAATATGAATAAATGACTTTTACATGATAATTGTGTTCAAAACATTAGACCTGTCCTCTAATCACTACTAGGAGAAGTGTGCATGTTCAGATGTCTTAACGCTCCTCTAATGAACCTATCCTTGTTGTCCCTTTCGCTGCAGAGCTGGTTCAGATGGTGTATTGATTAGATTCTGATTCGCACAAGTCCATTTTTTTGACTGACTTTAGTTCTAATGTTATTTTGAGTTTGACTTCAGTCCATAAGTAAATCTTTAAAGTGACTCTAAATTTCTCAGGATGGTGGATTAGTGGTTCAACATTATTTTCTAATATTTCGATTTTACAAATAGGCCAAAGGTAAAGAGAGACATTGATGACCTTGTGTCCCTTTGTGTTAGTACGTGGTTCCATTTTGTCTATGGCCTTGGACAGCTCCACTTCCCAGTAAGACGCTCAGTTCTGCCCCTGCTAGGGTCCGGCTGAGTCTCAGAGTTTCTATGCTGCTCTACTTGCAATGACATTCATGGGTCTGGTCCGAGAATGGCAACCATTTCCTGTTTCCACAGAGGGTGACACTCCTCAACCACGCTTCTTCCAAAGACTCAGGAGGCACACGAACAATACAGCCGTTGATAATATCCCACATGGGTCTGCTCCCCCCCACTGGGCCATGAACTGAAAGCATGACATCTGCTTTAAAGACTTGGAAGCTGCGCTCTCACATCAGCACCACCCTTGGGTCAGGCAGATGAGACTAGCGGCTTCACTTAGGGCATTTTGGTTCAGATACATGACTCTCGTTACCGCAGAGTGGTTTTATTTTTTAAAGCTATTCACACTGCTATGCATATGATGCCTGCTTGATTATTGGTGAGCTGTTAATGACCCTAATATTTCTTTGTATTGATAAAAACAGGCCTAAGGTCAGGGGCCTCTTAATGTGTAGTTTTGCTCCTCACATTATAGACACTGCTTCCACCCAGTAAAATTGAAGATTGCACGAAAGTCAGGCTCCAATACAACCATTCTGTTCAGCTCTAACGTTTCAATTTATAGATTCTCATCTTACAAACACAATTAGCTCTTATTGTTTCCTAAGGTTACGTCACGTTAAATGGAGTAATGCAAACTGGTTTTCAAATTTAGGGTTTTAATTTGGGTTTAAATTTCTCAGCAATGACACCCTCAGATACCCAATATCCTCCATGCTGTGCCATCAGTAATAAGACAGATGTGAAGGGGATGCAGCTCTGCCTCCTGATATGCTCTGGTCTTAAATCCATTTTTGCATAATATTTGTTTCTCACAATTGACTTTGTAACATAAGCTGCACACAGGTGATACTGATGCTGCTCAATTGTACATTAGCTAAACTATGTCATGTTTAAATCAACTCCTGAGTTATTATTTCACATGTCACACTGAGTAACATATGTAAGAAAAGGGAGGGAAGAGTCAATTATATTTAGTCATCTATTTGGTTAAACCTATGTTTTATGGAAGCGAAAATCTATTTTCTGGTAACTAATACTCTTTATCAAACGGTAAATGGTAAATGAATATAACGTTTATAGTCTTTGAGAATAGGCGTTTCCACAGTGACTAGCTCAGCTTTAACTGCAATAACGTTTATCTTCTCTGGACTGATAGTATTTGATTCTTGCATGTTCAATGATTGACACAAACTTTCTAAATATGCATGCGCATGTGTCAGGAAGGCTCCCATAGCAATCTGAGGGGCATGTCCTCTTTCTGAATTCAATGATAATGTGCTAATCCAATTCTTTGAGTTGTCATCTATCAGAAAACATCCCTATCAGGTGGAGTGCCGAAAACCAGGACTGCTCTCAAGGCCAAGGCCAAGGGTGCCACCTGCAAGGAAGCACGAGGCCGAGGCGAGATGAGAGGGGTTTCTTCTCTTCACATTCTGCTCGGTGGGCTCCAGCAGACAACGCTGCAGGACGAGGTCGGGTTCGGAGGTCGGATTCGGAGGTCGGATTCGGAGGTCGGGTTCAGAGACCAGTTCGGAGGCTTCTATAATACGAGGATCCATGTTTTCTTGGAGGAATATATTGTTTTGCCAACCTCTCTTATCACGGGGGGACACCTGGATGCGCCACGTGAAATACGCAGTGGCACTGCTCTCACCATTGATAGCAGGAGGAATAGAGGCGGATGAGCCTCTGTTACTGGAGGGGTCCACTACAGAGCTCATTGAATGAGCCACACAAAAGAGCAATTGGGGGGGGGGGGTTGAAATAAGGCTTTCGCTCTGATGAAGAAGAGTTTTAATCAATCAGCACCTCAGTGCTAATCCACAGTATCAGGATGCCTTTACACCCCAGACACTCAGAATGGCTTCCTAAAGAGAGGAGGAGAACAAGTCGGAGAGACTTCTTATTTTTCCAGCTCTCGTACAAAGATGAACTTTGAATTGAATGAACAGATTCCAGAAGTACAATGAATGATTGTTTCTATATTTCCAATGACTAAACATAGTGGTTATTAATATATTTTGTCAGATTAGGTTACACTTTCAAAATAAAAATATGTTTTCTGATTATAAGATATTGAATGATAAGATATTTCTAACATCACAGATAATGTTAATATCATCTAAAAATCAGACTGAACAACACTACTCGTTCTATGCACAGACAGAACTACAATTAAAGTACTGGATAGAATTGTAAGCTTAGAAAACTAAAACTAATGTATGTGTAATCATTTATATAACAATGACTCAGAATAATTGTTCCTCCAGTTAGAAAAACATCATCTTAAAAATAGATATTCCATATTCAATATTAGATCAACACAAAGCCTTTCAAAATACATTTTCGGCTAAATATTGCTAATAAAAAGTAATTGATTGAGTTAATTTGGTACAGATCAGTTGTAACATTTACAATGATACATTTATCTATGAATTCAAGTTTTAAGAATGCTTAATCCTTCCTTTCCAGGGTTTGCGTTTTCTTTTTGAGATTGTTGTTAACAAATCCTTTTCAGATTTTGAAATGACATTGATTTGATAAACTTTACTTCTTTGACTTTGACTGCAATGAAACTGCATTGATTTGATTTTTTATTTTGAGCAAAATAAACATAATTGTATTCATAGGTGGCACTTCAGCCTTACAATGTACGCACTGATTGATTTTAACTGTAGCCTGAGTTAAGTAATGTTAATGATATACTGACTAGCTAACAACTATGGCTCAGTTTTGATTTATAGATTTATAGCTTTAAAGTAAATAAATAAGTAAAATGATTAATGATAATCTGATAAAGATAAACGACAACAAATAATTAATGATTAAACGTATTAAAACTTTAAATGCTCATGTTATTATGTAACTGAATTTAATGTATGTTCATCAGTGCGCTTTATTAAAGATGCTCCAAAACACTGTTGGCAGGTAGTTTTTATTGTGACTGGTGCGTCAGTCATTGTGATTGAATGCTTCAATCTTGAATGTGTTGATACTGTGATGCAAAACAATGTGAAGTAGAATGCCTACAACCTTTCTGAAGACTGTCATTTTTACAAGTCCACACAAATGTATTATGAGATTACGGTTTATTAAGTTATCAAAATTGATAAAAAGAGAGGAACTGTTAGGGAATATTTTGTGTAAGCTTGTAAATCTTTAGCTCATTCGCATCTCTTCTCTCTGTCCTCCTCTGACCTGGCTCTACGGCCTTGCAGGTGCTGTTATCTTCATTAAGGAGGCGCAGCCTGGGCTTCCAAAGCCTTGTTGTTCCCACAGTGGGTACAAGCTCAAGCTGACCTAAGGCTTTACTGTTTAGGGACACCTAGCGCCAGTTTATCTGGACACAGATGCTCCGGTAAACACCTTATCTGTGACCTAGAGGACAGTTTAAGTCAAACGTATTGTCTGAGCTTGTTTAGTCTGGCGTTGGAAGAATGTTGATTATCCATTTGGAACTAGTTAAAACCTCTTCCTATTGTCGAGATCTTCAGAATTGGTTTGGCAACCACTGTGGCAACTCGTGTCTACAGTACATGTCTTGTCAATTCTCCGGCCGTAACTCTGAATAAACCCAACAGTGTTTTGCCATCAAGTTCCTGCTCTCCAGTGTCTCTCTGAGTTTCTTCTCCATTGCTTCAGAAGTTTCCATCACACCTGTAGTAACCCTAACCCTAACTGGCTGAAGTCTTTATAGCTTCAACAATTTGTTGCACCCTCTGTCAGAAAAACTTGACCCATCTTTGACGCACATGGACCCACTTGTCTGTCAAACTGTCTTTATACTGCCTGGCCCTTCAAGACCCGCCCACTCCACACACAACCCGAAGCAGTCACTTAATATGTAACATAACCCATTGGCTACCTTAAAGGAGCCAAACACTTGGACAGTTGATGTGCAGAAGTTATTGTGTTTATTTCTTATTTGCTTGAGCTCAATTCTTGAATGATTTGTCAAAACAAGTTCAAATCTCCCACATTTAGTTGGTTGTTCACAATAGATTTTATTTTTTTAAAACTCTCTGAGTTTAGTCTCAGTGAAGCATTTTGTTTTAGCTATCAAATTCAAAATGATGCATTCACTTATTAAAATCTGTCAGATATACGTGTACTGCATATCCCATATATAATATATTTTCAAATGGTGTTATGTACTGTGATGAAAGCTTGAAGATTCATCTCTGTATACATGACCTATAACAAGGCTATAAAACCACATTCTCTGTGTAGTAACACATGTGCATATCCCTTTTCTGTGTAATACAGTAGTGTACAGTTTTCACGGTCACATATCTTTAGATTACCAACGCTAAGCTAAAGGTGGCTAATGTTCAGCGTGATGATGTTTAATATTTAGCCACTTTTTTTCACCGGTAAGGTGTTCACGGATGTCTTTCATGTAACACAACAAAACCTGAAAATCTTGTTTCAGAAATTTGATCAAGAACCTAAACAAATAACCGCTTTTGTCAAGATGAAGGATCTTGGAAGTGCTAAAATGCTAACTTATTTCTAGGTTTGGAACTCATTTCTTGGTCACTCTATAAGTAGGATTTGATGCTTATAGATTTTTTTTAAAGTGAGATACCAGTGTTAGCAGACATACATTATCCCATCAACAGTTGCAGCAATCTCAGATTAGACAATATTAAGACTGTTTTAAAAAAGAAAATTCATTTTCCATCCACCCAGCGTTTCTGTGAAGCGCCTCCAGCTCTGAAAAAGGTTTTTTATCTCTACCACCATGATTGTAACAGACTTGAATTAGACCTCAATTAGACTTCATGACTCCAGCCGGATGCACAGAGTCAGTGCACCCTGCTCTTCACCATTAACAAACTAAATACAAAGTGTTAATTAGTTCTAGATTAAGCCAGTTGACTGTTTCCCCCTGCTTCCTGTCTTTATGCTTAGCTAGGCTAACATTCCCTGACTCTTATTCCAGGTGTATACATCTGGATGTTTTCCCCAGAGGAGATTTAGCCTCTCCTCCTGACCCTTTCTACTTCTTCGTGTTAGGAACCTTTCTCCGGTTTGAATGTTTGTGTGCACTCTCATTTCCATCCATCTATATATTCTATATTTTCGCCAAGCTGATTGTCTATACAGGAATTGTAAAATGCCTCCTTCCTCAGTTGTTGTTTGTTAGGCTTCAACATTTTCTTGCTTTTGTGATCATTGACTTGACCTTACCTGACTGAATCAACAGTCTTCGAAACATGTCTCCGAGGTGAAGCCTGCTGTTAAATATTCACCACTAATGATATGGTCAGAGCAGGAAATGACTGTGCAGCTTTCTGCAAACCTAAGCCTTAGGGTTCAGTTTCAAGTTATGTCTTAAGAGCTGCTCATACCTCTTCTACTGAGTTTGGGTTCTGTTCTAGTTGCTTTCCTGGGCTAGTTTGATTTGGAGTTGGTTCAACTTGCGAAGCCAGATTGAATTGCGATAATGACTTCAACTGTATACTTGTGGCTTTTAGTATGCCACTAGAGTTCAGTGGCTTTAGCTTACCGCTAGAGTGGTATGCTGCTCATGTTCCACCGCTGTTCAACCTACCTTTGCGAGTCCTAGCTGCTTCTTGAAATAAGTAATTTACTGTTAGACTGTTTCAACAGTAACACCCCTTGATGCATATTTCACCCAAAATGTATGGGGTTTTTTTTCAGTTGTATTTGACATTGTTTGGCAACATAGCACCTTCAATGAAGGATTGTATTATGTGAAGCACACTTTAATGCTGCTGTTAAAAAAGACTCACAAAAGCAATGATAGCAAACCAACGGGTAGTCATTCAAAGTGGAGAATAGTTATATGTCCCATGTATGCTTAGTTAATGTTCCATGACATTTTTTAAGATATGTGTGGTCACGTTCTAGCCTTTTTTTTTTTGTACTTGACGCTACTGCTTTTGAAAAAACGTTCTGCCTTTGAATTGAACTTTTGTTGCTAAGTATTTCCCACCCAAGTGTTCCACGTATGTGCCGCTCAGTTCTCGGTACCGGCTGAGTGAATAGTTGGTGCTCCAGTGGAACCAGTTTTTGGGGCCCAAAGCTTTGCTACAGTGGAAAAAGAAAAATGGTTTGCAATCAGGCGCCGGCACCGTACCGATCCTGCGAGAGTGGAAAAGGGGTACCAGTGGCTGCATCTAAATACACTTCAATGTCATTTTGTTAAAGAATGGGAGAAGGGGCATTATATGCAGTGTTGGAACGTAACAAAAACGTATGGTACTTTATTAGTATATTAATACTTAGTACTTCAATAGTATTTTACATTATTATGTTAGTATTAAACTACCCAGCAGTGTACAACGTAATACAATTTCAAATAAACCACACCTTTACCAGCAGTAACAAAGTGATGAACTCATTAATGCTTCAATAACTATAATATAATAACTCATTTGTATAAATGTTCCATACTACATTATGAGTACTTCTTGTTCTTTTGGTATATCTAATACTTTGTTCTGATACAGCTGTCACAGACCTTTTGCACTTCCATTGCATCATACACTGATGGAATGAATCAAAAGGAGATTGATCAAATATAGTTTTGACAAGAAAACACAGAATGTCTCCAGCTTTGCCCGAACCTACGAAATGTACACTAATGATACACAATTGTCAAATGTTCAGACACTAAACAGGCAAAATGAAAAAGAATATATCATCTCCCCCTTCAGTTGGTCTAGATACTAAACATGTTGACGCTGTACTCATCAGCTCTAGAGTTGCAGTTGATGTATTATGAGCGGTGTGTTTTGGTCTGTGTAACTATACACTGTCTGAGTAGCCTTCGGGTAACGGTGAGCTCACTTCTTCCCCTGACAGCGAGCAAGGTGTGTGTGTGTGTGTGTGTGTGTGTGTGTGTGTGTGTGTGTGTGTGTGTGTGTGTGTGTGTGTGTGTGTGTGTGTGTGTGTGTGTGTGTGTGTGTGTGTGTGTGTGTGTGTGTATGTGTATTCTGTCTGATATCAGGCATGTGCAGTGGTGGGATGTAATAAAGTACATATACTCAGGTACTGTACTAAATGTGTAAAGTAATTCCATTTCATCAAGATAAGATCAGAAAAGATGTACTTTATTGATCCCAAGATTCTTTTTATGTTGCAGCCGCATTCAAAACAAGGCATTGTACATAAGTTGTAAGAAATAAAACAGTGGCATTCTAAAATGTAAAACATCTGAAAATAGAAATAAACCGGCATTAGTAGAGTAGAAAATATACAATTGAAGATAAAACATCTATAAAATATCAGACAAATGAAACACTGTTGAAGGGCCTGCTGCTTTATACTTCTACTCACTTACAAGCCAACGTCTTACTGTATACTCCACCACATTAATATGACAGCCTCGGTAACTAGTTACTTTACAGACCCCGATTATTAGCTAATATGAAAAATAAATAAATCTTCTATAAATAACCATTCTAGGTGAAGATATCCAGCATTTGGATATGAAGTCATTAAAGGGGCCCTTTTGTGCTATTCGGGAGTTACCTGTCTTGTTGTGTGTGATATAGGTTTAAGTGCATGTAAATGGTCTGCAAAGGCTACAATCACTGTGTTCCCTCCATAGGGATTTTCTCTCGAACACACTCCCTACCCAGACCCTGAAGTCTTCACATTAAAGTCTGAAGTTCAACAAATCTCATCATTTCACAAACAGAGACAAACAGATCATAGGGTCATCCTTAGTGGATGAGCAATGGCACTACATGAAAGGCTCTCAACATGCTTTAATGCACGCCATCGTGAGAAAGGATTATATGGTATCATCAGATTATATGCTACTGTTGAATATACATTAGTTTTATTGCGGCTTAAAAGGTTAAAAGCTAGTGTTAGTAGGCTTTCATTCTGGGTGAAGGGCCTTTAGCTAAATGTTATCACGAGAATATTAGGGTATAACAAATCAGAAAGGTATTTAAGAAATCTATTGTAGAATGTTGTCTGGCATATTTGTTTGTACTAAGATTAAACATCCCTAATGAAAAATAGTGCAATGTTTTTGTTACCATATGTAAGAAGTGAAAGTAATCTCTGTGGTGTCACAGTCCATTGATTTTTGGCCCACGGTTTTGGTTTTGAAGCCTTGTTGTTGCTTTGGCCTATTTTATCTTGACATGAAAGCATGTGACCATTTTTCCTTTATACATAATACATTTATGATTATTACTAAGAATAATACTAATTCACCACTGTATATATCTTAGTACAATTTGCATCTTTCTACTTTACATTTTAAAAGTTTATATCATATTATTTTATCTTTAATTGGATATTTAACACCTTATGTGTAATAAAAATATCGTTATTTTATTTCATTGTATAATTTTACTGCACATTGTTATTTTAACTTCCTATGTTTATATACACATTTGAATTGGACTATTTTCTGCTTTATTCATCTGATTTTCCCAATAGGATTAATAAATTAATCTGAATTTCATTCTGATTACATTTAGATTATTGTCATGATTATGACCCGTATACAGGCTACTTTCATAAACAGTGAATGAGAGTGTTTTGGTAATTGGAATAACAGGTAAAGATTTAATGAAATCTCAAGAGTTGATTCAAGGTGAGAGAAAGTCTTACAGAGCCTGAGAACAGATGTGATGTGATTCTGAAGTGTACCACATGGGGGCGGGATTGCAACGCTTTACAGGGATCAGCTGCAGCAAAGCGTACACACCCCGAATACAAAAAACAAGTACATGAACTATTTCAATATACTTTTAATACTTTTATTGATTGCTTGATGCACTTTTGCATTTTGGATGTAAAAAATATACTTTTCAATTGACTATATTTTTATTTTATTCATATTACTAGCTACTTTTATAAATAAAAGTAAATGATGTGATGAAGTACTGTGTTACTTATCTACACAGGGTATCTGAAATTACAACAAACTACACCATTAAGGTTATGTGAAATGTATTTGTAGGCAATAGTATAACATCTATAATAATGCCACAAAGGGTCATTTTCAATAATGATTACTTTTACTCCTGATAGTTTAGCTGATACTTCAGCATGCAGCACTTACAAAGGTTTGGTTTGTTGAAACTAATTTACTTGGCAGAATTCTTGCCTTTTTTGAGTTTCTATCCTCATGGTTGAATGCACTTATTGTAAGTCCCTTTGGATATAATAAGCTTCAGCTAAATGACATATGTAAATGTAATATACTTTTATGTACCACAACAATCCATTCAGAACTCTGACCTTTGATGCAGTATTTTAACACCATAGTATTTCTACTTTTACTAAGAATTTGAGCAATTATATTGCTATATAACATTACCTCATAGCAGCCATGGCTGCAGTGTGCTTTTGTGTGACACAGACACAGAGTCTTACTGTTTGCATGTGAAAGGGCTTCCCTATGGGACAATGGAATGCTTTATTTGTATCCCTTTCATCCTTGTCATGCAAAACATCCATATTCTGTCAGCTTGTATGTCAGACAGGCTTGTACAAGACAGGGCTATGTACTAGTGGGTGCCCATTTCTCATCAAAGAGCGTGATAACATAATTTAACTTACTTTAATATACAAAATGTATTCTTAAAATTCATAATCAGAATCAGAACACTTGATTTATACAAGAGGACATTGTGTAAAATTATGATAAAGGGTGAGAAACACTTCTTAGTAAATACAACCACTACTGCACTACCTGAGATAACATCATCTACAAAGCGCTATATAAATGTGATTTATTATTATTATTATTATTATTACAAAAGTAAAAGTAATGTCATGGTAATCTGCAGTTACATTAGTTAGAATGCGCATGCGCAGTTTGTAGGCTGCCTGGCAGTGCCATAGCAACCAGGGTAGACATCAACATGGTAAGTCTTTTGCGTTGTCCGTTCATTCTTCGTCGCTTTTTCGGATAATATTGCACAGTTATACGACTCTAACTATATCGAACTTCCTGAACATGCAATTTCCTCATGTGTAAAACCTAAAGTCAACCTTACACGCACCGTTGTCGTCACTGTTAGCTAATATGGGCTTTAATTAGCTACTTGGCTAACCTTATTGTCAGTTAACCTCACGTTAAATAACTAGCTAACATCAACTCTGCGCTAAACGGGTTTGTATGTCTGTGTCTAAATTGCAATTATTCCTACTGATAAAATGTATTATTGTGAGAAAAAACGTTGGGACGTTAATGGCTACTCATTGAGAATACCTTTAAAAACAACAAATGAAAATAAGCATAAAAACAGAGTGTATTAAAAGCCTGACTTGGTTCGATGTAGAGCTGATGCTAGCTTATCACAATGTACTGTTTGTCCCCACAGTATAACCAACTTTGCATACATATTATGCTAAGAAAAAGCACATTTTGAATGGTAAAAAAGTCAAATAAAAGGGATCTGCTTTTTCTAAGGTCCACAGGTATGAAATGAGATTCATAATAACACAATTCAAATCATTTTCTGTGTAAAAATCTAAAAAGGCAGGGTAGGAGGACTTCTCGTTATTCTAATCCTTTGAAATGAATTGTATTTATACTACAATTACTGCTTCTCATATATCTGTGTCTATATCTTATCTATTTTAAACCAATGTTTACTGATACATTTTTTTCTGACCATTTAGTAGTAAGAGTTGGATTAGTTTTTAGAGTATTTGGGGCTTTTAACTTGTACAGTTTCTGTACAATATATATAAACCCTCTCCATTGTGTTAGTAATATATATAGTAAATACTCTCTCTTTAGCAGTCCAAAGCTTTGGATAGCTTGTTGGGGTGTCTCATTTCACATATCTCCATTCTGTCTCATGATAGTACTTGTATTTTTACCTTTGACCTAATAAATGAATAGATATGAATTTAGCCTCTGCCTGTCTAACTGGATGTGATGTTCTGTCCCCAGGCCAAAGCAACGACAGTGAGAGAAGCTCTGGCTAAGTGGGTGAGTTACATAAACACGGCGGAAACCCACTGCCGGAATACCGTGAATGAAGTACTGTGTAACAGAATCACTGGACTGTGCTCTGATCAGTGTGTAGAGTCTGTTGTGTAGTTACATGATTGTAGTAAAATATTTGTGACTGTCTTTTGATCTGTGTGTGTGTGTGTGTGTGTGTGTGTGTGTGTGTGTGTGTGTGTGTGTGTGTGTGTGTGTGTGTGTGTGTGTGTGTGTGTGTGTGTGAGTAGGAGGAGAAATCAGGGGAGAAAGCGAGCGAGGCTCAAGCCATCAAACTGTATGGTCAGGTTCCTCCTATAGAGAAGATGGACGCCTCCCTCTCCACACTCACAAACTGCGAGTGAGTGAGTCCTGTAATCCTACAATTTTAACACATTGTACAGGTTCATATGTACGAATATAATAACGTATATTTACACATGTTCTGCACTTAATCATAACCTGTACTTTACCTGAGTATGGTCTTTTTATGCTACTTTATACTTTACTGCACTACGCTTTGGTAGTTGATTACTCCATAAGATGGACCTTTAATAATCCCCGTAGGGAAATCACCTGTCAAGGCAGCAACAGAATAAGAAGAAGCACAGATATTACACATGCGAATTACAGGAATAAAAGGAATAGAAGTCAAATAAAAAAATAAGAAATAAAACAAAATAAGAATAAAATAAAATAAGAATAAACATCTATTAACAATACTAATTGAAATAACAACAGGGGTTAAACTGGAGGTAAACTACGATCCGGTGAATGTACATATATACAGATATGTGAGCAGAACAGATATGTTAAATATATATATATGTAATGTATACTACATTTATCCGACAGCTTTAGTTACTTTAGATAAGATTTCGATTATTTGCTATACAGATTTTAATTATTAGCTAATTCTAAATATATATCAACTATTATACAAACAAACTATGATGTATACATATAATGTAGGTAACATATCCATTAGCAGTAGCATACATAGTATTTAAGGTTTGCTCTAGCTGTGATGAACACATTCCTGCATTAATTGTCATATTTCAGTAATTTAATATACATGATTATGAAATGTGCCATATTTAAATACAATGCTTTTTTTGTGGCACTTGTAGGAGCCAATTAGCCCTCTATATAAGTAGGAACTAAAATAAGATAAGATAAGAAGTACTTTATTGATCCCAATTTGGGAAATGTTTGCGTTCCAGCAGCATAAAAGACAAAGCTTTGTACACAGTCAAATATAAAGAAAAGAAATAAACAATTCAAAATGTAAACATCTCAATAGAAATAAAATGGCATTTTAAAAGTAGAAAATATACATGTCGGAATAAAAAAAAATATATATACAGTATACAAACAAAATATAAAGCAGGATATTATGTGTACAATGTAAAATATACTAATGTTGGTTTACTCAGGTTTTGCGGGAAGGGTAAACAGCTTTGGATATAAGTATTTTCGACTAGAATTGGAGATTCCACCTTTATTGAATTTATTGAATGAAACAAATGTCCAAACAGGCGACTGACTTTTCGGGGGGTTAACAGTATTTTCAGTTGCAGATCAGTGAAGAGCAACAGTAGCTGATACAGCGAATGTGTTTAATCACCAATGTTTTAAGCAACTTTGAACATTTTGATATGTAATTGTACTGTATCCTCCACAGGAAGCTCTCTCTGTCCACAAACTGCATTGAAAAAATAACCAATCTCAATGGCCTGAGTGAGTACTGCATAAATAGCACAAATACAAATAACCACACAACATTCACAGGTGGAAATCTGATGCACTAATGAGATCTTTTGTGTTTTTCTTCTAGAGAACTTGAGGATATTGTCATTAGGGAGAAATAATATTAAGGCCCTTACTGGGTTGGTAAGTTACATATGAAAAAGAAACTGTTCTTGCTTTAAAAAAATATATATTTCATTAAAGTGTTTCTGCTTTTTCTTCCGAGCCACACTGAAGAAATAGGGGGCAGCATTTCACCTCTAATACATATTTTACAGATGTCAGTTATTTAAAAAAAGTCATAATACTAACAAACACCAAGGCTAAAAATATGCTTAGTTCCACTAAAGTGCTGAAACTCTGCGAGCCAGTCATGACACTGCTCTTTGTGGCTAACGTTTCAAATGGAAATGCTGCCATATCTTTGACATTGCACCTTTGAGCGAGTTTCACTACATACACATGCTAAATACAAACTCTGAATGTACTGTACTGTATATCCTTTTGCATTAATTGTGTGTGTCTGTGTGTGTGAGCAGGAGTCAGTAGGGGAGACCTTAGAAGAGCTGTGGATCTCCTATAACTTGATAGAGAAACTTAAGGGCATTCAGTCCATGAAGAACCTCAAAGTCCTCTACATGTCCAACAACCTGGTCAAAGAGTGGGGTGAGCTACATTTATATTCATAATCGAAACATAATGAAATTGTAGCTTCATGGAACATTTATGAAGGGACCTGTTTCAGAAATGTTTTCCTTTATTATTTTTTTTATTAAAGAGAGTCATAAATAAGTTTCACATTATTTTTTAAATCAACTTGAGCTTAATTTCCCTGCTGAATGTACCATATCCACTTTATATTTTGTGGGGAGGACTTCCTGTATCCAAACTCACTGTGTTACCTGCTGTTAAAAGCCCAATCAAGGCTAGTAAAAGTTTCTAACTTCTTAGCAATGGTCTTATATTTTTGATCAAATTTCAAGTCATTTATTGTCATTATACAACACAGGGTTGCACAACGAAATAAAGTGCAGTCAATTGTGCTACACACAAAGTAGATTACAGAACAGAGCTTAAAGAGCAGTCGCATTGCTGAATTGCTTTGTTGCAATTTGCAAAAAGGGAAATTTAAACAATGGTAATTTCTTGCTGGAAGGAAAATATGGCTAGCATCTTATAAATTCAAACATTTTCCATCGACTTTGACGTTTGAGCACCAAGCATCACTGATGTAAACACAGAGTCCGCCTCTCTTCTAGTTACAGCATGATCCTGAGTACCATGATAAAGTCACGAAGTACTGCAGAGTGTCTTTCTCCTGTCACATCAGCCAGTAGCATTCTTGGTAGTGTAGTAGCCTTACAGCTCCTAGCTTGGTTAGCTTAGCTCTTAGCTCTTTTCCTCTCTTCGTGGTCGTTTGACCTGCAAGTGTAGCTCTCTGGAAGGATGGCTGGAAGATGCCTTAGGCAATGATCGTGTCAAAGTCTGCTGCACTTATCCAATCACTGCGCTTCTTTCTGAAATATTGATGGGTTTGTCCTTGTCTCAGGTATAGTATGTCTAGTTAAAAATAGATTAAAAAGTGTAGCTTTCACCAACCACTGCACCTACAGGGGCTTCCATAGCCATAGGCATGGATCACTCCGGTATATTTGCTGGTATAATTTGTTATATGATGTCTTTTCTGTGTTGTATAGGAGAGTTTGTGAGGATAGCTGACCTGCCCTGCCTGGCAGACCTGGTGTTTGTGGGAAATCCTCTGGAGGAGAAGCACTCATCTGAAGGGACCTGGATGGACGAAGCCTCAAGAAGACTTCCTAATCTGAAGAAACTAGATGGTAAGACTGCTTCAGCATCAACACAGTGGTGCAGGAATGAGTCATAAACCTGGAGTAAGCATTCTAGCTGGCTGATTAATGTTCTCATTTTTATTTCAGGAACCCCAGTCATCAAACAGGAAGTGGACGACGGAGATGGAGAAAGCTGAGAAGCGAAACCATCTGATAACCTAGAACCACCTTTCCAAAGAGTCTTCCCTTTTTAAAGTTTGTAATGGTTTGTCATAGTGTTTCCTTTACACAAAACAATTTTTACAACAGCACACCAATAAATTCACACATGTAAGTTTTAGAATTACCAAAAAATTGTTAAATGTTCAATACCTACAGGTTTGATGTGACGTTATTCAAAGACTGAAAGGTTTTTTTGTCTTATGCACAATAGCAACAGCGCAGTTGTTGGCAATAAAAACCGTTAGTCCTTCTTCTCAAACAATACATATTCAATATACTTTAGAAATAAAAATAAAAACATAAAATAGTGCTGGTGATGAATAAAAATGACGAATTGGAGAGAGTCTTGACACACAGAAGCCATCCGCCGCATCATTTTGATAAACTTTATATATATACAGTATATACTGGGAATTATACCCACATTTTATAATGCTATACAAATCTGGATTTTTGGATTTACTTTAAAAACCTGTAGGATGTTTTTTTAAACTGAAAATTGACTCTGGAAATCAATGGCACAGAACTAATTGTGGGCCCAAAAACACTTTTTACTGTCCTTGAGTTGATATGCATCTCTATGTACCTCTAGCAAGAACTAAAGCACAATGTAGCACACACGCACGCACACACACACACACACACACACACACACACACACACATACACACACACACACACACACACACACACACACACACTAGTGAGTAGAGACATTTGTGTGTATCAGATGTTGATCAGGCAATACTATTAGCTAAATGCTGCTCCCTCCAGAGTACATCTATGGAGAGGTTGCCAAATAAAGCTAGATATTAGCTCTATGCTACATTTACATCAAATTGGACATACAGTATCATACTGTTTTTTCTAATCAACCTTCAAGAATATGCTGAAATAAGGGTGTATTACCAAACTCACTTCTCATATGGTTATCAGTAGTACAGTAGCATTAAAGTAGCAGGTTGAGTATTTACTATGCTTCTCATAGGATTTAAAGGGAGCATATACATCTACACCTCCACAGACTTTCAGAGTAAAAACTCACACGACCTAAACACATCCACAGCTCAGTTTTTACTGTGTTTAAGGGCATGTAGTGTCTGTCAATAATAGCTGAAACTGCTATATTTTTAGGCTTCTTTTTCGATCAATACATTGTTCTGTCCCTTGTGATACCAAGGTAGATGTATGTAGCATGTCCTCATTATTTACATTACACATTGTCTGTGTAACTTCATTTTCATGTTTGAGATTATTTAAACAGGTTTGTACATACAATTGGAAGATGCTTTTTTTTCATGATTTTGATTTTTGAAATAAATACTTTTGAAGTATATCTGTTGTGACTTGATAATATATGATAATTTAGTATAGATACATTGACTAGCTAGACTAATGGATAGGAAAAGCAGATACAGTACTAAAGCAAGAAACGTCATGTATTGTTTTTATAAACCATAACATTTATTTCCAGATGTGAAGTTTTTTTTTTATTTGACCTCTAGTACAGGCAGAGGGCAAACCTAATTTAGATTTCAAATTAAACAGGTTTTTATTTTTTCCCAGGCATGAATATATATAAATTACTTTTATTTGTACACAAATATTGCACAGAATTGTTTTCAATGTTTGCCTGTTTGGTTTTGTTTCATAATAAGTGGATAGTTATTCATGGTCCACACTTCTAAACATAGGTGTCGGTAACGCAGTTTAACGCCACTATTATCACCGAAGTAAAAGAAGGAGAAGAAGAATCGCTTCCCTGGCAACAGCGGGCAACAGCCTCGTACCCGGAAGTGGTTGTCTTCGCCGCGAAATATCAACAGCTCAACTTCAAAGCGGTAGATGTTAAATTAAAAAGCTGTTAAAAAGTATTCTGTGTTGGACTTAACGTGATAGCTGAGTGGACAAAAGGTTTGCTCATCCTCGTGTAGTGACTCAGGGTGTGTGTAATGCAGCGCAGTGCAGCGGCAGTGAGTGTGGAGGTGAAGCAGGTGATAGCAGCTCTGTGCAGACTGCTCACGACCTCCGGGCTGGAAAGTGTCCCGGCGCCAGAGCAATTCAGACGGGCTAAGTTCGGAGGTGGACCCGAGGTGGTACGTTCATCATGTGCTGTCACTGTCAGGGCGGGATTGTAACTGCATTCTCTAGAAAACTCTACTTAAGTACTAGTCTGAGGTACATTTTACTTGAATGGCAGCCTACTTATAGCTCTCACAGACATATTACACCTTTGTTGTCTGATGTTTTTTAACTTAAATAGTCACGCACACGTATGCTAAACGGCAGCGCAGAAACAGTGATAATTAGACATGCAGTTGGCAGCTAATATGCAGCGTCTGGAGAGCAGTGTGGAGATCCGGTGCCTTGCTGAAGGACACCTCAGCAGGACTCAGGAGGTTAAGTGGCACCTCTAAAAGGACTGGTCAACACTCGGTTCCTTGCCCATCCCGGGACTGTTACCGTCGACACTCTGACTGACTCCCTACAGACTGAGCTTGAGAAAATGTATTTGATAACATACAAAATAAAGTAACAATTAACTTGATTTAATGTATAACATATATGATTTCTTTATTAGATCTAATTATATCCAACTATATACTTTTTTAAAATTTCACCGTGATAAATAATTACAAACCATTTGAGTAATTTCATTGATCCCAGTGGGATCATTGCAGAAGCAGACAATGACAAAGCAAGTGGCATAGATAACAGCAACAATACAATCAACAAATAACTTGTTCTGCTTTCTGTTGTTCCTCAGGAGAATCAGTTTTGGCAGCTCCTTGCTACTATCCTTCAGAAGTGTAGCATTGTTTCCTGTGAAGCTATTGCAGGAGGTAAGTCACACTGATTCTTTTTCTAGATGTTTTGATTGGCTTTTAATGCTATTTGACAAGGACTGATTTCCATTTGGATGCTTTTTTCCTTGTAGTACTAAATAGAACAACAATAGAATGGTGCAGTGTTTACATTTTTCTGTAGGCCGACACAGAAGTTAGCTTCACAAGGGACCCGGGATTATTTCCAATAATAAGCTCCATGGCAAACACACCTTTATGATACTTAGACGGTTTTCAGAAGGATAATCTCCATATATTGAAAAAGCTGAAGTTACGCTATAGACAAACTACGTACATTCCAATTGCATGATTTCACGTTGTAACTCTTAAGCTTATGGTGGCTCATATTTGGCAAATGAAAAGTTAATAGGAAGCTAAAACTAAATAAGATTGTTTTGTGTTAGAAATAGTTACATCAACTTGCTGAGTGACTGAATGTCTTTTCTCTATCCGTCACAGAGCACAGGAAGCTGGTGGCGGCAGGCCTCTGGCAGACCGGCTACCATGCTGACTGGATGTATGAGCAGGGGGGAGAAGAAGGAGGGGAGGGAGGGAGATTCTCCAGCAAAGACCTCCTGCTGGCACTGGGCTGGCTTCTCGCTTCAGGAACACTGGAGAAACTGCTGACACAGAGGGTGGAGCAACTGGACAAGACACTCATACTCACACCAACACCTGTATGTACCACAGAATTATAGCTAAATCCTAAAATGACATACAGAATTGAATCCCCGGTCGAATATATATTAAAAGGCCTTGAAGATGTTGTGATTGTGATGTTATGATAAATGTCTGTTTCCTTGCCTTTTGCGTTGATGAGAGATGCTGTGATATAGGACACATTTCAGACTTTATCTGACAATAAAGGGTTGTATGGCAAAACACATTTTGAACTGGCATACATAGAATTGTACATTCCTTCTCTTTCTCTCTGTCTCTGTTAGGTGAATCCTCAGCTTTCGAATGGGCTCCCATTAGACTCGGCATCTCTCCGGAGGCTTCAGTGGCTTGTTGGTTCTCTGAGACACCAGGGCCGGACCTTGCTGTCCATGCAAGAGGAGCGAACCCGCCTTCTCCACGCTGTGAGATAAACCCCTATTTTCTAACTTTCCCAACTGCTTTCATTCTCTATTTGTCTTATGGCCAATGGAAAACATTGCTCAAAGTTCTACAAAGAAGAAATTGTGGAGCTAAATGACAAAAGTATCCATTGAAACCTGAAGACAAAGTAAACAAGACTTTTTCTAATCAATGCAAACGAAAAGGTACACAATCCGAAAAGTTTTTTTTTAAAGTATTAAGTTGAAGTAACTGAAATATTAGTTGATTAAAATATTTATGATGTTTTTTTCTTTCAGGTTTCTGTTGCCAGCCTTCCCTCCTCTGTATCCTCCTCTTCCTCTGATCAAAGCTCAACATTACTAAAGAAGGTAAGAGTGTCTGCTGATATTTAAATAATAAGCTCTTAGCATCAAACCGTCTCCCTGTTCAAGTGTTAAATCATTCATATCTTACTTTATGGCTAATATATCATTTTAGTCATGTTAAGAAAATACTGTTGAATGCCATGAGGCGCTGCAGGTCCATCTCAAGCAAAAACACCAGATTAAAAAACAATCTGCAGTCAGAGCACTCCACTCACTCACTTTCTTAAAACATGTTCCCATAAACACATTTTCACATTTGTGTGTTTACTTTGTGTTTTTAGAAAAATCGTTTTAGTACATTTCTAGAATGCATAACCAAGGTTTGTCATTTAGAGATGGAAAGCGTAAATATATGTATATACAAATGAAACAATGATTTGTACCAGTTAGATGTCAAAAGAGAGAAATTAAAAACACAAACGAAAGACAACAACTACAATGAAGACTAAAGTAATCACCTACAATCACTGCCAGTGAGCCTCAGACACACAAATATTCTCCAGAAATATTGTTGGATTAATATATATGCATGTAAAACATATGCATATACATATACGCAACATACACACACACATATACTGTATATATACACACATCAATATGCTGCAGATAAGCTATACCAATAACAGATCGTGTGTGTGTGTGTGTGTGTGTGTGTGTGTGTGTGTGTGTGTGTGTGTGTGTGTGTGTGTGTGTGTGTGTGTGTGTGTGTGTGTGTGTGTGTGTGTGTGTGTGTGTGTGTGTGTGTGTGTGTGTGTGTGTGTGTGTGTGTGTGTGTGTGTGATAGTGCCTGTCTGTTTTTTTTGTTTGCACTAGAACTTAGCTACTATTCTGTACCCAACAATTAGCACCAACATTGTTTCAGGGCGATAATGAAGTCTATCCATCAGTCTGATCATTTCACTTTTGGCTTTTATGTTTGTTGTAAATAATTCTGTATTTAAAAAATGTGTGTGTGTGTTATAGGACTGTGTGTGTATGCAGCAGCTCTGTGACCTCCTGGAAGCTTATCTGAACTGGACACAGGTAGAGAAAGTCTTCTGGACCTGGATGGTGAGTTGGACACAACGTTGGGGTTAATGGTGTAGCGACTTCAGGAAACCAACTGAGTCACCGAGAGGCTGAGGTCACAGCTGTCTGACACTATCAAAATATGAACTGCTGAGATCAAAAATGCAGTTAAAAATATTGTAATTTAATGAAAAAGGAGAGGATCAACTTAGTACAATGTAGAAAAATAAATTGTAACAATAATAATCAAAGCGATCCAAAAGTTTGCGGTGAACAAAAAAATACAACGACCCTGTCACCTTCTCTTCCACACACACATAAACACACACTCCTCAGGCAGGTAAACCGGTGATTAATATTCCATATCCATCTGATCCAAAAAAACAACCCATTGCGATCACACAATAATATCTTATAATAATACAAACCATTCACCAAATATAAACTAGTACAAACCTACATTGATAATCATTATTGATTCATAATTCATTATTAAAACAAAATGCATCACTTTGTAAGTTTCATGGCTCCTACAAATGGTTTTCTATAAATCTCTTTGCGCATCAGTAAGTGAAATCTAACATTAGTTAATAAGTGCTTTTCATTCACATAAGGTAACAACATGCTTCATAAACCAAAAACAAACTAATATATTATAATACAACGATACTAACCCCCCCTCCCAGTTCACAGACAGAGCAACACAGGACATTGTATAATAAATACAATTCAATTAAAAGCCAAGTTAAAAAGGTGGGTCTTCTTGAGTTGGCTCTTAAGTATGAACACTGTTTGCATTTCTTAGACAATATGGAAGGCTGTAATAATAAAAATACATCACCTCGGGCATTTGTTTTAAATTTAGGAATAATTAAAGGCCAGAGGCAGAAGACCTGAGGGTTGTAGAGCAACGGTGTCCAAACTACGGCCTGGGGGCCAACCTTTGTCCATTTTGGACCTCAGCAAATTCTGGAATATGGCCCACCCATTAACTTGTGCTTTCCTTCTATTATACATCTTAAATATACATGTAAACAGATATAACGCAGAAACCTTAGTTGACCAAAAAAAAGCATTGAAAAATACCCTTCATGTTCCCCTTATTAAGCTTTCTGAGGCTTCTGTTTTAAGGAATGAGCTGCCAGCAATGAGTGTAACAAAATAAATGAAACCCTTCGGAGAGCTTTTATGTAGGCGTTTTCTTTTCTTAAAGCATTTTCAAGTATCATGCACAACTGACCTTTATTTATTTATTTGCTAACTTATAACTTATGAGGCAATAGACCACACCTTTAGTGAGGGGCCCAGCCTTTCTTATATATTTCTTTATGTGGCCCTCAGTGAAAAAAGTTTGGACCCCCCTGCTCTAGAGTGTTAAAAGCACATGACCAAAACCATTAGGAGCTTAAAAATCAATGAAAGTATTTTTAAAGTTGCTCTCTTTCTTAATAAGGAATCACATGCTGTTGTTTCCTGTCTTAAGAAAATTACGTTAAATTGTAAACCTTTGAAAAAGTTACTTAGTAAATTCATACCAAAGAGTATGTAGATTTGTAGATCAGCCATATCTAGTGTGTGTGTGTGTGTGTGTGTGTAGGACAGTGTGGTGGATGGCCATCTGACAGATCCTGTTGTCAAGAAGCCTGTTGAAGCACCCAATAACAGAGGAAGGAGGTGTCGCCACGGAAACTGTGGGCTAGAGAAATTGGAAGACATGCTATTGACACTGCCTACAAGACAGGTGAGACACACACACACACACACACACACACACACACACACACACACACACACACACACACACACACACACTTAATATACTGTAGATTAGGGCTGCAAGATTAAGGAACAAATACCTAAATGGGATTTCTTTTACCGATTTAATTGGAATACTATAGCAAACGTATCATTTTTAAAACATTGTTCACATTATCATGGAATAGAATTTAGCAGCTCAATAATTCTTCATTGAGATATTTTCATGAGTTTTTCCTTTAACAAATATTTGCCTTTGACATGGTTTTGATATTGCAATAGTCCATATTCGCAAAATCCGCATTTTTTGTAAAACATTTTTTAATTATGTAACACTGCTGAATTGTTACTCTCAATTGTAATGTGTCTGTCCTGCTGTATGTTTTCTGTCTCATCCAGAAAGGCCAGAGGAGAGTCAGAGAGGCCCCTGAGGACCGAGGAGAAGGAGGACTCCTGCAGGGTAGATCAGACTCTTGCCTCCATCCTCTCTCCGGCTCCCCCCGCCTGCCCTCCTGCCCCCTGGTCTACAGGCTCAAGACTGAGAGGCCAGTCCGATACAACAGCCCCGGGGCCCATGGCGGGGCCAACACTGCGGAGGAGCTCCCGGCGTCTCAGGCTGCGGAGCTGCTGCTGCAGACGGAGGCTCTGCTGCTAGAGAGGAGGGACCGGCAGAGACTGGCCAATCGGATGCAGCTGCAGGAGATGATTGGCAGGCTGGATAAGCTGGTGTTGATTCCTCCATAGACAGTTTTTATTTATCCTCAAACAGCATATTTATGAATTCAGGAATAAACAACAAGGATTCACATTTTTTAGTTTGCTAAATTTAGATTCTCTCACAAAAAATAAATAACATTGGTGTAGGAATGAGTCCTCAAATTACATTTTTAGTTTTAGTTTACTACCTTCTGTTTCCTCGTGTTGAAGTCAGCAATTTATGGAACGTATTAGATGCCAGAAATAAGGTCTGTGGTTAACACAAGCTGAAGATATTTTACGAATATATCAGTAAATATCCCACTGGTGAAAGTCTGAGCTAATAAGTATTAATGTTTTCAAACAGCAGTTGCTAACCAGTGACTCAATAACTCCACTAATCGCCATCATGGCCAAAATAAGCAGTTTGTTTATAGCGTGAGCTTTTTACCTCTACTGATTTGTTTTTAGGCTTCAAATATTAAGTGGTTGAATGTGGAGATTATCCTGCTGAACCAAGCATCATAAACATTTGTTTGTCACAGATCCTTTTTCCTGTAATATTCCATTTTAAAGTGATCTTATAAATACAAAACCTTCAAAATCTCAATAATTTACTTGCATCTTCTTCATTTAATTTATATTCACCTGCCGAGGTGTATTGAGCTTTAAGGGTGTTGCTAGGCAGATTTTCCCCCTTTTTCAAATCTTGATTCTAAGTTTGGCTAAATGCATCCGTATTCCAAATCAGTACTAAACACAAAACAGTTTAACAAGCGTATCTCCCAAAATAATCCGCCAAAAATTTTGTTAATTTATTTGAAAGTTAAATAAGATATAACGTTATGTATTTTTAGATATGCTAAGTGTGTTTATTCACAGTTACAGCCCTAAGTTAATCAAACACTTAAATCCTGCCTTTGATTTATGTTAAATGATATGTTAATTACACATTGAAATCTTTTTTTTACCATAATTAACAATATTACTTATTGTAAGTTGCTTTGGATAAAAGCGTCAGCTAAATGAAATGTAAGAATATTGAATTGAACCATCTTCACAGCAATACTCCTGTAGAAAATCAACACAAGCCTCTTTATTTATTCATCAAATAAATGCAACCAAGTGATTTTGAATGATTTTTATTAGATAGTGAAAGTGCTACAAAAAATAGGAATATCATTTTGAAATGAAGCCATGAGCACTTATAATACAGCAGTCGTTTGATGATTTGATATGACTTTTGCAGTAACTCAGGGATCCCTTTAAAAGCGTTTTGTCACTGTGCAAAAGAGGTGTGATGTAATGAAGGCTGTGAGGACTGAACTATCTCGATGAATTCACCACCAGCAGTTTCTGCATGTAGGAGTTGAGCCACTTCTGTCTCTCCATGGAGGTGAGGAGTTTACTCTTCTCTCTGAAGGCAGCGTCGTCCGCCACCACCATGTTCCTCTTCATGCTGGCCCCGTGCGTCCATTCAGCAGGCCACGCCCCCTGCACACTGGAGACACACGCACACCGAGACCTCAGGATCAATTCAGGTACCAGAGTAAGATAATATATTTCTTTACTTTCAAATGTCTCCACATAATGTTATTTTTCTGTAGTAATCTCTCAATCAGAACAATTACACAGAGACTGAATAGCCTCTTAACAAAGCGTGGGATCATGGGAGTTCTTCAACATAATATCCGCCATTCCAATGAGCTTCCTGTGAGGATTCAGTTTTTATATATTGGGTTACAGGTTGCAATTAAATTGTACAGTGAGTGACGGTTTCTCTTTTAACTGGGTACCAATGTAAAGATTTGTTAATAAATAATAATAATACTTTTACAATTTTTTAACACAAAGCCATTTCTTTATTCCAAATTACGATTCTTAGCCCATCATCTTTTTCAATTCAGAAAAAAAAGCTTGCACACTTTTACAAATCACAATCCTCGATGAATAAAAAGCTTAGTATCTAGCCGTAATTTGTGAATATTAATATTAATAATAATAATAATAATAATAATAATATATAGATATCAATTTTCCTACTTTGATCTTTGTACACATTGAGTTAACTTAATAGCAGGTTTAGTTAAAGTTCTGCTGGCTCTAGCTTCATATTAAGAGTCCAAGGGGTATCCTTTTTTACATCTAGCTTTCAAATCATCCATCGCAATAAATATAATAATTAGTAAGAAAATAATATGTATATTTGCAAAAATAAATGAAATCAGAGTCATTGTCCGATGTGGCAACAAATGATTTATCATTTTAGCACTTGCAGGCTTCCAGCTCTCAAAGTCAGTATATGTTTGTTTAGATTAGGTTCTCAACAAAAAAAAGGTCCTTGGTTAATGAAAAATCTTTCAGTAAATATTCCACTAGTAGTGGATGTCTGAAGCCTGTATGTGTCAACAAACAGCGGTTGCTAGCAAGTGACTGAAGGAGACTTCCAAATGTCATTACTCCGAACATTAGCCGCCTTTAGCTTAGTGGTGGAGACACGAAGCCATGTGTATGCAGGGGTGTAAAGTAACTAAGTACATTCACTCAATACTGTACTTAAGTACAATTTTGAGATACTTGTGCTTTACTTCAGTAATTCAATGTGTTGCTACTTACTTGTACTTTTACTCCACTACATGTATCTAATCCCTTTAGTTACTTTACAGATCTGGATTAATGATGGTAAATATAATCAGCCCTTAAATCAGACTTTAGTTCACCTGGAGTAAATCCAGCAGCTACCCTGCAGTATACAAAGCCATTCAAACTAGCTGCACCTTTACCAGCTCTGAGAACACTTTAATGATCAATCATTATAAAACATATCAGAGATATTATTCTGAAATGGACCAATCAAACAATGACTACTTTTACTGTCGCTACTTTAAGTACTTTTAGATGAGAGTACTTTCTACTTTCACTGGAGGAACATTTTGAATGCAGGACTTTTACTGTGACAGAGTATTCCTACACTTCTGTGTGAATGTATGTATATGTAGTTTGTTTGTAGTCCATCATTAGCGATTTACTCCTGGCTGTTGTCTTTACGCTTTCACTATTTTAAAAGGGAACCTCTTTTACAAAAATACCTCATCACTGCAACACTCCATAACATTTCCCCTACATGACAGTTACCTTTCCTCTGCCCTCTCAGGGCCAAACAGCCACGCCTCTCTCATCAGTCCTGCCTTGCTATTGGCTGCTACTCCGAGGCTGGGCGCTGACATCATTTCAATGCTCCAATCACGGAGAGAGATGGAGGGGAAGAGGACCTCCCATTCCTCTCGTTTAGGTTCCTCTGAATCATCAGCACTTCTGGAATCAGATACAAATAATTATTATCTTTATGAATTTTCAGGAAATGTATTTTTTGTAATATGTAGGAATATATCAAAACAAATAAAACACATTAATTATAAGTTAGTTCACTCACTGTTATATTAACAGTCATACTTTGCCTCAACCTTGATCAAATTTTGTGGGTAAGCACCTGAAATGAAGTCGATGCTGAGGAAAGCCAGATGTCACCAAGATCATACCCAGAATGCAAAGCAACAGGAACGACATCCGGGGAAAAGCAAGCAGTTCGGACATCCTAACAAAAAATAAATGTTAACTGAGTTGCGTATTTATAATCTTCCAATTTATTTCCAATAAAATAAAAGCAGAACATGCTATTATTTTGCTATTTTGATTTATTTAAATTTAATACAAGATTCTCTGACACTGTTAGGCTATAATTAAAATGATTTAAATGTGGTGCTAAGGTTTGTTCTAATTTACATATATAATGTGTAATGGCCAAAATGAAATGTTGTTGTCCTAAATGTTAGCTGATAAAATGTCATAATTTCTATGTAATTCCGTCCTCTCCAAGAAAGTAGAACAAAAGAAATCTACTGAAATTCGCCTGATGATTTGGAAGCTGCTCTATTTATACATTTCTTTTTTCCATTTATGAATTATTAACAAAACAATTTACTTTTGGTTTTGTAGGTGCTCAGCTGAAGACAAATTCTGCCAATCATTTGATTTGATTTATTTTGGAAAGTGTAAAAAAATCATACAAACAATAATAATAATGAAATAAAACAAGAGAATTATGATACTGTACAAACTCAAGCATTATCAAATTGATAAACAAAATATTATGAACTTAAAAATGATATATAAACAATTGATCTACCTGATTACACATCCGAAAAAGGGGTGCAAAGAAGTTAACACTTATGTAATCCCATCTCTTCTCCCAAAAATGAGATGATTCACATTTCTTTATTATTTTTCTATTATCATGGTCAAAATTAACAAGACACATATATATTCTTCTTGAAAAACGATATTGAATTTCTTTGAATTAATTCCTAATTAACATATATGTTACCCTGTAACAAAGCTTAAAGTAAAATAAGCTTCATTCAAATAGGGTTGGTTGGGTTTGGGGTTAGAATGGGATTGGTATCGTTGTCAGAAGGCAGGCAGTTGTCTTATTTCTTACCTCCTTCTCTGGTGGTCCTGTTGCTCTATCTGTAGGCTAAAGGCTGGACCACAAAGGTTCAAGTTCAGGCGTGACACCAGCAGAGAAAGCTTCCAGTGCGAACAACAACAATCTTTTTCCTTCTGAAAATGAAATAAAAACTTGAATTTCCACTTTTTTGCGTTCAGACTTCTAGTTGGTTCTGTTAGCGTCTCTCTGCAGGTCAACTGTGTTTGGAAAGTATCTTGTTCTTGTCGTACATACTTATATACCCTGCACTGCAGTGTTTTTAACCCCAACCCCTCACACCCAACCACCCACACATATACGCAAGCATACACATCCTTCACCAGATCAAACTATCTTTGAGTTTGGCGTGCGGGAGGGGTAGTGCCGTTAGCTTGTTAGTGTCATGTTTCAATGATTCTTAGTCACGGTGCTGTTGTGAGAGCCCACCATCTCTTTCCTGAAAATCATTTGTGTGTGTGTGTGTGTGTGTGTGTGTGTGTGTTCATTCATTCATACCCTCTTGCAGGTTGTACTGGTTGGACAAAGACTATAGTATTCCTGTTTTACTCCAGGTCCATTATGGAATATTCAAGATAACACCCAAGATTGAACAAAAACCAGGATTGCGAATTGTTGAAGACCAAATGTTTCTTCGGAACATTCCTAAAAGAGGGGAAATGAATATAGTGGCAGTCATGATAAGAGCTGTTTCGGATTCTCTAGATGATAGGAAAGAAGCATTGCTTCCCTCTTTAGCTCAGGACACACTGCTCCGTCCTTTTAGAAATGAAAGGAGATAACGGTGTCCCACAATTCCTTGCAACCACATAATTTCAAATGATGCACCATTGGACCGTTCCTGGAAACAAACGATCATGTGCTTATTAAGCATTTTAATAAATGCCATAACTTACCAAAGTGATTATATGTATTCAAACTTTCAAGACTATGTTAAACCAAAACAGGAAGTATGACTGAGAAATCTACTAATGTGTTCATTGCATTGCATATGAGTCCATCATGTCCATGAAACACCTTGTTAGTATGTCAGTATTTAAATACCTTCCATCTGCCAACGCCATCTTTCCAGGAAATATATGTAGATATGATATGACGTATAAAAAGGTGTTTCTATTCACACAAACCTATATTTGATACTTTGTACCTGGGTTTTGAAACACTTTCTGTGTGGATGGACTAAAATGGAAATAAGATAAAAGCTGAGAGGGTTGAGACGCCGAGAGTTTGTCGGCATACAGGAAGCTTGTTACCATTTAAGGACCTCGTTATGGGCCCGGCTGGAAATAACGACCTGCAGACAGGAAGCAGCTGGCCTTAACAATGGTTCTGCAACACACGTCTTTTATAGATAACAAGCGGAAGTCACAAAGTAGTATCACCTCACACTACCTATGTTCTCATCAAAGACAATGCCAACTCCTATCGGTACCATCGTCAGAATTGGAATACTTTATTTATCCCAAGGGGAAATAGGGTTTTGTTGCACCGTTTTATAATAAAATACATAAATATTTATACATACAGAAGAAGTTGAATTAAAAATGTGTAATTAAAGTCCTTGATGCCACTATGACAGGAGTCATTCACAGGAGCGAGGCAGGACGTATTCCACAGCACAGAGACCTCGCAAGACTTGGGGCACATCGTCAAGACTCTTGGGTTGCGGTCGAATTGTCCAAAAATCAGCTCCTATCGTCTTTTCCTAACTACTATTCCTTGACCTCTGTGTGAAACGTGACGGGGTTAAGGAATGGGAGAATTCAGAAGGACTTAGGAAAAGAGACTGTGAAGCTTTAAGAATCCGACATTTCAGTAAGAAACATTCATATTGTTCCTTTTTTTATGAATATAACGATGAACGTTCAAAACAAAGCACTTCAGCAAGTTATGGCACAAGTTTTAAATTGCTTAATAAGCACCGTAACTTTCATGATACTCATTTATCGTCACGATCGGTTGTGTCATGGCAAATATTACAGCCGCAAGGCATTGTGGGACAGCATTTTCTTCATAAAGGAGGCTCCAGTGTTTCCTAAGCTAAAGGAGGTAATAAAGGAAGTTTCAGAGTTCCTTTCTTATCATCTAGAGAATTCAAACAGCTCTTATCATGGCTGCCACTGAGGTACTTCCAGGTCAATTCACTCCATTAGGAACCTTCCTAAAATAAACTCACAATTTGAATACAGCCTTGGTGCAATCCCTCTTGGCCCGATCAGTCCAGAGGCCACCAATGGAAACATTGGAAACAGTGTTGATGCCATCGATGGAAACGCTGTCATGTACAGTATATCCTTATGCAGCCATGTTTCTGTACAACACATCAAACTACACTCAAGAAATTCCTTCTGATGCTGTTAGCTTGTACATTTTATAAGCCAGTGATCTTGAGTTGACCATGATGAGACGACCTTCTCCATAAGTCTGGACTCAGCTATCGTCTTTCGATTCTTCGGTTTACCCTGCATCCTCTTTGGGCCCGTCTCAAGTTTTCAGCCATCAGATTGAAATCACTTCCAACTAAGTATAAAAAAATATGGGGAAACATGTTTTTTGAATTTGTGATGTTGCCGTTTCTGGACACCCGCTAGACTGTCCATTTCAAACAGGGAGAAGCTTTTGAGTAAAGCTTGGTTAAGGTTTTTCAGATGCTTTGTCTTACTATATCCAAAGGCAAAGGTGATCTTTGAAGCTGGAACAAAACGGTTGAAGAGATTCAGTGTGGTTAAACACACTGTTCTTATTACACAAGCAATTGTTTGCCAAAGGCATTGAAACTTCAAAGAGCTGCTGCTCCAGACTGCTGTTCGGCACGATTATTGTTCCCCTCAGGCTACCTCATATTGCGTAATGGCTATATTTTAAGATAAGGAAACTGCTGGATGTAGCCTAAATCCAGTGTCACTTTGACTATGCATTTTTGACTGAATAGTAGACCGCTGTTAATGCTTAATAAACAGCCGTGGGAAAAATCAAGAGACCACTTCAGCATTATCAGTTTCTCTTGTTTTATTATTTATAGACATGTCTTGAGTTACATTTTTATTTTTTATTGTATTCTATAAACTACTGGCAATTTTTCTCGGTGTTGGAATTAGGGGTGTCACAATATACCGTTATTTACGGTAACCGTGATATTTAAAAAATGAAATATTGACGATATGTAAATAATACACATATGATAATATCGTACATAATCCAACGCCAGTAAGTATTTGGTTCAAAACTCCAACCAGCAGGTGGCGATAACGCTCCTTAACACTGGTTGCGCCACCCCGCCATAAAACTGAAAAAAGACGCGGTAACTAGCTAGCTAGCAGCTACTACCACAGTGTATGTGTGCTGTGTGGCCACTACTGTTGCACAAAACCATGTCGGAGGAGATTACAGAGAGCAAGACACTCACGCTCCCAAAAAGAGTTGCCTCGCCAGTGTGGGAGTTTTTGGGATTTCGTAAACGGGGTGTTAGAGATAGAGACCCCAATCTGCATGAACTGCCAAGCAGCAGTAAGTGCAAAAGGGGGCAATAGCCTACTACCAAGCTGTCCACCCACCTTCGCGTCGATCACCCTGCAGACTTCGCCACCGTACAGAGAGTAAGTTGCAGTTAGTTTGCTAGCCCAGAGACGACAGTATTTTCTCTCTCCTGGTTATTTGTTAGGCAACCACAGCGTCAAAGAAGCGACACAGAGCCAGGGATTCAGGTCAGCTAACGAAAAGGAATGAACATGCCATGACATCCAGTGTTGATTTCAGATCAGATAAACGAACAAGCGTAAATAATGCAGGACCTTCCGGAAGTATTAGATCTGTGTTTTTATTGCCATCTTACCCAGGGGTGTAGTGGGCGTTGGACGCGGGGGTACGCCGTCCACCCACTTCTCCCGACGTGATATATAAAAAAATAATAAATGTAAAATAGCTTAGGCTACAACTAAAATAAAAAATAAAAAAAATAGCTTACAACTCAAATGTCAATCCGGAGATATTGGCAATGGTGAGAACAACCTACATAGGCTACATAAGACATCCCCAGTATCTGTCCGTGACCTATATTGGCTACGACATGAACATAACATGAACATTCGATAATCGTCATCAACCTGACACTTAAAACAAGACAAAAAAAAAACAACGAGAACGTGGATGTGATGTGTAGCCTATTTTGATTTCAGTGTGGTTAGTGTAGTTATTAAAATGTCAAATCGACAGAAAAGTATTGATTTTTATTTTCGGAAAGATGTCAGCAATGAAATTCAGGAGCCAGAGACGTTGACTGAGCCACAAGCCAGCACCACCACCGAAGTTCCCACATCTTCTGCTAATGCTAGCGCGGAGGTGGTGGGGAGCTCCCATATTTCTATGGGGAGCTCCGACAGCTCACCGTTCGCGATCTGGACTGAGGAGATGTGGAAGAGAAAAAAGGAGGCCTATCCCTGGATCGACGCAAAGGACGGGAAACTGGGCTGCAAAGTGTGCACGTCCATTAGTGATCTATCTGTATTCAAAGCCCAAGGTTCGCGAATGGGAGATGAATGGCGGTCCTACAGTATCACCCATAGTGGAACAGAGAAGAGCACAATGTTAACCTCTCTTCGAAAAAAAATTCTGAGGCACCTCCAGTCAAGTGGTCACGTTGCTGCTCAACGGATTCAAGCTAGAGCAAAAAGAGAGACAATCCATAAAGTTTGTGATAGAATGAATGCATCCTTCACGAAGGCTACTAGTGCCGTGTTCCGAACCGTCTACCACATCGCACAGAAAAATAGGCCATTTTCTGACCATTATGGACTGATGGAGTTACAAAGCCAGAATGGGATTGACACGGGCATTGGCTTGCACTCCCGTTACAGTGCATCACAAATTACAGATCACATTGCTTCCCAAATGCGTAAAAAAGCCTGTCAACGCATTCAGGAAATAGAAGGCAAAATATCAGTCCTGATCGACGAATCAACGACCCTAGGGTGCAAAACTACATTGATCGTCTATCTCAAATGTGAGACAGACAAGTTATACGACCCACACTTTATGTTCCTGGATTTAATCGAACTTCCTAACCAAACAGCGGACACAATTCTGCAAACTCTACTCAAATGCCTCCATGCTCATGGTTTTGATGACGCATATCTAGCACTTAATAGCTTTTGCAAGTGATGGAGCCAGCGTAATGTTGGGGCGAAAATCTGGTGTGGCCAAACGAATGACTGAACGCTATCCCAATATTTTGACGTGGCATTGTCTAAATCATAGACTAGAGCTCGCAGTTAACGACACTGTGTCTGACGTTAATGGTGTAAACCATTTTCAGGCATTCATGGACAAATTATACACTGTGTACAGTAGATCACCCCAAAATAAAAAAGAGCTGGCAGAGTGTGCTGAAATATTGGAACAACAAGTGGGGAAAATCGGCCGTGTGTTAAGTACAAGATGGGTGGCTAGTTCTTTCCGCACAGTGTCTGCCGTTTGGGATAATTTTGAATCGTTATGTGCTCACTTTACCAATGCAATGACAGATGAGAAGCGATCGGCCTCTGATAGGCTGTCATATAGAGGTCTGTTGAAGCGGCTGACTTCAAAGCAGTTTTTGCTGGATTTAGCACTTATGAATGACACGCTGCATGAGTTAGCTCTACTGTCAGAATGTTTGCAAAAATGCACTGCATCAGTGCCCTACGCAGACAAACTGATTAAACGTAGCATTCGGTTCATTGATGCAATGGGAGAACGACCTGGGACAAAAGTCCTTGCTGCTGAAATCGCTATCTCAGCAGGCAGATTTGGCTCCGTTGAGCTAACAGACAATGCAAAAATTGTTTCCATAAACCGGCAACAGTTTCTTAGAAGTCTAAGCAACAATTTAAGCCTGTTGGATGTTCACAACTGCAGCATCCGGACCGGCAAATGCCCAAGCTGAGTCGGACTATACCCAGTTGATTTCGCAACTTAAAGTTCTGGAGCGCGAGAACTGGCCGCCTGCGCAAGATATGCCGCCTGGCTTTGGAGAGGAGGAAATAGCGGCACTCTGCAAACGCTTCAGACTTCATATTGCGAGTGCAATCAACGGGTTTAGGGATTTAATCGAGAGCTCTGGGGATGACAGTCACACACCTGATCTTAGGCCTTTAATGAACTGCACGAAAGTCATCCCATGCAGCACTGCAGAGTGCGAAAGGGGATTCAGCCAAATGAATCTTATTATCACCCCAATCCGCACAAGATTACTGATCGAAAGGGTATCTGCTTTGATGTTCATCAAGCTACATGGACCACCGATGTAAACAGTGGGATCCGACAAGCTACGTGACCTCTTGGTTGCGATGCCATCGCTCGGCTGAAGACAGGAGAACAAGACCTGCAACCGAATCTCGCAGTGAGCCTCCTGACCCAGTGTGGCGATTTCTTTGACGGTACCAAGCGCTTTCATGTAAGTACTGAATTTTAAATAAAACAAACAATAATCTATATGACACCTGTGTGTATTTCTGCATGTTAAGCTGAATATATGTATGGCTTTTTGGGTGGGAGCAGGGCTGGACTGGGACCAAAAAATGGCCCTGGCATTTTTGGCCATGGCGGCCCACAATGATTATTTATACGATATGCTGAGGCACACGACATACCAGAGGATATATGTGCACATTGTGTTTCAAAAAGTAAAAATAAAGCGCAGTAGCCTACATGGAAGATCTGTTAAGAGTTTAACATGTTAAAAAAATGTATACGCTCTTTTACTTACAGAGACTTTCATCTTGGGAGAGATGGCTACAGTGCCACAATTCCCATCTTGAAGTGAAAGTGGTTGTCAAAGAAACACTGCTAGAAATGTCTTTTCAGTATTTAATAATAATATAAAAGAAATATACTGTTTATACAAATACAAATAAGACAATTAGGCCTACAATAAGACCATGCATCCATGTAAAGAAAAGCTCCTCAAAGTGGCACCATATGCTGAGACAAAAGGCTGCTAGACCTTGGTGCTAATGAAAGAAAAAGAACACATGTGAACTCCACATCAGGGAAAGGCAAACCCAAACCTTCACTCCAAATATGCTAAATGTGAATAATGCCTGTGAGCCACACCAATGAAAGGCACATCCCTGGAACATCCCTGAGGGACAGGGCAGCTGGTTGAGAAAATGTTGAATGGCCCTCCAATAATCCTGAGAGAGGAGGAGAGGAGAGAGCAAAGCAATAATCACATTACTTTCTGTCAAAACGTGTAATTAAACCACTCATTTAACACAAATGTATTTATTTATCATAAATCTCACCTTAAAAAAGCAGTTTCTTCATTAATTCGCTCTTCTCCGCAACTCTGTCAATCACTGTGTCAGTATCAAGGGACACAAGGACATCCTTCTCAATGGCCATCAACATAAAGGCTTCCAGATTGCTGGCAGACAGGCCTCAGTCTGTTTTTGATGTAGCGGAGGGTTGAAAGTGACCGCTCACAGGACACCTGAGTTATTGACAGGGTCAGCAAAAACTTGTATGCCAACCCAAGTAGGGGGTATGCGTGAGTCAGCATATTAAATCTGAGAAGGATTTTGTAGCGCACTGCCACTGGTCTGGATAAGTGGGACGTTTTTGGGATGTAGGAGGGATAAATCTGCATACCCTGTATGCCATGGGTGAGGAATCTGTGGTGCATGGCCTCAACAGCTGTATCAAGAATCTGGTGGTGAACATTGACCTCATAAGCCTTTTCTGAATCACTCAGGCTTTCATCCTGGGCCATCTCTCCTGGTAAGACTTTCTTCCTCCTCACCCTTTTTTGAGGCAGTGCAGCCTCCACTTCCAAATCTAGTTCATCGTGCTCCTCTAGCTTTTCATTTGCCCAATGGACAAAACAGTCAGCTGCATCTTTGACTGCCGGGAAATCTCTTGCTATCTTTTTCAGTGAGTCTTGTGTGGTGACCATCCTATGTGCTGAGAGGGTGTCCATTCCTCTGGTCTGTAGGTATTTTGATAGTGGTGAGGTGAACTCAAATATCTGGAGGAATAACTGAGCTGTTAGGACAGTTTCATATCGGAGTAAGCCATCTCGGTATCCTCTGGCTTTGGTTTGTGCATTTGATCCAAGTGTATCCAGCTTCATTATGGCAGAGAGTGTGGACACCACTTCAACAAAGAGGCCACCAGGTCTGCCATAGTTTCCGAAACCTTTCCTCAGGGCATGATGTTTAGCCCACCATCTCGTCTCTCCAATTGTTGAAATGCGTTTGTGCCTCTTGTCCTGGCTCTCGGTCTCCCACACACTCACCCTTGTATATGATTCCCTGATGAATACAGCAATGTTGTTCAGCAGGTCAAATAGTGATCCACTTTCAATAACACTATGGGTGGTATCGGACAACACGAGGTTCAGGACATGTGCATAGCACCACACATGCTGATGGGTGGGGTATTTGGATGCCATTAATGCAGAGAAACCTCTGTATCGCCCCTGCATATTAGAGGCTCCCATCTGTGGAGTTGCCGATGCACAGGCCTATGTCTAATTTCAGACGTTCAAGGACTTCAGTTAACACTGAAGTGATAAACCTCAAAATCACAGAACACTGCTCTTTCCCTGTAATATCTTGAGTTGTGTCTAGCTGCACAGAAAACATCCCTGCTTTCTTAATGTCTGCAGAGATTCTCTCTTGAATTAAATGTTTGATAGCATCGATTACTGCATTCACAGTTGTTTTGGACAGGAGGGTGATCAGAGAGCCTTGTGTGCCCGAAGCATGGATCTGCTTGCTTCTTTCAATTACACTGCTGAGGTGCTCTTTTAAGCAAACATCATATTTCCCCAACAATATAATTAGTTCAAGGAAATTGCCATGGTCGAGACTGTCGATGTCCAAGGTGTATGCAGCTTCATTGTGCTCCTGTCTGTAGCTTAAGCCTCTCTTCCCTATCACTTTCATAACCTCTGCCTGATTGGGATCTGCCTGATCTCCCTGTGACTCCTCCACTCCTATTTCAACAGTCTGGCTTGACTAAACACAGAGAAAGAGAGAGAGGCAGGAATGTTAATTTCACTAGTGTTATTTCTCTGGTTTCCAATGATTTATTATCCATTTCGGGAAAGCAATGTTTCACTAATATTACATGATAATAACAACTGTAAGCTATAACACCTGCAAACTATAACTTACAAAAATAACACTGTAAGTTGGACACCGAGTCTATAGCATTATTTGAAAACAAAGGCTATTAAAACACACACACACACACACACACACACACACACACACACACACACACACACACACACACACACACACACATCCCAAAATATTTTCATTGTTATAGGCTATCATAATTTTTGTGTCATTCTAGTGTCTTTCTGAGTGCGTGCGTGTGTAGCCTACGTGTGTGTACCTGCCTGTATGCGCACAGAAATGTGATAGGTTTGCTTGTTGTACTGCGTCAAGATTGACAACAATTTCGACCAATCATGACTGACTTCAGATCTCAAAAAGTTGAGGCCGACCTCTCGTTGATTTGTGGTGGATAACTTTTTTCTCCTCTCCGCGTCGACGACAGTCGAATAGCGCAATGTAAAATGCAGATGGCTTCTTTACTACTGACGCATGCTGCAGAGAAACGCACAAATGCATGTCAATCGAAAGCGGAGGAGCAGGTGGTCACCCAGCCCTCACACACACACACAACAGCCCTCCCTGCATGAACCGTCCCTCTTCATTCTGCTAACATTTACCGTAGCTATTCTGACCTCTTCCTCAATTTTTCCCTGCTGGGTAACGTCTCTCTCCTCCTCCTCCTCCTCCTCCTCCTCCTCCGTAACGTCTCTCTCCACCTCCTCCGAATCCACCTGTACTTCGCCTTCCTCTGTGTTACTAAATTGCACATCAAAGCTGTGTTCCACTCGTTCAGCCTGTGCACTCGATGTCGACGGCCAGGGCCGGGGTGGGCCATTTTCTCAGTCCGGGAATTTAATTCAAATTCAGGCCACTCTGATATGGAGGAGGAATTTGAGTCCATGAAAAGATAAAACAAACAAAAAACAATTCTCTCTCAATGCTTTTTATTTGTTTTAAACAAAGGTATATAATACTTTGCGTCACTTTAACAATATATAATTCAAATTCAAATAAAATAAAGATAATGATAAAGAAGAAAAGTTATTTCACAAATCAAAGTTATTTCAAAAATCAAACTGCACATACTGTATTTAAGATTAAAACAGCAAAAGTTTCCTCAGCAAAGTGCTTGTCTTTGCGAATTCGTTAATGACAGTGTCATTGTCAATGGACATCAAAATGTCCTTTTCAACACACATGAGCATAAATGCATCAAGGAGTTCCTGCGACATTGAGCTTCGTAGCCTGGTTTTCACACATTTTAAGGCAGAGAAGCTCCGCTCGCATGCAACCTGGGTGGTTGAAAGAGTCAAGAGAAACTTATAAGCCAACCCGATTACATGGTAAGCATCTGTGAGGAGGTTATATTGTGTGAGGATCAAGTAAACGCAGATAGCACAGTTTTTGCAAGAAGAGCATGTCCTGCTCTCCAGCTCAAATTCTGGCTCCATGTATGAAATTCCACTACCCTCCTCATCAGTCTGTGTGACCTCTCTTCCTGTCCTGACCACATAATCCTCCAGAGGAGACTTTTTCAGTCTCTCCCACTGGGATGCCAGGCTATACAGCTCGTCATGCAACCTGCTGACAGTCGCTCTGTCATCAAACCTCAATACACACTTGCTTAACTCTTGCAGTGCTGTACTGGGGATTCCGTTTTCCCTCAACTCAGCAAAGTTGTTTGGGTCAAGGCAAGCAAAATCTGAGGCAAGTGCTGCATTGGCTGCAAACCTCCTGTTGATACTGCCAGCAACTGTGTCCAGAATAACATTATGGACCTTGACCTCAAATGCAGTATAAGGTGAGACTGGTGGGTCATCTTCCTGGAGCTCTCCTGGCATTCTTTTCTTTTTTCTGAGTCGTTTTTCTGGGAGAGAACTCTCCACAACAAGTTCACTGTCTGCCTCTTCCAGTTTCTTGTTGGCCCAACTCACAAACACATCAGCTGCTCCTTTAACTTCCTCAAAGTCCCTGGCAAATGTTTTGAGGCTTTCCTCTGTCCCCTCAACCAAACGCTGAGCTGACAAAATATTCATCCCATGTGTCTGTAAATACTTGGATAGAGGGGAGGTGTGCCTGAAGATGCGGAGGAAAATCTGGGCTGTGAGTATAACCTCATATCTCAAAAGGGTTTCCACATGCCCCTTTGCTTTGGCCCTGACCACTGACTTCATAGTGTCATCCGCTTCAATTGCCACCAGGGTCAACAAGAGGTCAACATAGAGAGCATCCCTTGGATCGCCAAAGCTCCCAAACACCTTTGTAAGGGCCTGATCCTTAGCCCACCACCTTGTAGCTCCTATTGGAGCCAATTTCCGGTGACGTCTGTCCTCACTCATCTCCTCCCACTTTTGCATGCGTTTCCACGACTCCTTCAGAAACACTGCCACATCATTCAGAATGGAAAAAAGTGATGTGCTTTCAACCACACTGCCTGTTGTGTCTGTCAGAACAAGATTTAACACATGGGCATAACACCACATGTGAATCTGTGTAGGAGCCAGTTCAGAGAGCAATGCTGAGAACCCCTGATATTGGCCCTGCATATTGGCAGCACCATCAGTGGAGTTGCCCACACATGTGCCAATATCAATGCTGAGATCATCCAAAGTCTGTTTCAACAGGTCAGTGAAATGCTGACCTGTGGACTTCTCACAATCCACCACAGCAACCAGTCGCTCATGAATCACATCTGTCACATACCTTAGTATGACAGAACATTGGTCTGTGGATGACACATCCTGAGTAGTGTCTATCTGTACCGAAAACATGCCTGCCTCTCTGACCTCATCAGCGATTCTGCGTTTTATCAGCATTTTGAGTACATCCACCACTTTGTTGACTATGTCCTTGGAAAAAAGTGTCACAAGAGACCCTCTTCCTTTTCCCCCACTGTCATGGTGAATTTAGCTTTGCTCAATGCAACTGCTAATGTGTTGCTGAAGACAGGGATCATATCGGCCCAAAAGCAGTAGCAACTCTAAAAAGTTGCCATGATTGACTGCAGTGTTTTCTAGGCTGTAAGCAGCCTCTGCCTTATCCCCCCTTGCATCTTTAGCCATCAGAAAGTAAGCATCTGCACAATTCCTATGTATCTTACTTTGTTCATGCTCTTCAATGCGCTGATGGATATGTTTCCATGCCTTCATACCACCCTTAATGAAGGGATTGTTTGTTTTAGCAGGTGGCGCAAATGCCAAACAAACAGAACAGTACAGTGATTCTGTTTTGTCACTGAAAGTCAACCATTTGCGGTTGGTGCCTTGTTTGTTGTAGAACACTTTGGCTACAGGGGGTGTTGTGGGCTGCTGAGGATGGAAACTAAAAAACATTTGTAGGTCTTGTCTCTGAGGACGAGAAAAATAATCAAATGCCTCCTCATCTATGCTATTGGCTGCCTGTGAGATCTCCTGCTGCACTCCTGCTGTTTCTAAGGTTCCTCGAGCCTCCCTCTCAGCATCTGACTCTCCTATATTATAGCAATTAGTCACATAGACAATTATTGATTAATTATTGATTGAAGTGATTACTTATTTCATTTGGGCTTATTTTGATGCATTTCAAGTAATTAGTTCGTTTTAAATCCTGCTACCTGTTTCCTCTGTGGTCCTGGCCTCTCCATGCCTACTGCATTCTCCTTCAGACTGCACCTGATCCTCTGAGGCTACAGAAAATGTTCATTAAGAGTTGTCTATGTTGCTAGAAAACATGACACACTTTATTTATCCTTTTATTCACTGATTAATTCATTTATTTATTTACTGTAATTGTGGTTGTGTTAAATGATTTGCATGATTTAGTCTACCACCCTACCATGGTTTTCTTCTCTATGCCAATATTTTACATCACAAATGTCTATCTTGACTAACTACAGTATCTTCCTCTACCTGGCCCTTCAGTAGTCGTGCCCTCCTTGGGATCATCAGTAGCACTGGAAGTGGTCTGCTGAGCTGTTGCTAGAAAACAATCGATAACAATAAAAAAATATATTTAATAGTGAGTTGATAACCACAGTGTGCGCGCCTCTGTGGAAATGCACGATATGACGGCGAGACGAAATAGGTTACAGTTGCAGAGGAGATAAGCGTGACAGCACATTTGAAACTGTTTGTCAAAAAATGGAAAAATGGAATGTAAAGCAAGTGTTCGGTTCGTTTACACACAGCAAGCACGGGACGTGAACATCTCTGCATCTGCATTCGTGCTCAGTCCGAAATGGATAGAAATCGACAAGAAAACAGATTCTTCCTTTCACATCAAAGCGTCGTGCCCGCGCGGTGTCCGGATAAGTGCTCATTGCAACTTGAAAATAGAACAGTCTATTCCCTGCACGGGTCTGAGCGGGCTCAGCTCACATTATAATAAATGGGAGGGGAAGGCTTGAACATGAAACATGATGCTGATTCCCGCAGATAGAACGCGCGTGCAGACTCTCCAGTAATTAAAAAAGGCAACTAAACACCCCAACGTGCTCGCGCTGCCCCTGTTCCTGCACACGCGAACCATGTACAATATTTGCATACAGCACTTCTAAATAATTATATTTATTTTAATTGCATGTTTGAGATGCATTTAATAACAAATATCAAACAACAAATGTGATCGTCCCTATTTAATATTGCGTTAGTAACCACATGTGCGCGCCTGTGGGAATGCAGGCTACAGTTGATGAGGAGATACAGTGTGATAAATTTACATTCCAATTGTTCATCAGAACTGGAATGTAAAGAAAGTGTTCGGTTCTTCTTTGAATATAGGAATACACTTCTAAATCATATAAATTGTGAGATTTTACATATTTAACAACAAAAGCAGTCAGATGACAGTTGAGTTGACATTGCAAACGTTCGCCACGTTATAGCCTATTTGATCAAATTCACAACCAGGCCTATTATCCATATCTCTCAGTAACCTACCAGCTTGTCTTGAGAACATATCTGTCAATTTGGCACATTTGGCTGCCACCTCCTGTCTTTTTTTTAAGCTTAGCCCTCTCCGTTCCACCTGGCCTCTTTCTACCCTCCATCACTGACGCGCTCTGTTTCGCGCCGTTGTTATTTAAAAGACGAGCCGTGGGCCAAACCATCTGAAACATTTGGGAGGAGAGAATTCCCTTACATGGTAGAACCTATTTAATCTGCTGTGATGCAGCAGGCGGCTGCGCTGCAATGGTGAATTTATGCAGACTACAGTTGAATTGATATTAATGCAAGAATAAGATAAGTGACAAAAATTAGTTACAACTATTTTCCCCATGGGCCAATCAGGCCAGGTCGATGGTTTGGGCCGGGAAAGGTCCCGGATAATACCATTGCCACCCCGGCATTGTCGACGGCCCTGCATCCGCTGTAGCAGTCGACCTTGGGGTGAACATTTCTGTGATTCTGACACATTTTGCTGCGTCCACTTGTAGGCTTTTTAGCCTTTTGTCTCGCAGCTTCTGTGCGCCCCCCTTGTGCTTTTGTGGTGGTTTATTAGGCCTACTATCCATTTTCACAATTTCACAGACGGAAACTCACTTCTCTCCGCTGTCAGACAGCTCGAGTCAAATGGCAAAATTTGATAACCCTGGGAGGGGAGGGGGAGGGCTGAGAGATGTCATTGGCCAACCCCAATGTCCGTCAGGAAAATCCACCAATGGGCCGTTTCGTGTCTCAAATACCGTCACGGTGGATTTTTTTTTTCATTATTAAATTATGACAGCCCCGGCCCAAAAATGTTCGTCGGCCCACCGGGCATTGCCCGGTACGCCTGATGGCCAGTCCATGCCTGGGTGGGAGTGTGTGTGTGTGTGTGTGTGTGTGTGTGTGTGTGTGTGTGTGTGTGTGTTTGGGGGGTGACGTCACAAATAGCGTACCCTCACTTAAAAAATCCCCACTACACCACTGATCTTACCATGGTGCAGAGAGAAAAAAGGCAGTTGTGACTTTTCTTCCCTCCCTTTTCTTTTCAAAATAGGGCATGAATGAAGTATTTTGGTAACCTGACTTAAATAGTTGCTAACTTCTGTTAGCAAATGCAATCAAAGCAATAAAAAGCTACTGCAATGCAATAAAGAAATGTTATGAATTATTTCATCTTTCGTATGATAGTTGGGTTGAGGCAGGTGGTAGGAGGCAGGGTCAGAACGGAATTCACACTTTTGGGTGTGTTGGCTGATTCATCAGAATCAGAATACCTTTATGTGTTTCAACAGAGGGGAAATTTGCAAGAAAAGAGCCGAAGACAGCTTAATATTACCCAATCATCATTAGCAGTTATTAGTAGCACCGTTTTTCCTTTTACCCAGTCGCTCTTCCCAGGTGTGCTGCATTGCTGCAACGACGCGCACAACAAGGAAACCTGGAAATGAAGTGCTTATAAGTCCGGTGCCAGCAGCAGCTTTATTTTATTTATTCATGTATTTACCAGGGACAGTGCACATTAATCAACATTTCTGTAAGTGTGCCAGAGTTAGTTAAGAGGATACTTTTCATCTGTAGTCCCTGTACAGATTTTGTTAGTCACCCTAAAGACACATTTCAAAGATGAGGGCGGCCTCAGGTTTGGGGACAGCTGGTGTTTCTCTCTCTGAATTGAGGATTTATCTTGAAAGATGTCTTTCAGTGATGTATTTGGATCAGTGGTGGAATTCAGTTAGCCCCATAGAGCCGCCAAAGCATGGGGCGTAGCAGACCCTTGGGCCTTTGGAAACTGGATTGACCTGTCACGTGGACGACGCAGGTATATATCATTCTTACTTCCCGTTCTTTTTCTTTAGATTTGTAAATAATTTTTTGTTTTTGTTTATCCTTATATTTTACTATTTCTTATTGTGTATATTTTGTATTGTCTCTATGTTTCTAATGCTGCTGGAACAAAAGAATTTCCCAAATTGGGATCAATAAAAGTCATATCTATATCTATTTTTTGCATTCACCCAGGGAAGACTAGGAACATGTTCTCATCCAACACAACACATAGGGACAGGTACTAGGTAACGCTCATGCTGGCCATTTAGGATCTAATTTTTCAACAACATGACAATTACATTACTTCAACGTCAACGCTGTTAGGCTAAACCCGGTTAATTTTCTATGTGATGATGTTCAGTAGTCTCTTACTGTCAGCAACTGCCGCTTTTATGGCACAAAGAGGCTTCAGACATCCACCAGTGGGGTATTTACTGACGTATTTTATGTCCTACAGCAAATCATGAAAATCTCTTAAACTTGTGTGAACAACAGATCCTATTTCAGGCATCTAACAAAACACATACGAAATAATTCATGTTACTTCTTGCTTTGATTTTCAATGAAAATGACGATGTTGCGCCCATTTGTATGTTTTTGTTGTCGTTTGTGACCACTAGATGGCGCAATAGGGCACTGGGTATTTAGGTGACCTCACCTGCACAGGTGTGGGTGATTGGGAATGGGGAGAGCAACAGTTTTTGACCGTGTAGCTGTGGTATTGGAAAAGATAAAACTGTGTCGTTAATGGAGATTACACAAGTCCAATTAGTTTGCCCAGTTAGCCAATCCCTCGGTGATGTTGAGTGGCAAGCGATATTAGATTTGCAATAGGGGTTGTAGGGTAAAGGGCAGTTGGGGGTCCTAACAGCTGTCGTAGATTATTTTGCAGGCATTTAGCATGAGCTCAATGTTTTTCGCGGGTGAATACTTCAGATGGAGGTTGTTAATTTTTGATGCTAATGTTTCGTCAACACTGCTAAGCTAAAGTTAGCTAAGGTTCAACGTGATAGGGTTTAGGAGTTTCATTTAGCCATTTCTTAGCAACCGCCGCCGACACGAACGTCTTCTGGCGTTCAATAGTCCGGTATTTACGGATGTATTCTATGTCATGGAACAGAACTTGAAAATCTCTTAAACTAACCACTGACCTGATTAGAAGCATCTAACCAACAACACATTCGAAATACATTTACCATGGGACGAGGAAACCATAAATTGTTAAATAGTAACTCATTCCCAGGTTTTAGGACTCATTCCTGCACCACCAATTTATAATGTTGGTTTATTGTATATAGGCACTGTATTGTTTATACATAATAAATAATTTACAAATGTAATATATATACTGTGGAAACGTTGTAAAGTACAGGAACTTTAGTTTAAAAATGTAAAGCTGAAACTATTGGAAAACTGAAAAAGCAAGTTTATTTACAATGCAGTCAGTAAAAAATGTAAAATAATAAAAAAAAACATGATGCTTACTGGAAATGTAGAATGAAAATGGAAGATTTGTGCATATGGCTGCTGCTAATTTAGTCCCTGTACCCCATTAAGTGTTTTGACGGCTGTTTTCACAGAATATGTGTATGGGTCTGAATATCTGGACTTTAACCCATTTACTCCTAAAACGCCTGCAAAAAACGGCTCTAAAACCCTATGTATAATAGATATACTGTAGATGTCCTTATCTCCTGAGGGTTTTCTGAAGAAATACTAAGAATTGGCTACGTCTATGAAAACCTTAATATCTAAGCCTCTGTAGCACATAGAAACATGAAATAAATTGTATTTAAAAGGTAAGACTCACATGTTGTATTAAAACATGCTCCCTTAGCAATAACATACCAACAGATTTTTATAAAAAATCTCAAAATCAGATTGGTAGGGAAAATATTTTATATGATAAAATAACAAATAACATTTCATATAACAAATAACATTTCATATAACAAATAACATTTTAAAACATGCCAACACACAGACCAAGGCACCTTGGTATGAGAGAGAGGTGGGAAAGGAGTGGGGAGGGGTGGGGAAAGTCCTGAGGTGGAACTGGGAACAGTCGCAGTCACTGAGCTCCATGGCTCACATCTCTCCTTTTGAACAGCATCTACTGACTGCCTGACTGACTGACTGACTGACTGACACACACACACACACACACACACACACACACACACACACACACACACACACACACACACACACTCACACTCACACTGTGACCTTTATGCATTGTGTTATGTATATGTATTTATCTATCTATTCCATATGTATTGTTATTTATTCATTATGGCATAATTGTATTACTATTTATCAGTGTTGGGCAAGCTACTTGGAAATTGTAGTGAGCTAAACTACCAGCTACTTTGCCACAAATAAAGCTTCACTACACAAAAGCTATCACCTAGTCAAATGTGGCAAGCTGAGTTGAACCAAGTTTCATGCATTAGATTTGCACAATATGTGTTGTATGTTGCAGGGATATTGTCAATACTACAAATGGCTGTGCTGTGTTTAGCCAGAGAAATACCCCAGGAAAATGTATCTTGTGTGGCCAAGCTGCTTGCTATTACAGGTTACTGAGGATTGTAGTAAATTACTATCTTCTCTACAAGTAGTGAAGCTACTGCCCAACACTGGTATTTATTGTGATATTTAATAATTATGGCATTGTTATATTAAAGGTTGTATCAGCGATTCTGGGCCAAATTTCGTAGAAACATAAATGATCACATTCAAATGATCTTTCCTCACGATGCGCTTGTTTGTGACCATTTGTTTTTGTGTACGATCTCGGAGCATAAGCTGCCTACAGAGACGCGTTTTTGTTTTGTTTTTTTCAATAATCCCGAGGTGCTGGCAGTTTCAGGATACCAAAAGAGAAGCAGAGCCCGACAAACGTTTTCATCTCGGTTTTGGAGACGGGGTTCCACTTCGAGTTCGAGTTTGATGGGGTTTGTCCGCGCGTCTGATCAGCATATACATTTGTTTGGGTCACCAACATGTCCCAAAGTTCATCAGGGAATATCCGTGAAAATACATCCAGGGGGGGTTGCATCCACGGCAATCGTCAGCTTCGGTCCCGGTTTGCGAGGGAACTGCTTGGGATTTCGGGGCAGGTATCCATCCGTCTTCCAGTCCACCTGAAATCCAGCAAAGTCTTCGTCCTCCTCCTCTCCTTCTACAAACAATTCCCACCCCTGGGCTCGATCCAAAGGATCATCAGGTACAAAAACTTCTACTTCCACCTCCCTCTCAAACTCCTCATTCTCTCCCAATTCCAAATCGCTGCCGTCGCTGTCAAAGTATTCGTCGATCGTAAAAAAGTTAAAAACAAACGCACGTGAATGTCTGAGTGATTGACGTGATTGTCGGCCAACCACACGACATTTGGGTGGTCAAGTGGTTTAAAAAACCCAACAAGACCCACCTCATGTGTATTTGAACCAATGACAGTGCATTATATGCTGCATGCCGGCGGGAGCTTCAAAGCTGCGCTACGCAGCAGCCGGTACAAATGGGTTAATAAAGAGAATATTAAACCTGTTAATACTACATTTGACTCAAAGTCTGTAGAAAGTCTAAAGCAGCACAAAGAGAAGCCTAACATTACATAAACAGTATAAACATGATCATATACGCATGTTCCAATAACATGTATTTTTACATTCTATAGAACCTGCAGTCCCTGGGGTTCCAGACCCCATGTGGACTGCAGAATCAGTGTCCCAAATATTTGTCGTTGGATTCAGTAACCACAGTGACGCTGTCACCACGGTGATGTAGTTTCCATAGCAATACAGCATCTGCCACTGTGATGCTGTGGTAGCTACAAGCTGATCAGACTCTCCTCCAGCTCCACCAAGTCCACCTCTGCAGAGTCATCTGGGGAGGAGCTTTCTGCAGGTGCAGCAGGTGGAGTGGATGGAACTGGTGGAGCAGGTAGAGCTGGAGGTGCTGGTAGAGAAGGTGGAGCTGATGGAGCTGATGGAATGGGTGTTGCTGGTAGAACAGGTGGTGCTTGTAGAGCGGGTGGTGGTGGTAGCACAGGTGGTGCTGGTAGAGTGGGTGGCGCTGGTAGAGTGGGTGGAGCTGGTAGAACGGGTGGTGCTGGTAGAGTGGGTGGAGCTGGTAGAGTGGTTGGTGCTGGTAAAGTGGGTGGAGCTGGTAGAATGGGTGGTGCTGGTAGAGTGGTTGGTGCTGGTAAAGTGGGTGGAGCTGGTAGAACGGGTGGTGATGGTAGAACAGGTGGTGCGGGTAGAGTGGGTGGAGCGCGTGGTGCTGGTACAGCTGGTGGTGCTGTTGGTGCCGGTACAGCTGGTGGAGCTGGAGGTGCGTCAGCGGGGCAGCTGCGGGGGGGCGGCCTGATGGGTTGGTCCGCAGGGTGATAGACGAAGCAGTAAGCTCCAGGCGTGGAACTGCTCTTAACACTGAGGGCCAGCTCTGTAGGGGCCAGGGGCCGAGGAACACCGTCCACATACACACTGAGCATGTAGGAGTCTAGGGGAAATTATGCATGACGTTAACCCAGAGATGTTTACAAAAATATTTTACATTTCTAGAAATATGAGCAGTTATCTAACAATCTTGAGTAGTTATTTTATACAAAGCGTAATGTGCAACCTCTACTTGACAATAACAATAACAATTTTTACGGAAACGTAGATGGAGAAATTACCACAAGATTGAGGTATTTATTGCATTATGGGAGGTGTACTTATTAGCCATTCTAGGGACTAACAGTCAGGGTATCAGCTTTAGAAATAATTTTTAGAAAATCTTCCTCTTGCAAGTCCCCCAAGTCTGGCATAATTAAACTGCTGGAGTGGCCCTTTAAGGTCAGACAATGAGTTGATGGTGAAGGAAACAAATGAAAAGCCAGTGCTAACCGTAGCATGTATCAGTCATACAGTACCTTGTTCAAAGCGTGCAGCACACTGCTCAGTGAGCTGTTGCATCGTGGTGGTTGGGAGGACCCCCAGAGTTTTTAGGTTGGTTCCAAACTCTGGACAAGACACTGTCAGGAAGTCCTGCATAACATCAAAGCACAAAAAGTTAAACAAAGATCCCTGGGTGGACACATTTTAACTGTTTTTTCTATTAAAATCTGTGAATATTCACTCAATATTATGATACTGGTTTTCTTTTTGTTATTTTGGTTTCCATTTTCTCCCACAATATAATTCATTTTCACCATGAAATACCAATCCTCTGACCCTAGCAGATCACACAGCGTGCCACTGTGAAGTGTGTGTGTGTGCGTGCGCGTGCGCGTGCGTGCGTGTACCCTGACAGATCCCTGGGCCATGCGTTCCTGGTTGAGCGTGCGTCTCCTCTCCCAGCGGTGGATGGAGTCCTGAACCTCTCTGCTGAGCTGCCGTGTTGCTGTCCTCTGCTGGTCAAAACTCTTAATGTGCTCCAGAGCCCCGTAGGTGGTGGTCAGATAATACGAACCTACACAAACACACACACACACACACACACACACACACAAACACATATATAATCCATAAGGTTGCAAACACATAGATATGGGATCATAAAAGTAAAAGGTGTTAGTATTTTCTGGGTACCTTCTCCTAGTGCTAACGAAGGGTCCATCAGCTCCATCATGTATTCTACATCCATCTGCAGGTTGGAAAGATTGGATCTAGCCAGGACGTACATCATTACTGGCAGGAAGTCATCAGCGCCATGGGCCCGCCCTGAACACACACACACACCCACACACACATATTTTGACAAATTGTTTTGAACTTGTGCAAATTGTAGTGTTCTTGAGGTGACACGTTAAGATAAATGCAAAGAAATCGCCACCGTTTTTGTATGTCAGTGTGGTGATAATTACACTGTAATTGGACAATGATTATTAAACAGTCTCTGGAGTGAGCTGAGAACACCACATGCCTCCCGGAAAAGGATTTAACAGCAATTTTCCAATTTGGGATCACTTAGGAATATGTAATCTCATCTAATTGGCCTGTGAGTTGACCTTAGCTTGCCTCTGAAAGAGCTGTTATTGTTGTTCTGTATCTTTCATGTGTGTAAAGAAGGCTAATGCTATTGCTCGTTGTGGGGCCGAAGACGCCTGACAAAGGCTTAAAAACATATCTATGTATATTGTCATAATCGCACTGCCATGAATGAAGGTTGGTTTCTTCTAGCTTTAGCTTTTCGTTATAAAACAATAATGATAATATAATAGGATTGGAGTTCAAGGGTTAAATGGCTTTTCTGGGGTTCTGACCTGGAGTACTGACGGACATGGAGTCATAGATGATCTTGCAGGCCTTCAGCATGAGCTCAATCTTTTTCTGGGGGGAATACTCCAGATGCATGTTGCTCAGTTTGATGCTGATCTTCTCCATAGCAGAGGCCTCAGGGACGGCGGTGGTTACTCCTAAAGCTGTGGTGGTGCTGCCTAGGATGACAGACTGACACACACAACACACACACACACACCATCAGCATCAACTGCTACTAATGGTATGAACATGAATGTCTCTCACAGCTGTCCAGTCCTACCTGGTTCTTTGCCAGTTGCTTCAGGCTGCTGTCGTTGGTGTGCAGTTTCTCCAGGCTCTGGTAAATGGGCCCCCGCAGTGGCTTCAGTACACTCTTACACAATGCAGCTTCTGCTATGCTTTCTGCAGACACACACATGTACAATTCAGTCAATAAACTTACCCTTTTGCTAAATGGACAACATCACACAAACGATTCCTTTGAGAATGACTTAAACGAAAGATGTGGCTTCACAAAATCAGACTCATATAAGCATTTAAAGGTCAAATGTGGCCAGAATTTGATTCTATAACAATCAAAGCCTGAACTAAAATGATCAACACAATGTGAAAGAGGTTACAGTGTGGATGTTATGTCTAACATGTCTATGTATTGTGAGATAGCTACTGAAATTAGCATGCTAACTGACTAACCCTGTTCCTCTAGAGACAACAGTAAGTCTCTGTAGCCCTTAGTGTAGAGAATGAATCTGTAAAGTAGCGAGGGCCATACCACAATGTAGAAAAAGAGACACCACACTGAGACTGAATTTCCTGTATCATTTTTGCTTCCGCTTCAGTATCTATCAGTAGATGAGTCTTTAACTCAACGGGACCAATTCCTCTGCCCCAGAGTCACCATAATATTGGACCTATTTTCCACTAGCCATATATCTTTCAAATATTCTCACATAGCAATTCCATTTTTTAGACAGACATATCAGGCAGAAATTAACTGTCAGTCTCAGTCTTGTAATGTTGCTAGCTCTGGCAACATTAGCCGTTAGCATTAGTCAAACTGCAAGTTTTAAGCCAATGTCTACTTATGTTTGCGAACATTACTAATGATTAACATGTTTGTTAAATCTGTATAAATATCAAATTGAACGTAATGTTAGGCAATTGTAATGTGCTATCTTTAGTTGGAGAACATCTTTGGCTAAGAAAGAATGTATAAAGAGCACGGATCCATGCTACAAGGAACAGAGCTAGACTTTAAATCAAATGGAAATTGTGGGCTAACTGTGGTTGTACAATGCTACGTGATGCCATTTAGCCCAAAAATACTTATTCCCACAGACATAAATTGGGAAAAATCTGAAAATTGTGGGGGTTAATCAACTTCCCACACTGTAAAAAAGAAAACTTAAAATTGTTGACCTAAGTTTTAACTGATTAATTTAAAATGTGAAATTATAGGTTTGAGGGTCAATCTAATTTCTGTAAGGTTGCTTCAGCAAAGAACAGGGTCTCCAACTGAAATCTGCAGGGGCTAAATCTAACCCATTTCTCCTGCTTTCAACTGGACTTTATCTTTTAAAAAGTAAGCCTTTTGTTTGAATAATTATATTTATATGGTTGCCTTGTAATGTTGAACATAAATAGGCCATATTGAAATTATTAGGATGTAACAGTTGTAAAATACACTAATTTGGCAAATCGCGAGTAATGTGAATAATCCAAGACCGGAACCCTAACCCTAACTTTAAGAACACAACTGATTAAATGAAAAAAACAACATTGTGTTAAATAAAAAACAGCATCATTTCAGGTTACCCAGTTTATCTTCTGAATACTGATGTTGGGGGTCCAGCATAGCCTGCAGCTCAGTGCTCTGCAGCAGGTAACTCTTCAGTTGGGTCATCATCTGTCGGATCTCCTGTAGCAGCTCAGTGGAGGTGGAGTGGTTCGACATGGTCTCCAAGGTGAACGAACGGTGCTCTTTCACCTAAAGGTATGAAAGCTATACTTGATTCCTTGTTTTATTCCAGGTAATGAGGTTGTTGAATTTAAAATCCAAAGCAAATAAGGATGTCTCCTGTATACTCACCAGGTTGCCAAAGTAGCTCAGAGGGTCTCTGGCCAGCTCTACGATGCGCTGTGTCAGGCGCCGGTCGTGGCTGATGAGGCCGGTGAGGACCGTGGACAGGCGGTGGCGGGCTCTGTCTAACATCACAGTGGTGGGGGTTCTCTTCACTGCTGCCTTGGGGCTGCGACTCTCTGCAGGGCGACTGGACAGAATAACGGTAAGTATTTTTGACAAATATAGAAACTTCCTGTAGAGTATGACTCTTTGACCAACGCATTGTTACCAATTGGCTTCAATTGTCTGAGACCATCTGGGCAGGGGAGTATCCTACAGAGATCAAGCATAAGCATAGCTTGAAAAGTTTTGATGATTTTAACTTTGTAGAAAGATCCTGTCTGCTAATGAGAATGTAGCTGCCTTCTTTCCTTGCTTCTATTGGAATATTTTGGTTTGACAAAGAGGGGTCTAATAATGATTCTCTATAATTCTGCAAAACTGTCCTACATTACTATTCAACACCACTTTTGTGACTTTTATTGGTTTGATTTAGAATGAAAGAGGAAAGATTTAACCTCCATTTAAAGGTCTCCTATTATGCAAAATGCACTTTTGATGTCTTTTAAACATAAATATGTGTCCTCGGTGTGTAAGGAGACTCACAAGGTGTCAGAAAATAAAACCCTCTCTCTTTTCCTCCTTACTCACATCTCTAAACACGGGGGTACAAATGAACTGATCCAGATGAGGTCATAACCGAAATGTGGGCTGGCTTTACATTGAACTCCTGGCATCGTCCCGCCCACGTGACACGTCCCAACCTATCGTCAGCGAGCTGAATCCCCTCCGCAGCACCTCTGTGTGTCTGTGTATTTAGCAGGATGTCTGCAGGAGGGACTTAGAGTTGTTGTCAGAGTTGGGTGTAACGTGTTACAAAAGTAACGGAGTTACAGTAATGTATTACTTTTTGCTGTAACGCAGTAATATAACACATTACTTCTGAAATGTGGGAAATATAATACCCGTTACAATTCTCAGTAACGCAGTTACAACACATTTTAACCCGAAATGATGTGGTGTTTTGTTTCTAAAATTCACAAACATCACGAGACATTCTGACACAAGAGAAATAATTGTGCCGGTAGAATAGTAACTCAGTAAGCCTGTTTACTATTGGTTTAGAGAGCTGCAGAAACAGATTCACTGCAGGCTCTGAGAAAAGAAAAGAGAAAGACAGGAGTGCGCGCAGGCCGAAGCAACAGAAGGTAACTTTCTCTGGGTCTGCTGCTTGAACCCCGAGAAGTTGAGAGACTCGTGGTGGAGTATTGAAGATCTGCAGCCTCTGTCCTCTGTGGAATTGCCGGCTTTTAGAAAGCTTGTCAGCCAAATCCCCGTTAACACACCAATGATAAGGTGAGCTAACGCTGAATAGAGACTCGTTCATATACAGCAGGTCACAGGGCCGTGCAGAGGCTCCACTAACATGTTATTAATAACACACAGAGACGTCATGTTACTGGTATCACAGATTATTCAGCACACTTAAACGGAGCATGAGTTTAATCTCTAGCTCTTTTCCTAATGTTCAGCATGTACTGCCAGATAGATAGACAGCTTTAATTAATGAGCTGCAATAAACTACATTTTAGCATTTAAAGCCATACTTTAGAGGTTATTTTGGTGAAAGTAACTCAAAGTAATGCAAAAGTAGTGTAACGCATTACATTTCAGAGACAGTAATAATGTAATGTAACTTATTACTTTAAAAAGACAGTAATAAGTAATATGTACTGTATTACATTTTGGAAGTAACTTGCCCAACACTGGTTTTGTTGTATATATAATACATATAATGTCTCTGTTCTAGTGGTAAACACTGAGAAGTGTTTCAGTAATAATGCTTGATGCGGTTTGAACATAATATGGGGTTTAATCACGGCAGCGCTTATATTAGCTGAGTTTCTCCGTTAGAAACTTCTCTCTTCAGACAGAGAGCTGCATGACGCTGCAAAGGGGCGTGGCCAGCTTCAGCTCAGCTCAAATTTAAAGCGACAGTCACAGAATCAGCACTTCAGGAACAGGGCTGAAATAGAGGGGGATGAAGCATGCTACAATGTGGGATCTTTTTTATATTTTGAGCAAAACACTTCACAGACAAGTTTTATATAGATATGGCCCTACGATATATTGTTCAAATATAGTATAATAGGAGACCTTTAACACTCAAGGATTGCTCTCTGTTGGTTATTGTTAGTTTATACCTTTTAACTGCAAGTTTGGCCTAAACATGTAATTCATTTGTTAAGCTTATGTTGGATTTAAAATACATTGTAATGCTCAAATCAGAAACGAATGTTTACTTAATTATTAGGGATTAATTAGAAAGTATTGAGGCTACATTAGCCGCTACGAGCATGACATACCTTAGCAATGTCTGACCAGGCTGCTGGTGGTTGAGTTCCATTTTGGGTAGGGCCATATTTTTAGTTTGTGGGGTTACAGGTCATAGAGAGTATAACATATTTTATTGTGTAGTGTTTCCTGACTGTATGGAATCTGTCGTGGTTGATATCAGAGTATAGGCATTCCTTAGAGGCTCTGATTGATGAATATCTAAATAACAAACTAGGTGGCAACAGTTGAACAAAATCTGCCTTTGACAGTTGTTATTTCAGCTCGTAAAATCCATGTTGCTCTGTCTATTTAGCCGGAACCTATTGTTTTCTTTTTGAGAAGTAAATTCACCACTATTATTTATCAGAGTGCAAATCGTACTGCTGATGTTCAAATAATGGCAGGTTGGAAACACACATTAATTCACATTTTCTTTTGCTGATTTTCTGTGAATTTGATTAACCTTTGCCCTAAATTTGTCAGAAACTGGCCTCACAGTCTACACTGGAATTTATAAAGAGCCACAATGCATTATGGGTCAGTTGAATATGCCCATTAAAAGAATTTCTCATTCTCAGAAATGAATGCGAATCCACATACTATGCAGAATGGAAGAACGAGAAACCTGATTTGACGTCATATCATAATTAGTATGAATAGAGCACATGTTAGTTCATGAATTTTCACACAGTACTTTGCCTCTGCATCAGATCCAGAACCTACTTTTGGTTCTGATCCTGTTCCTGGCTCAGCTCTGCTTCTTCCTCTGTGCTGCTGGTGGAGCGGGAGTCTGGGTCAGTAACTAGCACTGCCCCCCCTTGTGGCGAGTACAGCGACACGTCCGGCCTCCGCGCTGGGGATGGAGGGGGCCCTCTCATCCCTGCAGTCTGATTGGCTGATCCTCCCGCAGCGGGGCACACAGGTGTGTCTTTGGAACCTGGTTTCCTCCTCGGGGGAGGGACTGGGCGGGAGGGTTTCTTCGTTGATGGTGCACAGTGGGGGCTCGATTTTTGTTTATCATCCTCCATGTTCACCTCCTCTTCCTCCTTCTTCTCATTGTCCGCTTCCCCCTCATCCTCCTGATGCATGCTCTCTTGTTCACCCCCCCCACCGGGCTGACCTAATTTACTTCCCTCTCCTCCTCCCTCTCTCTCTGTTATCTTCGCAGGATTTTGTCCTTTCTCTCTATCCGTCCCCTCTCCTACCTCTCGGTCGGTGCTTTTCCTGGAGGAGGTCCGACGGAGAGGCGCTGGAGGTAGTGGGGGTGCGCCACGGCTCTGCAGGGGGACCGGAGGCCTGGACGGAGTGAGTGATGTCGACACCGACTTCCTCTCTTCTCTCTCCCCTCCTCCCTTTCCTTCCTCTTTTCTATCAGTTACAGAAGTGTGAGGCGAGGGGGGAGGGGAGAAGAGGAGGCCCATCCCCGACCCTGAGCCCAGGCTGGGGGGTCGGGGCGGGGGACGTTTGTATTTAATGTCCGAGTTGGGCACCGTTTTGGCTCGCCCTTTGACGTTAGCGCTCATATTCTGAGGGGCTTCTCCATTCTGCAGGGAGGGGGGTGGGTTTTGATTGGTGATGATGTCCAGTTTGGAGATAGAGGAGGTGTTCGCGTCTTTGCTGGGGGAGTCCTCCACATGGACCGGGTTAACATACATGAAGGGTGTACTCTGGCTCTGATCCAAAACCTGCTCCTGGTTCTCTGCCTGATGGTTCAGATCGGACGTCCAGAAATCTGCAACACATGCAGGCAGTGTCAAAGCTGATGAGAAGTCAGGGTTGTGGGGGTTACTTAAATAATGTTTACCGTTACAATTTACCTAAAGACCCCAAAATAAAATGGGTGAAGCAAATTTGATCTACTACGCTACCAAAATCTAGAACGGCCCACCAAGAACTATCAGAGAGATAACTCAGTGGATATTTTCAATTATTTTTAAGTTTGAATTAGCAACAACCCCATTTTAATTGGACTTTTAATATTTTTTCTTTTTTGTTTTATTTATTTTATTTTCTGGAAAATGTTGTTGTATTTCTGATTGTGTATTATTAATCTTATTATTAATTACCTGGATTTTTTTATTTTTTTTTATCAGTAACCAACTTGATTTTAGCATCAAAATATAGAAGTAACCAGATTACATTTTGCTACTTTGGATTACCTCGCTATAAATATAGGGTAAATGTGTGCCCATGGATTGAATGATATAGCATTCTTCATTTGTACCAGTAATCTGATTACGTCTTTTTTATGTAACTGTAAAGGACTCTTTTTTGTATCCTGATTAGCAGCTATTCTAATTGACACTAACTTCACACGTTTTTACTGACTACATTTAATTGTTTTCACGATTAACAGATTTATGCAGAATTTAAGGGATTTGAAAAACACATTATAAATATAAGCTTATTTAAACAAAATCAACTAAATGCAAATACTTTGACAATATTCATGTTTTTAAGTATAGGAAGTCCAAACATCCATATCCACATATTTTGAAATGTAGAATATGTATCTAGAAAGGTAAAAGATGATGCAGTCTAAGAGGAAATATTATTTCTTTAGATGCAACTAGGCACATTTTTATGTCCATAAAGATTATACATTACACATTACATTTATTTATTACATATTCTCACTGTTTTCATATGATTGTCTCTGTTGTATAAATAACATTGCTAGTCTTAGTGTTAATACTTTTCATATTCACTTTAATATATATTATTTTATAGCTGAATAATCTTTTGATCTGATTCATTTGATCATAATTTCTTTCATTGCTGTATCCTGTTGTTTGTTGCAACAACAACTTCACTGCACTGATGATGTATCTACCTGCACCCATAGCAGAGATGACCTCCAGCTCCTTTCTCTTGGTTGCCGTGGTGATAGCCCAGGGTAACCTCAGTGGGACGGCCAGAATATCCCTAATTGGTGGATTTAAAAATAAAAGCCTGCGTTAACAGTACGTTTAAATACTTCGAAATACTCTGTCTGTCTGTCTGTCTGTCTGTGTTAGATTCGTCTCGGCATTAATATGTGCAGAATGCATGTTTTGGACGTAAAGTGTATGTACATACTGTCTTGTCTTTATATGTATCTGTGTACTGTATACTGAATGTATGCCACGTGTGTTTGTCAAGTCAAGTCATGTCATTTTTAAAATCTTTTGCATATTCTATTTATAGGTTGGTGCAGAAATGAGTCATTTTACTTCTTTCAGTTCCCTGATCACAAAGACAATCATTTTTTTAAAGTGTGATTGTTTAGATGCCTGAAATAAGGTATGTGGTTAACACAACCGGAGGAGATTTTCAACGATGTACATATGTCAGTCCGAAGCTTCAATGTGTCACAAAACAGCATATGCCAACAAGTGACTAAATGAGACCACAGAATGTCATCGTGACGAACTTTAGCCACCTTTAGCTTAGCGGTGGTGACTTGAAGTAAAGCCCTGATGTATTTTGTTTAAAGCCTAACATTAGCTTATTACTTCTGGCAATTGCATTTATGCTTCAAACATCATAAATGTAGTGCCCGAAATAAGATCTGTGGTTTTCCCCTCCGTAAATACCACACTGGTAATTGTACAAAGCTTCTATGTGTCATAAAATGTGTGGCTAACAAGCAGCATTAGCTTACTTTCGTTAGCTTTTTACTTCTGGCGAGTGCGTTTAAGCTTAAAAAAAATCATAAAGTGGTGTTAATACATGGAGATTTTCCTGCTGAACAAAACGTGTACGTTTGATAAGGATGTGTTTGCCACAGAGCGTATTTTATGCAATATTGTCAAAACCAATTTTTATCGAGGGAGCCCATGCAATGCTAACTTCTGGGTTGGCCCACACAAATATGTAATTACTGCACCACTCTATGTGCTCAAACAGTATGCTGTACAGTACACACCGAACACTACACAGTATGTACATTTGCAGTTGTGTGTTTGCACTGTGGATGTGTTACCTGCTGGCACAGTGGAAGGAGATCAATTTGAAGATGTCATCAAAAACCAGAGAGGAACCATCTAAGTGAAGAACTGTGACAGAAAACAGTTTAATAATGAGTCACTCACTGCTCTGCTATCTGTCCTTCACCACACAAATCTTGCATATTTGCTCACACGTACATGTCTTGTGTTGTTTGACCTCCAGGTTTTCTACAAGTGGCCCCCCATGTTCATCAGGCAGGCGTACTGACAGCGTCATGGCCTTGTCCTCCGTGCTGTGAACCAGGAATGCCTGCAAATGAAGACATGTGGTTACAACTCTGAGGTCAGAAGGGAAAAATGTTATGTTAAAATTATTACTCAAGACACAGACACCTAGCAACACCACAAACATAATTTAGTTACAACATTTCCAGAGGTATTGTATCACATTTTCACATACAACAGGTTGGGCAACAGCAAAAACCTCATACCAACACTTAAAGACCGTTTTCAATTTCAACCAATATGGGATTTAAAGCTGATGTTTTTACAGTCCCATAGCTTCCTATAATTTCCTTGAAAGAAAAAGATATTTAATGCACATTTATTGGAAAAGTTCTCGAAAAGGCTATGTCCTTTTGGAAAATAGCATTATATGTTTACGTGCAATTATTTGCTTTCTCTCTGTGAGTGAGTTGAGAGGATTCATTTAAATCTGGGATAGGAGTTGATTAGCTTAACTTAGCTTAGCATAAAGACCAGAAACAAGGGAAAACAGCTAGCCTGGTGCAGTCCTTTTTTTAAAAGTACACCTACACACATAAATATAAAACCGCTGTTGGTGTGTTCACATGTTGTAATGTGTCTGTTTAATTTGACCACACATTTTGTGGTTTTAGAGGAGGTTACATGCTGGCACTATTGGTGAACAACAGTTTATCAATCCGTCTAGCACTAAGATTGCACACTTATGTTTTCACTGTTCTGTTTCAACAAATGAGATGTTGTAAGATTTATTTAGTTTCGGTTGGCCATTAATAGTTATTGTATCCTACTTCTTGCTCTCAGTTTGGTAGATAAAATCCAGTGTCCTTCTCATCTCTGTCAAACCCTACGAGTTTATTTTTTTCTATTTTATGCACCTAGTTACAGTGTTTGTGTATTGGGCTATGAGAGTTATGTTCTGTCAATCAGAAACTGCTGAAAAGCTCAGCACAACTTACTAAACTTAGAGAAATGTTTCAGAACTTGTGTATATTTACCCCATAATTAACAAACTACACTGTTGTTTCCTGAAAGCTTCCAAAGGCCTTTTTATGAAATATTATAACCTTAACCTTTTTTTCGATGTAGAATTTTATGAAAATAGCAAGCTTTTAGAACATCACAGGGATTGATTCCCCAACAAGGCAGTTGGTGGACCAGTTTGGAACCAGCGCCCAATGAGGAACCAGTTGTTGTTTGCGCTTGCTTTCTGCCCTGACAACTGGTTCCTTGAGAACAACAATCTGCCTTGCTGGCCCTTAGAACCAAGAGCTGGAGCTGCAATTGTCGATCTAGTTTTAAAAGCAACATGAGCACAGCTGCAACGTAGTCTGCCAATGTTCTTATCGTAATGGATTTTCACACAAGTATTGTAGTGATGTAAACATGTTGTCATGACATGGCTCCTCTTGGCCTATGTTGGAGGAAAATCAAAGTGGTTCTTAATTGTTTTTGCAAGTTGAACTAACATTAACTAAACCAATCCCAGCCCAATACTAGAATGTAACTCATTTGAGTAGAAAAAGGGGAATCACTTTCCCTCACAAGAACCTCAAGCCTTCCAGTTTATTGTCATAAGACATCGAAACTTCTCTTTCCAGAAGAAGTCTAAGTGAAAAGTTATAGGATAAACAGTGAGTAAATGTGTGTGTATCTCACCCCGGCCGTCTCTTTCTCCAGTATACTGTTGGTTCTGTCTTGGCTAAGTCCTTTGGGCTGCCACACTGACACACTCCCAAGCAGCCGATCTATAGGACTCATCAATGGAGGAGTTAAAGAGGATGGTGGGACAACAGGGGGAGATGGAGGAGTCGATGAAGAGCATTGAATTGTTGGCGATAGTGGTTGAAGAAGACGAGGGGGACAAGGAGTAGGATCAGAGGGCTGGGGAGAAAGGAGGGGAGGAGGAGACACTGGAGTAGGGGAGAGGGGAGGAGGAAGAGAGGAGGGAGGAGGGTTAGAGGAAAGGGTGGGAGGAGGTTTGGAGCTAGGATGGAGAGGAGCGGGATGTTTGGAGGACTTCAGGGGAGGTGGGGGTTTGGGTCGACATGGCCGGGGCGGATGGTTGGATGGCAGGGAAGATGGAGGGATGGAGGCAGGGGAGGGGGTAGATGGAGAGTCGAGTGGTCCTGTCAGAGGGCTTGTGTGGCTGTAAAGGATAAAAAGGGTAAAGGTTGTTTTTATTTTGGCTCAGTATGCCTGAATGAATCGGCAGATTTGTTTTACTCAATGGTACGAAAAAAACAAGACCTCTGCCTTTTGCATTACTGTCACATAAACAATGAAGTTGATATCCTATACGTTTTTTATCAACTCCAATAGAGGAAAGCAGGGATGGCGTTAGCCTAAGACAAAAAGCAAAGGGATTCCCCCTGTTGATTTTTTTTTATATTGCAGGAAACAACTCTGTGGTAAACACATGTTTATGATACTTACATGATTTGTTCAGAAGCATAATCTCAATGTACTAAACATATTAAAACCACTTTTATGATTTTTTAACCATAAATGTAAACGCCAGTGTTAAAAAGTTAACGTTAATCTAACTACAACATGGTCATATGGCTATGCATCACCACCGCTAAGCTAAAGGCGGCTAATTTTCGACGTGATGATGTCTATTAGAGTTATTTAGTCACTCAGTTTTTATGACATATAGAAACGTCAGACGTTTTGAGTCGGGCAATTGCTGAGTTGAAAATCGCTTAAGCTTGTGTTTACCAGAGATACGAATACACACATCTAACAAAAAACACGTTAAGAAATAACATCGACTTTGAGACTGTAAGTGGTAAAATGCTGACTAACTTCAGGGTTTTAGGACTCATTCCTGCACCTATCATAAACGTGATCTTATTTTCGACAATATTCCAAAATCCAATGGATAAATCCCATTGAATTTAGTCGAGGCAGCCCTTGTGATGCTAACAACTGGGCTGGCCTACAGAAATACAACATCACTGCACCAATCTTTTCAGTTTAAACACAAAATCCATTTCCATACGGATGTTAAGATTTGAGTGGCTCGATCGGATGCTATGGAAAAAGAGGTGATAAAACATTGCCCTGTTTAAAAAATATATGCACCAGATACACCATGAATTTGTGATAAGTAAAAACATCACATATACAAAACATATTTAAAGTAAAAATAGCACCTTTTTTAAGTTAATTTAGGATTAAAAACAAGAAAATAGCCTTAAACGCTCCGTAGCTCTACATTGCATATTCTGTTGAAGCTGTTTCTGTCTTGTGTTCTTATTTCAGCTCTTAAACTCAATGTTCAAACACTAGGAGTGGAGAAAGGGTCAACATAGTCATCATGAGAGGACGCAGTGTGGTTTGTTGGTAGTCTTAACCTTGAGCTTTAACTTTATCTGCACGATAAAGATGCTGCAATAACAATAGTTTGACTATGACATCATACGGCTGCTGCATGACCTCACTGCTACAGTTCCAGTCCCAGTCCCACTACAACAGAAACTACCTGCTGTTGATCAGAAATACAGTACGAACCACAATTTTTGTTTGCTTCACCTTTAAAATAGTTTCACTTAGCTGCAACCAGCACTGCATTTAGTACCACAGGATGTTGATCTTAACTTTAATATTGAGCCAGTTGAGATGCTGTGTGCATTTTGTACAAAAAACTGATTTTAAATAAGAAAAAAGTGTGACCTTATCAATGTAATTTGAATTGTATTCAGTGGCCTCAATTGCTGTTGACTGCTCACTTCCCTATTTGTTAGCTTTCGGTCACTAACTAACAACACGTTACGGTAGATAGTTCAGTTGCATCACTAGCGCAGAATGCTGTTAGTCTGTTTGAGCTTCTGTTTTATATTATTTACTCACAGCTGAGTCTTATGATGAGCAGGAGAAAGAGTACTTTATTGTCTGAATCCCTCATATTCAACCTCATGATCCATTTGGGCCCTATTAGCCTGCAGCTAACCACTTGTATGAAACATTGCTGAAAGGAAAAAAGAAAGATTTGGCTCTGTGAACCTGCATCAGAAGTGTTTCTTTATATGGACTGATTGTGAAGAGGTGTTGAAACGAGTAGACCTAATCTACCTGTTGTCCTTTTAGTCAAATTTGACCCATTTCTAACTATTTTTACATCCTAACAAGGGATTATTTTATCTAATTGCCACAAAAACAACATGGATGGTTCCATCCTCGCATGAAAAATGAATTATCGCTACTTCCATTGAAATATGGGTGATGAATTTATAGCATCTATGATCAACAGGTGTCATTATGTTCTAGTATTTGAACAAAAATGTAATAATTTTAAACAGAATCATGTCTTAACTATGACATATAACAGTCTGTAATACATTAGTCTTTTATTAAACTCAGAAATTAGGCTCTATTTTGTGTAAGTTATGTTTTTGAACATATATTGTAAAAATAGGTTAATAACTTGTTGGAATGAAGTTGGATAAAACTACGCGAGGAAAAATGTTGCACAGTTGATGGACCCACAAGAAAAAAAAGGAAAAAAATCCCATTTATTTATATCATTTGGATGACCCTTTATATTGAATTACTTTCTTAAAGGAATATCTGTTATAATCACGGAAATCACATGTCAACAGAACCCCCCCAGAAGTCCTGTTTGTGCTACGCACGTCATGCTCATTCACAGGAAGAACACATGAGGTCAGCTAATCTTCTGTGGAACAGCAACACTGCAGTTGTCAGCAGAGTCATTTTAAAACATACTGTTTGACTTTATCCTTGCTATCATACACTCATATTCACCACCTATGTTTTTAGTTAGGAATAGAAAACAATAAGTAATATATTGACATGGTTACGATGGTTCAAAGAGCAGTTGTGTGATTTGCTGTCCTTGGAATATCACTTTTCAGAGTGGTGGAAAGAACGTTTACTCTATTTAAAGTTCTGTACTTAAGTAAACATTCAAGATACAGTCGTTGTACTGGAGTTTTTCCATTCCATGCAACTTTACATTCCTACTGCACTGCGATTCAAAGAAATGTAAGGGTATTTTCAATTTACTTCACTCCATTTTATGTATTTATTTGGCAGTTTTAGACGCTAGTTACTTTCAGGACAATATGATGGTTATAGATACCTCTACATAACTCTATTAAAAGGCTATAATAGGCTCCAGCTCGTGCTACTACAACAATAACATGGAACATTAATTATAATTCAGTATAAGAGGAGATACATGACAGGAAGAATCACATTTTGCTTATAGTACTAAAGTACTTTTACTTAAGTCACATTTCCAATGCATTTCTTTTAATGGAGTATTTGTACACTGCAGTACTGATCCTTAAGCAGGGATCTGCATAACTCATTCCCTGATTTTGCTTGACCTAACATGACCTTAGGGAAAGTCGCAGTCTCATGGAAATTATTTAGCCAAAAACATGAAAACCTTAATGTATTACCTAATCTATATAATCCTTAAGTATGAATATATATTGTAAATCTTATAAAGGAGCATTATTACTGAGATAACGTGTGAAGTGCAACTTTAAAAAGGATCCTACTGTCAACAACGTGAAGTTGTGGTGGCTGAGTGGCTGTGTACATTTGAAATGAAACAAATTGCAATTCCACACATTCCATATAACGGTCTGATCTGCTTTTTTCCAGTGGTTAGCGTCAACTCACAACCACTGACATTCTTCCACACAAAAAGCGGTGTAAAGATACTCAAAAGAAAGCATTTCTGTACCAAATCTAAAATATATGTGCAATTCCTGTATTAGAAACCTAGTTTGACTAAACCCCGTAAAATCAGGATAGCTCGGAGGGGCTATTGAACTAAATATTAGCTGGTGAGTCATCACATCTGTTTTCCTGCTTTGGCTGTGTAACTTTCAACCCCTAACTCCCTCTCCGACTCCCACTTACACCCCCTCCCCCTTACCTTAGGACAAACTCTATTGTATTGTCACACACCTTTTATCACAGACCCACACACACACACACACTCACCCTGTGTCCGTGCAAACGAAGCTCGCTTCCATCATATTTCCACGGTTGAAGTGTTGGACTGCTCTCTGTCACTCTGACTCTCTTTGAGCTCCATTGAAAACTCCACCTTCTTTCTCAACTCCCCCCCTTTTTTCTCCCCTCTGTTGATCGCCGCAGGACTGAATAAGGGAAAACTAAAAGGCAAAGGGAAAATCTGCTTCTCTGTCAGCCCTCCCTTCTGATTCTGTCTCAACTTCCTGAGTTGACACTGAACACTTTGGTCCGACTTCCTCTGCTCTATTTTTTTGTCTATGAGATATTCTCTTACTTCTTTCATGTTATCTCCCTCTGTGTTACAGTTGACAGTCCCATGTAGTGTTCTTTTACTCGAGCAGTTACAAATCATACTCAATATTTGATCATATATCAACAGCTTCTTAATCTCATAAGAGCCTCATAGAAATACGACCCTGCTCAAATTCTGCATATGTGGCCTAAATATTCAGCAGATTCTCCATTAGCCTCCTCCTCTCCTTTCTTTCCCCCTCCCTTTTCCTCTAAAGTTTTCCAGATGCTCCCCCTTCAATCTGTGGAATGCACAACTTCATGTGTCCCCCCCCCCCCCCGTTTTACCCCTTCTCTCCCTGCCTCCTCACACCTCCCCCTTTTTTTATGTACTCCTTTTAGTTGTCTTGTCCTCCCACCTCTTCTCTTTTGTAGTCCCTTTTTTAAACATAATTTGTTTTGTTTAGACATGCTTAACTTACTCTCTGAGTGGTTCTTGTGGAGCAGCTTTAAGTGTAAAGTCCATGCACTTTCATAGGCTTTTCTATCCAATCAACAACCCTAACCCTAACCCCAAAAACAGGAAGACGTTTTTTTAGCTCCGCTGATCTGGAATAAACTTCCAGGACATCTGCCCTGATTTGTTTAAATCGATGCTTAAAAAACATTGTATTTAATAATGCATTTCCAGAGGTCATTTAATAACATGTTGTCATTCTACTTCTTCACCTACAGCATCAACTGTATTTACACTGACGTATTTCAACTACATTCAATGTCTTTAATTCATTTTTTCATTCTGTTTTACTTGTAGGTCAGGCCTTTGTAATGCACTGCATTTGTCCATGAAACATCTACATAAATAAACTAACCTTTACATTAACAATCAAAGTCAGAGGAAAAACTACATTTTCTGCCTGCATGAATAATACTAAATTGAAAGCACAACATATTGATGTTTCTCAGAAGCCCGATCAGTGTAACGTTTCAGTTTTAAAAGCATGGACTAAGGTGAACTGTCTTCCTTTGGTTCATTTACCTTTGCATGTTCGCTAAAACCCACAGATGCTAAAGTTCATGGACATGCATATGTGGTCAAAAACACAAGTACACACACACTTTCACAGTGCAGCCAAGTGTGATGACTGTGCAGCTGCTTCCTGTGCAAACATAGGTGTTCATACATGGTTTTTATGCCACAAACCACCCTCTACTCAGCCGATGTATAAACGTTTTCACCAGCAGTGAGCCACCACTCGAGGGAGCTATGACACAGAGTAGTAGACACCATAGATACAGTAACCATAGAGTTGGACACGTTTTGAACAAAGCCCATTGAACACTATGAAACATGGTCAGCGCTATTCTGGGCACTGTTTCATGCTAATACTAAACCCTCCGGGGGGAACTTGAATTATTTAAATAGCACAGTGCCTCACACTTGTTCATAAAAATGGTCATCTAGACTGCTTCATTATTTTTTGTGTAGCCATTAATAAATCTGAGCCAATAAAATGCTGACTTATATGATTAAAGGTGTATTAGTTGGGTTTTTTGGAACCACTAGGGGGCAGTGAAAATGGACACAGGCATAAAAGTTGCAATGTGTGGTACCAAGCCCTCTACTTTGAAGAAATACAGTAGAGGGCAGCATTTCACCTCTACTACCAAGTCGAAACACTACTATTTACCCAAAAAAGGCTACGACTAACCAACAACCGGGCAAGAACATTTTAAATTCCACCAAAGTGCTGAAACTCTGAAAGCCAAAATAACACTGCTTCTTATAATTATCACGTGTTTTCAGCCTTAGTTAGTTACCCATCAGTACATAATACAGGATTGTAATGCAGGAATGAGCGCCTACTTAGTCAGTAGGAAATTAGTAAGCATCTAAAGCATTTTCGGTACCCTTGTGTCAGTGTTTTGTTTTTTATCCGTATATGCTTAGATGCCAAAAATAAAATTTGTGGTAAACACAAGATCTTCCCGTTTGATTGTTCAACTTAAAATACGTCAATAAATACCAAGCTGGTGAATGTCTGAAGCTTCTATGTATCTTAAAAACACAATTGCTAACTGAGTGGCTAACTCAGACACTAGCTTAGCAGTGGTGACGTGAAGTCATGAGACCGTTATTTTATTTTTTTATAGCTTAATGTAAGCTTTTTATTTCTGCCGATTACATTCACGCTTCACAAATCAGTAAAGTGGTGATATGTGGAGATTGTCTTCCCGACCAAAACATGTACATTTTATTTTCTGCAATATTCCAAAACCAAATGAAATAAAGTCCGTTGCTTTTTGTCAACGGATTTCTTGGGATTCTAACTTCCAGATGAGCTTACAAAAATATGTCACTATATACATAAACATCTTTGAACTCCAACAATGTAATCTTTTCACATTGTGATAACGTGAAGTCAAATTACTTACATTTTACATATCCTACACATTGCTCCTTTTGTTAGCCAACAAACCTTAACCTTACATTGCGACAAGGCACATTATTTCATTTTTATGGTAAACATGTGTTAGCATACACTTGCTACATATGCCCATATACAGCAGAACCACATTAGCATTCATTTGGAATTGTTTTTTTTATACCTGATTAAAATAAGTATAATATTTAATATTTTCTTAGCGCTGGTTTGGTCAGAAAATGAACCACCGTCTGATTGGTAACCCTACCACCTAGTCTATTACTTTGTTGGGTGTTTGATTCTGGGCTGTGGAATTGTTTTTATTGGAGTCTACGTACTGCTGAGAGGTGTATTTGTAGGTTGAAAAACCAAAACAATGAGTTAAAGACTCTACAATGCTTTGTAGAGCTGAGGGACCCTGCAGAGTGAAACTTATCTGGGAGTTCATCAATACAAGGAACCCTTTTTAAGTAAATTGAATCCATTTGTAAATGTAAATGTCGATGGTGCATCTGTAAAGATGTTACATGACTGTATTTTATCAGCCAGTTGAACAGGTTTGTTGATCCATATGAGTCATCACAGAATAATTGGGTACATATACGAAAAGTGGTTTTATTGTTCCCCTATAGTATAAAGCTCCTGTTCTATATTTCACTCGACATTTCAGATCGCCGCTCTACTTGGCAAGCTCACAGCACTTAGTGTGAAAATGTGATTGGTGGTATTTGTCTCAGATACAGGCCACCATATGCTGTGCCAGAAGCCTACTGTGGTGCTTCTGAATGCAACCCTAGCCAGCGCTTTATCTTTTATCAGCTATCAGAACACAGCCACTCTTTTTCTGTTTTAGCTGAGCGAGAAAATGAGCATTTGGTGTAGGTGATTAATTTGTTTACCCGGAGCTGATTGCAGGATTTGACTGTCATTTCATAATTCCTTACAAATCATTATAAATTAGGAGCACTGAATGACGTGAGTGCAGCAGCTGTCTGTTCATGACTTTTTCCTGACACGACTGATGCAGATACTAAAGCTGAATCCATGTACCATTCACATGCAAATACATACCTTAACAAATTGAAAGAGTATTTTACTCACTTAAGTGTGTTCACATGCACTATTGAAAACCTTGGCCTCCTTACATGCTCTGATAAAATATGTATAACTTTTCTCTATCTTTAATTCTTTGCATATCTACGTGATGACAGGTTGCTGCTCTAATAATAACTTATAGCCTACAGGTTATGGAAGAAAGATATTTAAAGGACATTCATTTCAGAGAGACTGCAGAAAAACAATGATGTTCATATTAATGTAAAATGTGATTATGTTCATTAAACAAGACTTGAGCGTACAGCCATGCTAGCACTGATGCTGTACTGAGCAGCTTTGAGCTATATGCTAACGTCAACATGCTAACATTTGTTTGGGTTTTGGTATGAACAAATCTTGTTAATAACAAATAATATTTCTTAATTATTCATAAAAAAAATAATCAATAGGTGTAAATAATAACTGCCAAATTAAAATGTATTTCGGAATGAATTATAATTATGAAAAATCTAATTTTATTTTATATTTTATTTGATTGGTTATTATAGTAGTTATTATGATCAACATCAAGTCCCGTCTGGGGCATTTACTCTTAAACACAATCCACTACTACTAGCAGAATGAATGCAGTCTCATAAAAAACTTCCATAAAATAACTAAAATAATCAATATTTAAGAAAAAACTACTATATCAATATCTGGTATTAGTTGACAGAAATGGGAATTATTTGATTTTAGAAGTTGTTAGGAATACAACATTTAACAAAACAGCATGAATATTTGCTTTAAGAAGATAATAAATATTAAAACACACAATAACTAATAACCGCGTCACGTAACTCTGTTTGTGTTTACAATACTTATAACATGAACTTGTGAAACCACTTAATGTTAGCCATCAGCTCAATGCATTTTTAAGTCTGCTGTGGAGAGCCACTGGATGGGTGTTATTCTTATGTTGTTCATTTTTTGCCTGCCTTACCGTCAGTACATTCACTCCACCTGCTCATCATCAGACTCACCTGTTTCCTATTACCTAATCAGCTCACTGGAACTTAGCCTGCCTGTACCTTCAAAGTTAGTTTTTTTTACCATAGCTTGTTTTTCGTGTATTCTGATTTCCCCAGTCCCGAGGGACTTTTGTATCCCTGGTACTTTTTTTGTTGTGCTGCTGTCTTTTGGACCTGTGCTATTGGATTTTCCTTCTGTGAGTCTGTGACAGGATGCACTAAACATTGTTACCAAACATTAGCAGTGATGGCTAACTGGATGTCCTCTAGGCAAGTGGCAAAGTGCAAGACCCTTAAAAGTCCAGTGATCAGAGAGCCATGCAATGTGGGAAACTGCGTTGGTGTGCTTACAGCTGTCTCAGAAACAGTTCCCATCACATGCTCACAATGACAATGCTATCATGTGGATGATTTTTGCAGGTATGATGTGTACCGTGTTTTTAAGCATGTCAGCATGCAAAGATATGCAAAATAGCACAGTATATAGGTGAGGATAAGTTATTTTTGTATTTGATCATATACTAAATGAAAATCCAACCAGCTGCTGTTGCTAGGTGACATCAAGTTGGTCTGTGCAAGATCTAAAGGCAATCCATCCAAAATGTTCCACTTATTTTAATCTGGACCATAATTGGTGGACTAACTGACCAACCGGCTCTATCACTAGAGCTGTGTGTTTAACTTAAACATGTAATGGAAAATTGGTTAAAGTATTTTGGTTGGTTAAATGGTGCAACCTTTGTTTTATCCAAGAGATTCAGGTAAATGAATGAACTGTGGCAGTAAAATAATTAATGTATTTAGCTAGAAATGATTACAGACTAGCACAATCATTACAGGTAGTTTATCTATCTATCCATCTATCCATCCATCCATCATCCATCCATCCATCCATCCATCCATCCATCCATCCATCCATCCATCCATCCATCCATCCATCCATCCATCCATCCATCCATCCATCCATCCATCCATCCATCCATCCATCCATCCATCCATCATCCATCCATCCATCCATCCATCCATCCATCCATCCATCCATCCATCCATCCATCCATCCATCCATCCATCCATCCATCCATCCATCCATCCATCCATTGCAAAGTTTTCGGCGAAACTGTCAGTGACTATGTGCAAATCCATAATGTAGTCAAAAAAAAGAAGTACAACTAAGAATACTTGAAGTCACTTTTACTCAGTGTCTACTCAAATTGAACCATGTCACCTTTTATATCTTCATTTGAGGCACAACCTATGAAATTTGAATTACGATAAAGCATCACAACTACTAAATGATACAAGGAACTAGAGCCCTCTGTACAACTTGCAGAGAGGGGTGAAAACTTATTTTGTGAGAAGGAAGGCTATTCATAAGTTGACTGACAGTGAGATAGTGACTATATAGATGAATTGGTTTATGCTAACATGTTACTCTGAGAGGGCAACCGTGAAAACATCACATCTTTTGAATTGAGGAATTAGTGGTACTACATATTTATACAGCATACAGATGTGAGAGGCTATTCACCTTATGTTTTGCTGGCTCTAGGGCGCTTCCAGATCGCTTATTATGTGTTGGTACTTCCGGTTAAAGCGTGGTTGCTATAACTTTGCATAGCGTCACCAGCAAGCAGTTTTTGATTTAACTTAATTTAGACATGGCAGAGTTTCAGGCGAGAAACTGACTTTTCGATTACCAACGTTTTATTACTTTATCCAAAAACGTATATATTAGAGAATTTCCAGCGATGTCTGGAGTTGTGAGGAGCTGCTGGTTGTATGCCGATCTGAAAAAAGCCACGTCACCAATGTTTTTACATTTACTCTCACTGCCTGAAAGGTAGACATAGGTCTGCACTGCCAAGTCCAATCATAGGGTGTTAAATAATAATTCCAATTTAAATTACAAAATCTGTGTGGCTTTGGCTTTTAAAATACAACAGCCACAAATTTGGCAATAGCTAGCTGGATAGCTAACATTTGCTAGCTACATTGTTAGATGGGTAGCTAAGGTAAGCTCGCTTACTAGTTGCTGGATAGCGAACATTAACTAGCTTGATTTATGGATGGATGGATGGATGGATGGATGTAGATGAATGGATGGATGGATAGATGAATGGATGTATGGATGGATGGATGGATGGATGGATGGATAAATGGATGGATAGCTAATGTTCACTAGCTAAATATCTCACTGACAGAGGGAATTATTATAAACCGGCTTTAATATGCAGTCGGACTGGCTGATGTGTTATTGGTAGTTTTGTAGAAACTCATAGCAGGGTCCATCTACACCACAAGACACTACTGAGTCAGTTAAAAAACAACACAAGCTAAAACTTAATTACTCACGCTTCATAGCTGTTCTTATCAAACCCAACATGCACAGCTGTCCATTGTAAACACAGTGCTGTGCAGTCAAGAGAAAAGAAATCCACAGATTTTCAGACCAACTCTCTTGTTTTCCTTTTAGATAATGTACTTTCTACGGTGTTGACAGAGATTTTCCTCCCTGTCTCTGCTTGCCTCCTGTCTGTCATTCTCTCCAGCACATACACACTCGCAGAGTCAACACCACTTGAGCTCGCAACCAAACACGCATAATAAAGCAGAGAGTGAGTCAGTCTTTGTCTCTGTCAACCACACAAAGCAGAATACCAACAGGGCTGACCTAATTTTAGCAAGACCCAGGTACAGCTTGCATTTGAAACCCTGGAGTTTATGTATTGTTGCAATTGTATGACAATTTCATTTCAAAAAGGAAATGTTCAGGTTTTGTGTAGTGAACTGCATGTATGCTCTTGATTGAAGTACATTTTATTCCACTGATTAACAAAAGTTTAACCATTAGCAGTTTGATTTTTTTATGGTTCGTTGATTGGATTACATTTTAAGTGGCAGAAAACATCAAATCACCCGCACCATGTTCTTATTCTCACCACGTACCGGAGATCACCCTGCAAGGAGAACAGTAATCAGCACTAGACAGATCCAAAGACGGAACTCCAGTCAGCAGTCACAGCAACTAGAATTTAGCCAGCACAATACCAGCAACGGGAGTCACAGCGGGCTAGTAGAGTGCTGGGTCTAACCTTTGCTACAGATGCAACAGACAGTTTGCTGATCCGATGGGGAGTCGGTATCAGATCCCTTGACTTCGGAGTAGCAGAGCTGCTGCACACTCTACTCCAAGTAGTCTTCTGGCAGCGGGGAGAAGGAGGCAAGGCTGTGAACCATTTTAATGTTTCTTACACTCAGGATTCCATTCAATAGACAAACTATTCAATGCACACAGATCATGGATGTATCACGACAAACACAAAGTGTAGCTGTACTTCTTCATCCTCTTACGTTGGACTGGAAACTGGAGTTACTCAATATTGCCTTTCTGGGAACAAGTGGTATAACAAAACAGAATTTGCCTCCATTCATTTGTCTGATTCGAGGCCCCGAATGAATGAATGTGCTCTATGGGCCCCATGGATGCGGAATATTTAGGAAAGATCCGCGTATTGTTGTGTTTCGAGTGGCAGGCAATTTCGGCTTCATGCGCCATCAAGTGCCATCAATGCTGGATCCTATTCTCTCCATGTCTGCTAGCATACTCATTTCAGTCAATATCTCTGCAACACATATATGTCTTAGAGGAGAGCTAAGATTATTTTAATTTAAAAAGGGGTAGGGCTTGGCCTTCTACAGGCCAATGTTGTTAATTAAATGTGGATCCAGAACTCCCTTGATATGGTTGGTTCACTCGATGGGAATATTGCATTTGGCCATGTTGAATGGCCTTATCTGTTTAACACGTTATAGAAATTTCACTCACAGGGGTACAGGGCATGGTTGTCCTCCATCACCTCTTCTGTTTGCTCTAGCCATAGAGCCTTGGTTTGTGGCAAAACCTGACAGCTGTCTTATTATATAATATATAATATTACCCTTTATGCTGATGATGTCCTGCTTTTTCTGATCAGGCCTGAGGTTCAGCAAGTTAAATGTCTTTTTAGACGCTTGACTCATGGCAATGTATAATGGGAAAAAACAAATCCCATCTCCCTTTACATTTAAAATGGATTGGCAATATATAATACACCTGCTTTTACTCAAATGTACACAACTAATTGAATATCCATTTGAACGCATTAGATGGTTTTTCTTTTACTTGGTTGTGTCTTGTTTCCCTTTGGAAATAAACAATCCTTAATAGGTTATTATATCCAAAACACGAATTCCAATTATTTTATTACTTAACACTATGAACAACTTAAAAAGCTGGTTTACTTCATATACTGTAGACTTCGAAGGAGCCATGCCTTTAAATTGCAACTTTACTTATTTCGTCTTTGGGACTCGACCATGACTTTACTGACATTGGAAAACCTCAGCCAAGTGTAAGTGTTTACGTTTACTGGGTTCATAAAGAGCTGGCTTCTCTATGATTTCCTTCTGAAAGCTACACATTTAGCTTACCAAACGCGTTGTTTCTTTAAAAGCTCAAATCTCCGAAATTTGCTTGTAACAACTCTTATAAGCACTATTAGAGCACGGCGGGCTGTAAGAAGATTAGAGTTGATCTCGAATCCCCTCTGTCTTTACTCTGATATGTGATAATCTAGATTTCTAGCCAGGTGCAACCTACACTGTTTTCCAGATTTGGGCAACTAAAGACATTTCTAATCCATCTGATTTGTTTGGCGGACCCACTTTAATGTCCCATTGTATTTTTGGAAAGATAAATTAGAGTGTTTTTCATTAATCATAACATGATTTCTGAGTTACTGGCATGAAGTCTGACTGTTTTCCAATACTTAGCTAAGTATGTACTACACAGGACATATTATCTCTGCTGCTATCATACTGAAAGCCCTATCTGTTCCTACTGTGGTGACCCAGTCCACTATCTCACAGTCTTGTACAACTTCAGCAAGCTACAGCATGATTCAGCAAATTGCCTTTCCTGCGTTGTCTGCACACCTAAAGAATGAATGCTGAACTTTTGTCATGGATTGGTTCTGCCGTTACATTAAGGTAGCGGTGGTTCTTACTGATGTCCAGTGGTCTCCAGTCATTTGCTTTCTTTGCCTTTTCACTCCTGTGCAATTCATGGTAAAATACATCTGCACTGGACATACTGGAGGAAGTTGGGTTCAAACATCGTCATGTGATTAATCTGCATTAATCAGATTAATCACGTTAAAGTTGACAGCCCTGAATAAAAGCTATTCAACTCCAAATTTTACAAATCATATGAGCTTGATTCTGATATCTCTCCTCGTTCCCTCACGTGAAAATAGAGACAGCTAGTTTTTGTGTTGCCCGTGGTCTTGCTGAAAAACTTCTGTGCTTCTGGAATAATTAAGTGCAGTGAGTGGAGGTACAGTATACAGCCTCTTATGCTGTGTTTAGTGCCATGTTTCACTGGATTCCCAAGAGATCAATCTCTCGCTGTGTCACTCAAACAAGCAGCATCATGATACTGCCTTTCATGGATTTTGTTTTTTTGGATGAAGTTTGTGTTTCTGTAGGTGGTTGCTGCACATTCTAACTACTCTGTTTGTCCTTTTCTGCTCCGTATTTATCTGTGCACCAATGAATTTCGTAGGAGTGTTTGGTGATGCAAATGTAAGAGCTATCTGCTGTATCATTCATCAGATGCACAAAAGATACATTATGGAATCATTAAATTAACATCCCTTAATGAGTCTGTTTTCACACAGCTGTACATGGGCAAATGATATTGCTGATGACGACGTTTCAAATTTGCTCAGTACAGTACGCTCCCATTGTTGCTCTTACTTTTTTTTCCCCGTCGTTCTCTTTCACTCTCCATGCCGCCTCCACAGTGATGCGTGTTGCATTAACGCTGAGGTGAGGAGTGGGAGGTAGAGGGCAAAGTGAGAGGGCTACAAGAGGGATGGAGAGAGCCAGAGAAGAAACAAGTGTGTGGGAGAGTGAAATATGGATATGTGGGATAGATACAGATAGATAGATACATAGATCTTGTTCCTCTTCTCCTTCGTTACCTCATTTCAAAAATGTCTGAAGGTGATAATTTCCCAAGTGAAACCACTCAGGTCAAACTAATTCTAGAAGGGATTGAGAGAATGAGAAGAGGGAAAGATAGCAACAGAGAGAAGATGAGTGAGAGATGGGAAAGAGAGAAAGCAGCTGGAGAGAAGAAGTTGGTCTCTTTGCAGCTCCAAAGCTCTTAAAGCCCCGAAGCTGTGTGAGAGTGTAAATGGGAAGAGAGAGTGAGAGATGGATTGATAGAGGAAGAAAGCTGGATTGACAAGAAGAAAAGCTAGAAAGGGGAGAGAGAGTGAAAAGGAGAGGAGGAGGAAGAGGAGGGTTTGCGTTGGTGTGTTGGTTGGCAGAGCGAGCGCTTGTCAGAAAAACCTTCCTCTGACAGAAGGCATGATTCATAGCGGAGAGAGAGGGAGAGGGGAGAGAAAGAGGGGGAGAGAGAGGGAGACGAGCGTCAGAAAAGACGAAAAACAGCAGAGATAAAGAGAGGGAGAGAGAGAAACAACAGAGGAAGAGATGCCGGTAAGAAACGGGGGACTGCTGATTTGAGGCAGAATGACAAGACCTTAACAGGATTGGACTGAGATCGACGCGCTGGATTGACTGATGCCTTTTAATGACTGTGACCATGTTGATAAGGTTCTGGCTTTTCTATCGATCGCGGGGAAAATAGAGCAGGTGGCAGCAGCAGTAATGAAAGAGAGAAAGAGGGAGGGAGGGAGAGAGGATGCTGAAGAATGAAGGGACACTGAAAAGATAGGCAAAGAGATAGAGAGATTCCCAACTATCAATAGACTCCTTTGACGGAGCTTAACTAATTTGCGAGGAAGGCATGACTAATACAGTCTAATTAGATACTTTTGATTCTCTAACATTACATTTAACAGGATGAGTATGTATACTTTTGAGAGACTACTGTGGAAATCTTCCTACGGTGTTTTTCGATATCCGCATCTTTTCTTCAGCTGATAAAAATATATTTTTTTAATGAGTGTATTACTTTTCACTAGTATTTTGCATTTCATTTAATTCTAAAGTGGTTCAAGTGTGATGAAATTATTCAGTGTTGTCCTGACTTTGCCAGATCCCTCAGTATGTGGTGGGTGCCAAGCTTTGGTGGTCAAATTATTTTTTTCTCTGTAATGCTGGTAACTTCCTGTAAGCTAACGTTTAGCTGAGTTAGCTGGCTAGCTGCTCTAGATAATCCAGTTTCCAGTCAAACCACATTTTCATAATTTGATATTATGGCATATTGGAAAATTCATCTTCTGATTTCTCATATTGAAAGATGGAACAGCTTTGATGGAAATTATTGACGTCATCTTGACTTTATTTTCGGCACCAAATTTGCTTTGGGCTTAAGGCTGCTTGGTACAAGCTGTCGCTATTCCATCTGCAACTCCTTACTGCTTGCCCTTTTTAACTAAGGGCAGTTTTCTCCCCTTTTTGATAGTCTGAACTGTTGGTGTTTTATATTCTTTTATATATATATATATATATATATATATATATATATATATATATATATATATATATATATATAAATAACAAAAGGGGTTTGCCAAGAGGGGCAGTATTAAGCTTGATGTCGAGCTCATCCTAAGAAAACATACATTTGAGGTTTTTTATAATTTTTAGTCTTGGCTCTCAAGAGTTCAATCCCTTTTGGTTTGAAAACTGTATGTGTTTTTTAATGATACATCTTAAATGGACCACGGTGATTGGCTAATTAGGGCTTCATTACTCATTTTCAGTGTTTGGTATTTCCTTGGTATAAAAAGAGAAAGTCATTTTATTGGAAGCTTTTAGCTTGTGTAGTTTTGCTGTAAGGAGCTATTCCACAAAACTGACCTAAGCAATTAGATTAGCGTTTAGCGTTTAGCCTGTACTTTGGAGAAAAACATACAGTCCTACCCCTTGTTTTCTGAGCTGTGGACATATTTTTGCTACCTATTTTGTGTCCTACTGTATAACTTCCAAAATGGAGCAAAGGCATTATCACAGTAGAACTTAGGACAAATGCTAAATGTTCTGCCCATCTTTTGGGGGAAACCAAATTTAAGGTTTTTTATCTTTTATTTTCTTGCCTTTGAGTTGACCACTCTTAAGGTTATGAAGACTGTTGGGATGGTGTTTACCAACTAAAGCTACAGTTCCTAACTCAGCATTCAGCCTGTCCGTGGAATAAAATAACAAAAGATTTCAAGAAAAAAATTAAACTGAATTTTTTTTGAAGTTATGGTTTAGCGCAACACTAAATGCCTTTTCAGAAAAAAGAAAAGCGTTCAACTGGCTAACCCCCTTCCCAAGCAAAGTGCTTCTCTTCTCAGCATTATTGGTAACTCAATGGTGGGCCTCCATGGTCCTTGGGTTGGTGCTGGTTGACCTTAGCGAATCATTTAACAATAGGGGTTCTAATATTCTATAATGGAACGACCATTTTTAAATAACTGATGAACTGATGGCATTTCTATAATTTGAGAAAACTCAATTCAAAGACATTAAACTACTGTTTTAACAGGTAGAGCACTATTTCTTGTGATAAGGAAATCGCGCTAGGTGTTTAAAATTGGAATGCTTCTTTAATTGGGCAGGCAAGAATATCAGTGATTGATACTTATGTCTTAAAACTGAATATGTTAATATCCACTCACTTGACATTTATGGAGAGACTTTTCAAGCTGCTTTCAAATCTTTTCTTCTTTTCTTTGTTTTCCAGACAGACAATGGTAATCAACACATACAGTCGGAATGAAAGACGAAGCTCTGACTGGATTCATCATTTCTTCCACTGTGCTTGGCCTTTCTGTCGCTTTGTGTCTGACAGAATAACGCTCCACTGGATAAAGACTTAATTGGATCTAAACTGACATCCAGAACAATAAACAACCAGAATAAATACAAATGTAGAAATGCTGGGAAAACAGTGGGGGAGAAAATGAGCTAAGAACAGTAACCCTGTGGACATAAAAACTGGACATATTTTTTCAGTACTTTTTTTCTTCAAAATCTGGTTGGGATATTTCAATTAGCAGTTATCTTCTTTACATTGTTTTTATCACATGGCATTTTTGACAAGCTGATTTTGTTGAACAGAAGGATTATGCTTCAGTATTTTACATTAAATGAAAAGCAATTCAATTTGTTTTTGCCATGTTCCACTCAAAGCTAGATACACTGCTTCCTGCACAGTCCGATGTTTTTTAAGCAATTTTTTATAGAATTAGTAAATCTGACAAATTCACAATTCACCCTTCAAACTTCTACCGTGCCTCCCACCAACCCCTCCCACCATCAGCAATCCGGCCAATCATGGGAAAGCCTCTGAGCCGTCCTGGGTGTTTCAGGAAGAGCTCCTGTTGCCTGGAAAAACATGGAGCTGGGGATGGGGTAGTGGGAGGGCGGGCTGTGACAGTGGATGGGGGATATGGAGATGGCTACGTACCCCAAAGATCCATCTACGATACCATGTGCATCAATCAGCAGATTGACAGCCATCACCATCACTCTGGAGGATCCATAAGGCGAGACGGTGGAAATGAAGGGAATTTTAGCTATTCTGCAAGTGGCTCCCTGAGGGTGAGCAGGTCTCCAGCTGACATGTTCGATTCCCAGCCCCGCTCTCTAACTCCCAACCCCTCGTTTGTTCGGCGACTGGATGAAAGAGCCATCTATGATTCATTGAAGCTCGGGGGTCAGGATGTCGATGGTGGCGGCTGCCATTCGCCAGGATGTTTCAACCGATCAGTTTCTCCCTCCATGTCATCTTTTTCAGCACCCGGAGTGTCCTCTTCCTCATCCAAAAAACACCACCATCACCCCCACCATCAACATGGAGACAGTACAAAGAGTAGAGATGGCCGACATTCCTGGAAAGTCTTGACACCTCCAACACACATAGAGTGTATGGAGTATACTACAACTGAGATGATTGACAGAGGAGGGGGGTATCTAAACCCAGGGCAATACCCTCCCCCTGGGGGCCAGTCCTCTTCTCTTACGTCCCCCCTAATTTCCCCCTTTTCTGGGTCCCCTCTCTCCTCAGGTTACCATACTCCGGTTTTCTTCTCCCCTGCCAAACCTCGACCCAGTCAGTCTCAAAGTTTGCGATGTTCCCCTCCCCATGTCATCCAGCCGAGGCATTACTCGCAAACTCAGAGCCTCAGAATGTCGCCACCACTCGAGCTGAGACGATCCCCCTACCGCGCTCCACTGGTCCAACTATCTGCTCATGACCTCGAGCAGGACATGAGGGATCGAGGAGGAGGGTGGGGCCGGAATGACCGAGAAAGGGACTGGGAGCGGGAGAGAGAAAGGGAGATGGAGCGAGGGTGGGCCCAAAGAGAGTGGGAACGAGAGAGGGAAAGGGGGAGACTGGAGAGGGAGAGGGCAAGAGAAAGGGAGAGGAGGGAAACTTCGTCCTTTGGGACCTTCGGTTATGGTCGACCTGTACCTTTGCGTTCTGACAGAGACTCTGTGTTTTTAGAGCCTGAGCAGGTTTTAGACACAACACCCCTGTTGGTTCCCCAGCCTTCACCTTCACCTTCACCTTCCCCCAATGCCCCCAGAATGGGGACTGGTGCTGTGGGCAGGAATAGAGCTGGGTCCAAGGTTGGATCTGAAAGTATAGGTGGGGGTATGGTTTCAAAGTATGACAATGGGAGTGTGGGTTTGGTGTTGATTGACAGCAAATCTGGGTATGGGCCGAGGTTAGTAAATGAAGTTGGGAACATGTCGGAGGCGGAAATAAGGGCTGCAATAAAAGAACACCATAGAGCTGAAAGTTGGAACCAGCATGACCACGGATCCAGGTCTAGTGTTAAAAATGGGTCTGAAAAAAGAATGGGCTCCCAGGTGAAAACAAGACCAGGGGGACGGGATCTGGAAGGAAAAGTACAGTCTGGGGTAGGGACAGAAAATATGGGTCCAACTGTGAACAAGGAGGGACACAAGGGAGGGACAAGGAGTGGAGAAAGAAATGGAAGGGTTGGGGCTAAACCGGAACCTATTGCTGAGTCTACACCTTATGTAACTGACATTGATAACAGGATTGAGCCTCAAAATAATTTTGAGCTTGTAGCTGAACCAGGTACAGGGATGAAGCCAGAGATCGAGGCAGAGGTTGAGGCTAGAGATTTTCCAAGGAAGGTGGACAACCCGACTGGTACTGTAGCTGGGGGTGTAGAAACAGTTAATAATGAGGTTATTTCACCAGCAGGGCCCAGAGTAGAAGCTGACGTTATACCACAAGTAAAGAGTGCGCCATCTGAGCCTGAGGATGTACTACAGACTGGGGTTATTAAGGAAACAGGAAGTAAAAGTAACTCAGAGACTGGGGTTGCATGTCAAACCCAGAGCAACAAGAATACAGATAAAGACCAGATAAGTGTTGTGACTGGGGATAAATCTGAGGCTGCTCCTGTAGAGCAAGTTGAGAAAAAGCCCTTGGACATTGATAAAATTGAATCAACCCATGTAGAGAAAGGTTCCAGGTCCCGCAAGTCCAAATCATCCAAGTCCACGTCTAGGACTCGACCTGGCACGGCAATAGGGATCCGTCCAGGCGTGGTCAGCCCTTGCCTAAGCAGAGGGTTTCCAGACCTTGAGCCAACAAGCCCTGCTGAGGGCATTGAGTCAACTTGGCCACGCCGAATTATTGTCAGAAAGAGGACTGTTCGGCAGGGCGGGGCACTCCACAACCTCCCTATTCTCCCCCCACTCCCCTCTGTCCTCTCAGCACTGGAGAAAAGGCATCCTCATGTTCACCTCCTCCCTCGTCCAGGCCACTTTTCGGAGAACCCACTAACAACACTCATGAATGCTACAAGTATCGTGGGACGATGCTCACTTAAAGAGCCATCCCACCAAGATCCAGGACAGAGTGCCAGTTTGGTGGGCAGAGCTTCCCTGAAAGAGCAGAACTTGGAGCAATGGAGGGTCTGCAGAGAGCAAGAGGAACCTAAGAGATCCAGAAGCAAGGAGAAGGGTAAAACTGATATAGAGGAGAAGAAGGTAAAAGAAGAGAAGAGAGACAATGAGAAGGGGGAAGAGAAAGACAGAAAGAAGGAGAAAGTGGCTAAGGAGAAAGAGAGGGTTACTGTCAGTGTTGGGCTAGTAGAGGAAACCAAACGAGAAAAGTCAGAGAGAAGGGTGGAAGAGAAAGCGCCAGAAGATGGGAACATAAAGGAACGTGTGAAAAATGAAAGAGATATAGAAATAATTTGTGAAAAGAAGGAGGATAAAGGAATGAAGACTAAAGATGGAACACAAGGGCGGCATGTAAAAGAACAAGTTGGGACAAAATCAAAGAAAGAAGAAAGTGAGTTGAAGGGAGGAGAAGAAGGAGGCCCTTTAGGAGAGGAAGAAGGTTGGGACACTGTGCTGGATATGGTCAACACTTTGTGGGAGGATGGCTGGGAGAAAGGAGGAGCAGGTGGAGGTGATGATACAGATTCCTTTTCTGGCTCCCTTCCACGTTGGCCTCTTCTTCGACCCCCGATTGGCTTTGGGGGCTCCCACCCCCCCTCCTCTGCAGCCTCAGAGCTCAGCCTGACGGAGTTGGAGCGCAGAGCCAGGGAGCTGGACTCTGACTTAGAGCACTTAGACCTGTCCCAACCACACAGGGACACCCAGGATTTATACCAACCACTGCTGGAGGCACAGAGGGAACGAGCTGACATGTACCAAACACACCCAGGGCCGCAGAGAGATAAAGCTTCTGTCTTCCCAGGTACGTATCACTAGGATTTATGTGTTTTATTGTAAATATTAAGCAATAACTATGGCTAAAATATTTCAACAAATTAGTAGCCATTTATCTAAATCGTGTCACGTTGTTATTCGAAATATGTTGCTGAACATTTGGAGAACAAACTCAATAGGATATCATTGGAAAGCTAAAAATGTCCTCTTTCCAACTGTGTTTACAACTAAAAATGTGTTTTGGGATTGATGTGACTGATTTTGATAGAGCAGGTCCCTTTTGTCTTATTTTTCTATCTAGTTTTTCATTTGTCATGGAGACTTTGTAAGATCTTTTTCATGTTGGGAAACCAGACCCTGATTATGTCATAGTGATGTCATTAGGGTTATCAAAAAAAGGTTATAGGGCTCCCATGGTTGTTAGGCCCCATCGAACCCTGCATAACACATGACCCAATCTCCATACTCTTTATCTTTACAGAGTTAAAGTAAAGACTTCATACATAACAGTTCCATTAACCACTAATATCCTCCATTAACCCTAACTGTTCCTATGTTTAAATTAGTTTGAACTTTATTTAATCAAACAGAAATTGGTTGAAAAACTGGAAATGTGGAAAAATTAGCTAAATATAAAGCAATAACATAAATTATAATTTGCCTTGCATTAACCTGAAGTGGGAATTTTGAGCAAGAAAAATAAAAGACAGTGTAATAATTTGGATTTCGGCTTATTTCCCTCAATGTCATGTGTCTCCGTTCTCTCTGGATCTTTCCGTTGTTGCCTTTAGTTTTTTCTTAGCTTAGCTCAAGCCAGTCTTCACTATATTTCCTAATTTAAGATTTGTTGGCCCAGGTACTGTCACTGGCAGAATTTTCACAAACTGGTTTCCGGGACTTTCTTATCTGATAATAAGATCAAGGCAAACGCTGATCAACTGGCTATGATCAAAAATGCAGTGTTTGGACTAATGATTGGGGAATGAACAGTTTCATTTTGTGACATACAGTATCTTGCTTTTCTTCCACCTTCCTTCTTCCACTTTCCAGGCACTGGGAGCAGAGCCCATGTCAGTTTGGAGCTCACTGCTATGGCCTCACCAGCTACAGACACAGAAAGACCTTCTGACTGGTCAACTAAAACTACTGGGACTTCCACTGCTGGTCCAAGGTAATTCCACAAACATTTTAATTGTCAGCATTGAAAAACGTTTTCTACCAGATGATTACATATATTCTGCACATTTGAAGGTTCATTGCACATGGACAAAGGAAAATCCAGGTCTGAATTTAGTCAAGATAAACTAACGATCAGAATAAAGTCTCTTCGATGTGTTTATAAATGCACTTGACCATTGGATCTTCAGTTCAATTCAAAGATAAGATAACAAGACAAACTTAGGCCATCATTGTGCACTATACAATGCTATTTATTGGCTTGTTTGAGTCAGGATAGCACATGTATCACTTGTTCTGATCATTTTAAATCTCATTTAAACTGTTTATTTAAGCAATGTACTGAGCAATGTAATACTTCTGCATCCAACTTTGACCTGCAGCTGTGTACTGTGCAGTGCTAATAGTCTTGTTGGATTTTATTAAGGTGAATGAAAATGAAATGCACTAAATGTCTGAAAGGCGAGGATGATATAAATATACTAAATTGTAGTGGCCCAACACCAGCGCCTTAAGGTACATCCCACATAAACAGTAGATCATAACAGTCACAGTTAATGAATCAGACAGCAAAGATGGTAAACAATAAGTCAGTGCTGAAGAACAAGATAGATTCCTCAATCTCAGACGCAGCAGCCCTTCTTCCATGGCAGCTCGGTATACGGGGCTGGACATTATGAAAACTTGTTCTCCCCCTCTGACTGGAACCTGGTAATTCGCTAACTATGGTTTCTGATACATTATCATTACAGATTTTGGTCCCAGACACAAGTCAGAGTGTCTTTCATAGTGCAGACAGAATCACAGCTCATAGTAATGGATCATTCCAGATGAGCACCTTCACAAGTTGGCATTTTGAGAAAAGGAACAAGCTTTCACTTTAGTGCCTCTAGATTTGGTCATCATCTTATTCAGCAATACACAGACGTAGAGGGAAAAGATTAGAGGATGGAAAGGTAAAAACTGTGAAAAGCAAGAGGACGCTCCAAATGGAATAGTCTTGATAAGCTAAAGTGCAGGTTTGTGGTGTGTTACACTGTATGGTACAGATTGTCAGGTGAGCCGTGGGGTATAACAATGCATAAAAAGTAGTAAAAAGTGGGGGGTTTGACTAGGAGGCAATTTTGGGATCAGTATCTTGCCCAAGGCCACTTCAACATGTTGACTGCTGCAGGGGCCGACCCCTATAATTATCTCATTGTCTTTGAACAGTGTGTGTAGAGGTAGTTTTCAAATAAAGATAATAAAGCCATCCAGTGCACATCATTTGCAATCAATGAAGTAGATTTAATATCTTAGGTGTTCTTTCTGAATCTGTCTTTAGCAGATCATTGCAATAATTAACTTGTCATATACAACTAAAGTGCTCTGTTGGGCAAAAAAATATTAATGGTCTTGATCCGAAAAAGTTGATGGATTAGTGGTAACCAATGGTCGAGAAAGAGATTTAGTAGTCACAGGAGAGACAACAGGAAGTAGCAGTTTTTGAGTACATTGTCTTTTTTCCAGCTCTACTAAGGAGGACAGCTCTCCAGACTCCAACCTGACGCTGGAGTCCGACTCCAGCGGCGTATTCCTCTCCTTATCCAATCAGAGCCAGGAGGAGGCCGGCTCTGACAGCGACCAGCCAATCAGTGGCTCTGACCTAGGCAGCAGCAGCACGTCACTGGAAAAGGACGGGGAGGACGGAGGGTCGAAGGAATGGGGGAGGGAAGAGAGTGCAGAGCTACAGTGGTGCTACCCTACACTTCTCAATACATCCTTGCAAGAAGACATAGATGGAGATAGGGACCAAGAGGAAGCGGGGCATGGAAAGATAGGGACATATGAAAGGGGAGGGAAAGATGACAATATAAGAAGGGTTGGTAAGATAGGCACGGTTTCAATCATGAAGACCCCCCTCAACTATACAGACAACGAGGGCTCCACGACTTTTACTACCCCACAATGTGAAGAAATACCGCCCAGGAAAAGAGTGAGCCTCATGGGAGGTGACATTCCTCTTCCTCTGTCTCCCTCAAGACAACCAATCAAAACCTTTCTAGATCCAAATCAGAAGCCAATAAGAAGCTCAGGACTGGACTGTGGTGACATAGATCCCTTTGTTCAATCGGACAGCTTTGTTTACCTCGCTGTGTCTGCAAAACCCGCCTCCCAGGGGGAAGTCACCACAACGACAGAAGTTCCCACCCATGGTATAAAACAAGGCAGTGTACAGAAACGGTCAAACAGCGTGAAGACACACTTTGACCAGTCAAATACAGAATGGCGGGCCAAGCCAACTTATCTTGGTCCACAAAAACCAGAGGAAGGAGACTTTCTGTGCACTGACAGCTTTGTGTACCTGGCTGCTCCGGCCTGCCACCTACTGGGCCCTACAGGAACTGCGCCCTACAGTGGCAGGTATGTGTATTTTTTGTTCATTGTATCCCTGCATTCCATCGTTCATAGTTCAGTGGGAACCAACAATTAAGTACATAACTGATACATTTATCCCGGTTCTGTCCACTTTATCTGGTCCGGTTCGTAATGGAACATAGATTTAAAAAGAGTACTGGATACAGAATGGGAGGCGAGGCCATGTTCATTCCTATGAAAGTTGCCCTTGAAGTCAAAATTGCCGGCATATCGAGTACCAAAGTAACCAGATCTTCTCCTGAATCTGAGGGCAATCCTCCGCACCCATTGGGTCCATGGATTAGCAGTTTTCCTTAAGTCCCGCCTCCAATTCCCTTCGTCACTTCTGGTATCCGCTCAATCAAAGTAATCGAGAAGGAAAATACCTCTGGAGTCCGATTTTGGTGCATTTTACAACGTTAAGGACCTAATGATTTAAATAAGGACTACTTGAGAGTTCGTACCCTCAAAAAATCATACGCCGATTTACAGAAGGTTCTTTCCCAATGCAAGTCAATGGGAATAGGACTTTTAAGGCCTGATGGCATCTCGTGACCGAAACGGTAGTCATAGTACCACTATTTGGCCTCTAGGAAAATGTGCTTCAACAACCGTTGAGGGCTTTATTCGTTGTGACAGTTGACTAGGTAAGTTAGCCCAGGCGTCTTTAACAATAGCCATGTCTTCCAGCATGTGTTTAACAAAGAGCTCAAATAATGAAGCTTTCTTTTTAAAATAACGATAAACAAAGACAAAGTTCACCAATTGGTGATAGGCTGTAGATGCCATTACTACTATGGTTACTAGAATTCTATATGATTTTACTCAGATTGTGCCTGTTTTCTGCAGGGAGTCCGACTCGGAGAGTTCAGGATCTGGCCCTGGTGACATGTCAGTTCTGGGTTGTGGCTCCGTGGCAGGGGACAGTGACTGGGATTCAGACCTGTCCGACTCCGATCCCAGTCGCTCCTCCAGGATCTCTTCTACTGGTAACAAAGCTGCCGGCGCGTCACGATCAAAGCAGCTGCATGCTGAACCAGGCTGGGACTTATTCGGAGATACCACAGAACCTGAAGTGCTGAGTGAGCTTTTCATGGAACAGGATAAAAACAACAATGGCAAAGCAAGGAAGGTAACCGGGGTAACCAGCAGCCTGGAAGATACACCAACCATTCCCATGGCAACTCAGCGTGTCAACTCGCCAGTGAAGCGGTCGACAACAATGGAGCAGGCATCAACGAAGGTGACATGGCAGTTTAGACCTGCCCAGAGGTCAGTTTGCACAGGAAGTAGAAAGGAGAAAGAGAAGGAAATGACGTCATCGTCATCAGTAAGGTTCACGGAACTGAGAGGAGGCGAGACCCATCGAGGCTCCCCTTCTTCTTCTTCGTCTTCATCATCGTCACCATCGTCATCGTCTTCTGGTTGATTTGTAAAGGAAATTGATTTTTTACCACCACTTGGGAGGAGCTTTTTTTTGCTCAGTGTTTTGCAAAAAGGTAGAAAAGATCTTTAATTTATTCAGACAGATGACAGAATTTCTGTTTAGATTTCTTTGCCTGTATTTTTTTTTTATTTCGCTTCTAGCTGCTGCCATTGCCTTCTAAGGACTTACTAAAGGCTGCTTAAAAGACTAGTTAATTGTTGCATTTTCTTATGTTGACAATCCTTCACAATATCATTATTATCTGTTTAAGTTTAAAGTGATGTGGGATTCTGAACTTCAGGTTGAGATAATGAGGAAAAGTGGCCACTGATAGAACCCTGATGTAACTTACGCACAGTGTGAATTCTAATGGATCAAACATCTCATTTAAAAAACGGTTGGTTTAGTAGTTACATGTACACATTATTCTCAATCTAAATAAGAAATATATATAGTTCTGTGGGGGTTTATTCTGCTGAATGTATTGTATATACAGTATACACAACTACGAAAAAACACAATTCACATATGAGGCATTCCCAATGATGTTGCTTGGTCGCAATAACACAAACGCTGACAGCGGGAGAAATACTTTCTGCCAGACTACACCATTGTGTTATCTTTTTTTCAAAGATCTGACAATGCAAATGTCTCTCAGGCCTTACATCAAATGATTTATTCTTCCCTATGTAATGCCTCACTCACTTCTACTTCATATTTTAAAAAACAGACTTTTAAAAACTGTCAAAGGTATGTATTTTATAACCGCATCCAACTTTAACAACAGTGTATTTAACAGTGTGTTAATAATATATTTTGAAAGAAAAATTATAGAGTGATCAAATATACATATATATGATGAATGTGAATCAAATAATGGAAGGATTTAGTGATAACATTTAATTTAAATGTTTTATTTATCAATTAGATTTAAAGTTGTCAATGTAATATTTGAGCAATATGCTTATAGATTCATGCTATATTATATATTTCATATGTGGAAAGTGTTGCCTGAGTGATGTACATAAAAATGGCTGAGTTTGATTTAATTTATACCGCCAACTACTTATTAAAAATGCAGTCTTACACTTAAGTAGAGGTTCTATGTGGAACATTCTCAAACATCAATTTAACATCAAGTGTCTTGGTATAATTTCCATAAACAATGACACCATGGAAGAGATGATTGATATTGACCGGTGATATTTTTATTACAAGTGAATTTATCCCCCATATTCCTCTTTGCTTCTCCCCACACCTCCAAGGCATCTTTGGCTATACTAAATTGGATAAACATAATTTTTCCCCTTTCATTGCCATCAATCATTTGTCTGTGCTTGTGCTGAAATGGAAGCAATCCAGAAGATTTCCCCACAAATCGGTGGTGCAATCACACAACTAAAACTGCGGTGTGGATACTGATTACGCTGCCAATCATCCAAGCAGTGATTTTGTGATTGAGTAAGTTTATAAAGTCTCAAAATGAAAGTGGTACTCATTTGCTTATGTTGAAGGTTATTACGTTTCAACCCTAACCCTATTCCCCTTGTTTTTGTCTCTCGGTGACTAATGGGGACCAACACATTTTGAAATGATTCCATCATCGAGCGAGAGCGCTGTAATGTAATTGCTTGGGGTAATTACGCTCCATTATAACGTTCTTTTTACCTTTCGCCCTGAAAAGGTCTGTTTGTTACTGTGTCTAACATGGTCTTATTCAAGAGGAAGTGTCCTTCTGAAATCTTACGACAGAGGTGTCTTTTTTCTTGTAGAAAACAGTAGAAATGAGTCATAGAGAGGAGAGCTGGGAGGAGTCAGGGCTGGACGATACATTGTAGAGTTGACAATTGGTGCTTTCAAAAAATATGTAACATGAAGTGATCATCTCCAATGTGGTTTTAACAGGCCAATGGCCTACGTTTACGTCTACATAGAATGGCTGGCGAACACTAACACTGTTGCTGCCAGTGAGTGTTTTCTTTTATTGCCTTATGCCGATTGTTTCCTTGCTCTACGTCTGTCAGACTGAGCGGTGAAGCTTATTCATGCAAAGTTTTAGAATAAGAATCTTTGGTGTTCATGGTGAAAAAAGTCAAACAATAATATAGCTACGTCAAAACCAGGAAAAGACTTTACGATATGCAAAAAATCGAAGACGATATGTATTCTTATTTCAACATATCTGCTTTATATCGATATATCGCCCGGCAGAGGGGCTAGTTTAGTTGTATCAAAGACTGTCAATGTCATAGCTTAATATGTAGCTGATTTTGACAATGTGGATGAGGCAACATGCACTTGCAAGATTCAGAACGAGACTTCTTCTTGAGCGAGACTTGGTCAAACACAAAAACAGTCCCGAGAAAAACATTGTATTTTTCTGTAAGATCCTTTTCTCTGTGTTTCTCCGATGTTGTTGGATACTTGTTGGGGACAAAAACAAGCACTTTTATGTGACATACATTGATTGTATATGGTGGTGCGTAATTGCATAAAAACCTGTTTCACAGCTACTGACTGCAGCACTAATGCCCAATACTTAACTGACTAAACTTAGACTTGTTTTTTGATGAAAAATACACAAGTTACCCTTAAAAATGACACGTGTACACCTTTGAAACAGCACAGTGCTATCAGATGTATCATCATATTATAAATGCCACTAAGGGAATGTGGTAGGTAGACAAACTGTCATCAATAATAGTTGTTGTTACATTGTTATATGGTTATGAAAAACTGTGTGGGAAGTTTTGAGCTGGCACAGATGGATTCCTAAGCAGGAATGGTCGTGCCATTTAGACATGCTCATGAATTTCAAATTGCTCAGTGGAGGTTCCGGGTGGAGTAAATGTGTCTTAATGTGTGTTTGTGTTGAGAGTGAATGTATTCTGGGGATACTGCAGCCATATTTCTTGATTGTGATTGATGGACGGGGGTGGGTTTTTTTGTCTTATTTGTTGACGCAAAGTAAGAACTGTTGCCTTGTGCAGCTCAAACTGCCATTATGAACTTTGAAATGCTCCGCCAGTCCTTATTCTTGATGGTGATGCTCTGCAAACCAACCAGATTTGGTGGAGCCCTAAATGCATCCGTCTGGTTTAGTGATGGATTCATCATATTTATTATTTTATATCATCTGGTGCTTTTGAGCATAGATTGACAAGCACATCCATGGATGAACAACATGCTTTTATTAGCATGCATCGTATTTTTAAAGTTGCAAGATTGACAGGATGTCTTAAGAAGTGAATGTTAACCAGTTCTAATGACTGACGAAGGTTTAAAATGACCACAGCCTATGATTAACTATTTTAAAAAGCATTTAATTTACATGTGTAGATATTATTACAACATCTAAGCACACCTCGAATCCCTGCGGAAAGTCAGCCTTTTGGCATGGCCGGATTACCTTGTTAGAGGGCCTGGGGGCAAATATTTGCTAATGGGCCCCCAATACAGTAAGCTCCTAATTCAGGAGAAACAAAGCAGTGCTCCTTTTGCTTTTTCTTTATTTATTAATTTCATGTGTGCCAGTTTGTGGTAATTTGATTAAGAACATGTATGCAGAAATGTGTAAATTAGCAAATTGTCAGTGCTTATGGTACAGAATAAATGTTAAAAATGATGGTGGATCACAAAATAAGTTGATGAAGCAGGATCTGCCTGATTCAATGTTCTTCTTTTGTGGTGCCAACAAATCATTAATTAATCAAATTACCAAAGACTTTTGACATACATTGAATGTGGAACTTTTGGGGCCTGAGGTTATGTCACTTTTTTTCTAATCCAGCCTTGCAATGTAATATCTGTATTGCAATATTAAAATCAAAGAGTGTATCTTGTAAAAACGAGCCAGAACAAGAATCTAATTTCTTGTATTTTCATTCTATATGAAAGTTTGCATCGGAATATGGCTGTAAATCAAGTTTAGCAGTACCAGTATTCCCCTGCAGGCCCTTCAGTTGGGCCCCAGGCAGTTTCTTGGTGGTTCTCTGCCAGCCCCGGCATCTTGATGCAGTCTTGTATGGGGATCTGCGCTGTTTATTTGATGAAGAAATGGGGCAGGGCATTTATAAAAAACTACCTGTACAGGTTAGATAATCCACACTGCTTCTAGCGTCTGGCTGAAAATTCATTCTGAAAAGGCTGTTTATATTAAATGTAACCTGTGTTCTCTATTACGCTGACTCTATGCTGTGTAGCACACCCTGGTTTCTATTAGAAAAACTGCATTTTCTAACCCTGCTGCTTTACATGTCTGATGGAAGAAATGTTTGTCCTAGTAACTCAACTTTAAAGCTCACACATTGGACCAAATGAGAGGAGGAGCCAGATAGATGTATACAATTCAATAACATAATCTTTGGTTTTCGCTAGCATTAAACTGTGGCAAGGCATCTAGTTTCACTGTGATATATTAAGGGTAAAGTACCATCACTGACTTTCGTAAAATTCAGTATAATCAGGCCATACGTGTAATACTTTGCTGTTCATGTAAACGCTGATCACTGTTAAAGCTTAGTGGTGATGAATAACTGAAGACTTGAGAGGACTTTTAAGGGGATGAGGTTGATTTATGTGAAATCTTATCGTTTGCCATATTGCCAAGCCTTGTTGAAATGCATTAATGTACAAATAAAGATTAAACTTGATGGTGGAATGTGACTCACTTTGGCCTGTGTCATCTGTCTTAACCCTGTTGTACCTCCACTTCACTGCTATAGGCCATCCTACTATAATATAAACAAATCTCAAAGAACTGAAGAGTATATAAAGGGAAATGCTTTAATCTGCATTAGTTACTATTTATATGAACAATGGATTAAATGAAGGTGTTTACTGAAATGTGAAAGGGTTTTTTAAGTGCTTAGTAATCCATAGAAAGGAATCACAAACACTTTATCCGCCCCCATGTTTTAGTGTGTTTTATTGATTATTTGCTTTACAGTCCAAACTTTACTTTTTGTCTTCATGTAAAAACCTGTATCAAACTCACCTTACATTGTCCAGAAACAAGTTAGCAACAGCAGGTGAACATAGTGGAGCAATGAGCAGCTTAAGAGACAGAGAATTTTTTCAGGAGTTGGGGGAGACCAAACCAGAGCTAAAATTAGTCAAGTGGACAAAACTTCAAGGATGTCAATGTTGTCTTTGCTGTTGTTCTGCTACGTTCAAATGGTCATCAAAAGTAAATAATGCAACTTGGATTTTTCTGTATACCAATACATTTGATTTGACAAGTAAAGGTCCCTTAATTCTATTGGTTATAATAACTTTTTACTTAGCAAGTGAATTGCTTAGACCTGGTAAGTTCGCAAAAAATAACACAAAGCTTGTTGCACATTTTCTTTGTTTCAATGTCAACATTTAGGTGTGCTGACCCTGGCTGTATGAAGAGAACTGGATACAGCGTTGGAGCCTAGCCCACGTTTCCCTCCCCATTTATGAGCAAAGTAGTGTGAATATCAAGTACTAACTTAACCAATCTACCACAGATCTTCTGCAATCTTCCACATCCTCGGGGCCAATGGAGCGTAGGCATTTGAGTTTTACTGAAGTACAAACTCCAATCCGTTTTGTCACAATAGCGTCAGCTCCTGTTTCTGCTCAATCATATGATTGGAGAGGTAAAATAGCTCTTGTTGATTTACCCCCAAAAATTCTGCTGATTTACAGACGCTCTATCCCAATGTAAGTCAATGGGAAAGCCACGAAGCCAAAATGACCCTGTCATTATGGGTCCGATTGCAGCGCATGACTGACACAGCAGTTGTAGAACCTCCATTTGGCCACTATACGCAAACTTGGGTTCAACGGCCGACTCCCTTGGGTCCTGTTTATATCATGCTTGTAATTCTTTCCTCTTTGACTTCTTGTAGCTACGTCATATTTTCCCAGGTGTCAGGAATGGCTTAGGTTAGTATGTTATAAAAAGCTTTATAAATGATGGCAAAACAGAGTGTAAACCCAAAGTTGTCATTAATTTGATCCTAGATAAATGAATCAGGATCAGAAATACTTATTCATCCCACACTGGGAAATGTTTTCCAATGAATCCAAAATCCTGCTAAGTTAAACTCCAATTTAAAGATTTACTGCCAAACAAATATAGAATTTCTTTTTTGAAAGGGACTGTGATTTCAAAAACTCAACATAATGATTCTTTAATTATAATTCCAGTCTTTTATAAGACACAAAGACACATATCAGTTCACACAGCCTTTCAGTGCCATCTGCGTATTAAATAGTACATGGTGCATGAGTAGTTGTGTCAGTAATGTAGGTCTGTCCATCTATTTAAGGCTGATTAATTAGAGCATCTGAATAAGGCCAGAGAGGGAGGAAGAGAGGGAGAGACACAATGCCAGTATGAATAGTTAATCTATGTGCCACTTCCACTGCCACCACAGGGATTGTGGTGATTTATTGGGCCAGATGACACACTCTGTTTGTTTGTAAAAATATGCATCCAGATTTACTGAAATTCTTGAACTAATTTTAACAAACTTTTCATGATTAGTACAGTCACAAAAATATGTCTGCTGCGAAGAAGCTTGATCTCATTGTTTTTGTCATTGTGTGTGCCATAAATCATTCAAGCTGTATTGTATACCATAACAATATGTCCATACTCCAACATCCCTATGGGAAATGTGAACAGGCCTTTTTGATATATTTATCCCAGGCCGTATTTGGGACCAAGCCTGAGTACATTGGCTCTCAAAACTGAGTTATACGTTTTTTTTCATTGTTACATTTTCTTTAAATATAATTTCAAATTCAGGTTTATCCAATTGAATAATTTCTCTATGTTCCATTTTAACCTCCCAAGCTTGAGAAATTGCATATTGCAACAAACTATTGTTCAGTTTGTTGCAATATGCAACCTCCCCTGTCGTTGCCATCAAATACTACAAACTATCCCTTTAATGGAAGCCCAGGAGGATGAATGGATCTGAATTTCCATGTTGACATTCATTTCATCAAGACTACAAAGAGATGCAGGACTCTTTGTCCGACCCAAAAATACTTTATGACACATTACTAAAGAGAGAAAAACACGTGTTCCTACTGGTAATCAACCATAACACAAACATGACATGTGAGTTCCTCAAGACTCCATCCTGGGACTTATTCATCTATGTGTTTTTACTGGCTCAGATTATGGAAAACAACAACATATTTTGCCATAACTATGCAGAAGACACACAAGTTCAAATAATATTTCATGAGGCGACTAACGTTCAAAGATTAAATGAAGGAAAATTGTTTGGGGAGAAATGACTAAAAGTCAGTGCTCATCTTCAATCAGCAATGTTACTAAACATGGAAAAGACCAGAAATCTAGGAGTAGTCATGGACTCTGACCTGAATATTGTTGGTCCTATAAAGACATTTGCAGTCAGCCTATTATCACCTCAACAATGTATCTTAATTTAAGGATTTAAGGACGTATGTCTCAGCAGGATTTAGAAAAACGTGCACATGCTCCTCTTATGTTACTGGTACTATTGAAGCAGTGCCTTGCCTTCTCTGAAAATCTAACGGACACCTGCTGATTCAGAATGGTGCTGCTCGAGTCCTAACAAAGACAATCAAAGTGGAACACATTATTTTAGTTTTTTAGGTATTGACAATGGCGTCAAAGTCAGTTTTGTTTTCTGTCCTCACAGTCAAAACTAAACATGGATAATCAGCGTTCAGTTTTTACACTTCTTATATGTGGAACAAATGCCCAGATGTTCATAAATTTCAAATCAGGAATGCTTTAATGCATATAATGATTTTTCTAAATTAATGTGGCCGTGGGGTGTTGTTAGGTCGACCTGCTTCCGGTGGAGAGGCAAGGCAATTTTATTTACTGTATATACCACCTTTCAACACAAGGCAATTCAAAGTGCTTTTCCATTATCAACGCATTGGGAGCATTAAGAAATAGTGCAGAATGGCATTTAAAAACAGTAATTAAAAAGCAAAGAGAATAAACAAAGAAAAAGCGAATATATGAAAAACATTAACAGCATTAAGAAATCCTTTGCTCCCATTGATGCGGTGTGCTAGCCTTGGACTTTGTAGTCATTGGCTCAACTGGAGACCAGACAGCTCAGAGCTAAATAGATACTGAGTTGCGACACTCCCATAGACCTCCGTTGTAAAAAAATGGCGGCGCCTACTTCCGGGGTATGGACATCGAGACAGTTCCACACGTTGGCATTTGGGCGTTGGACCCCGGACGGACCACGGCAAACCTGTTAGCGCTACCACGATGGTAGGCTAATGGTTGAATCGGAACTTATAAGCAAAATCACGAATCAATTAAACAGCCCAGTTACGTTAAAATGAAAATCATGAGACGTCTATCATCAGATGAATGATGGAAAGGAAAAGTTAAGTTAGAACTACTAAAGCCAGTAGTGGACCCATGCTAACATGAACACTAAGCTTTCCCCCCCAAAAATGTAAAACTAATGTAAGTAATACACAGCTTTCCGTGGTCACCCTGCCTCTCCAAATGCAAAACTGACATTAACAAATATGCAATAACAGCTGAAAAGGTGCTTAGGTGTGTGTTTTCTTTAATATTTACTATCACTCCCTCCAGTTAATACACGACACCATAGCTCTTTGTTACAGATGGATTTATTCCTCTTAATTGCGCTCCAACATCACCGTCATCAAATCCACCGTCGAACTCGCTGGCTGCACACAACTGAAAGAGAATGAGTCCACACATCTTCAAACGTATATTGTCATCACCTTAAACTTCTTAAACGTTAAACTTATAGCAGAGTATACACTTATCATGCTGCTTCTTGGAGGTGGTTGCAACAACTAAAGGTGTCCCCGAACAACATGGGATGTAAACACATAGTTCCTGCGTAGTGTTAATATAACAATCAATATTGATGAAAAATAAATATGTAAACAACGTACCAAAAAATGACATAAATAATATTTATGGCAGTTAAATTTACCATTCAATAACGCAATCGCTGCTGTCTGTCCCATAGAATAACATGACAGCGCAGCGTTTGTTTGGAACTATCGGGGCTCACATGAACCACATGACTGCCCTGGCGGCAGTAGCAACTCTAGTATCTATATAGCTCTGAGACAGCTGATCAGAATCAAGTGTAGCCCTGGCTAAATTAATTTAGACAACAGGATGTAAATAACTTAATATTTCTTTAGATAAGTTTCAAATACATAAATATGGTTTAAAAATATTAACATACATTAAATGCATAACTGAGTTAAAAGTTCAAAGGTTAAAAAGGTTAGTTTCATGAGAATAATTTGTTTACTGTCTCTATACTATGGAAAGCACGTGTAGTTCACAGCCGAACCTGCTTTATACCTATCAGTCTTTGCTTTTCTGTATTTTAATTGGAATGTACTAAAATGGTCAGCCAATACGATTTCATTCTGAGGTAAAGGGGCGGGTCTTAGTCCCGCGTTTCCAGGCCTCGGCTCTGAGAGTCGCGCAGAGACATGGGTGTTACATTTGAGTAAGCATTAGAGAGTAAAAGAGAGCAGGTAAATTCATAACTTCGTGGTTGACGACCAGTAATCCAATGTTTTGCACGTTTGTGATCTACGAGAGGTGAATTTGAGTTTGAGTATGGTTTTGTACTGTAACTAAGTAGTTATAATGTTTGATAATAACATCTCTAGCTATAGGCTAGCTAGCCAAGAAGCCGTTAGATTGCATACGGTTAGCTTTGGCAGTGAATAAGTTCATAGGCGCCGATTTATGTTTCTGCCGGTGGGTGCCATTGGCGGTTAAACGGTTTAAATCTTCGTGGGTGCTCGGCAATCTCCGTGTGTGCGGTTAAATCTCCGTGGGTGCTCGGCAATCTCCGTGGGTGCTCGGGCCCCGAAGCACCCACGGTATCGGCGCCTATGAATAAGTTAGGACAAGTTACTGTTGGGTCGTCATGAGAAAGCATATGGACTTGTGGCTTAGTTGATTTATGTGCTATAGGACACACACATTGTGACTGACAGCGAGGATAACTCCTGTGGAACACTGGAGATCTGTTCCCCGCCTATCCGTCTGCTGCTGCCGTGGACTGTCGCTGCTGTTTCCGCCGCACCCTTCCGGACGGCCATTACCCAGCTCCTTCCTCATATTCCCCGGCTTCGTGAGTACACTGACTAATCTGACATTGCACGTGCTTTTTATATTATGCTGAAAAATGATTTTGGTCTAAACGCTTCCAAGCTATGACTCAGTCCTGCACTTCTTTCAGTGACGTGCGGTGAAGTTCATGGCTGGTGAGGCACTGACGTCATCACAAACAGATTTGAACCTTAGAGCAGTGTTCGAACTATGCCGAGATTTTCGGGGGGTCCCATTTTTCTCTCGGGGGGGGGGGGGGGGGGGGGGGCGCTTGCTCTTGCGCTTGACTCAGAGCGCGGATCTCGAAAACACAATCCTACATACAGAATCATACGCGGACAGCACAGCTTTACGGCAATTACGCACACAGGCTCCACACCTCCACACACGCATCGCGTGTAAAGCTACTAGCCACCCATCGTATAGTGAATATTTGTCCGATTCTCAAAACCTGCATATTGAGGTCAGCAGCCGCCTCCTCAAGCAAGCGTGCATTCTTTGCGGACTGGTGGTACAGAGCATAGAGCTTGGAGATGAAAATCTCAAAGTGGTTACATCCAGCAACCTCCTTGAGTGAGTCATGGACAGCCAATTCAAGGCGGTGGGCGAGACAGTGGATTGACTGTATGTTGGGGAAATCGCGTTTCAGCCTCGCAATCAGCCCAGTGGTTTTACCGGTGAGGACTGCAGCACCATCTGTGGCGATGCTAATGAGGTTCCGGCCCAAAAACTCGTCATCTAACCCAGCTTGGCGCAAACTCTGTCTCAAACTATTGAAAATGGATTCTGCATTTGTGCCCTGTGTCAGCTCTGCAATGTCCAAAAATACATTGTCCACGTCTCCTTTCCCACTCACGTCACATCTTACATAAATAATGAGATAGGCACGTCCGTGCACTGTGCTCTCATCAATGGTTAGGCTGATTCTTGAATTCATTTCTTTTATGTTTGAAACTAACTTTCTTCTCATTTCCTGCGCAATATGACCAATCATTTCAGCACATGATTTGTCTGATTTGTGCACAGGACCCACTTTTGCCCCATTCAGCTCTTGCAATTTCATTATAGCAGGTAGCTTCTGATAGGCTAGCCTTTCCTTGGCCTCCATATAGGCCGATCTAAAGGACAGTGCCGTTTCTTCTGTCGCTTTGGCATTAATCGCAGTAACTCTGTTGGGTAGAATGTCCTTTTGCTTGGTTTCTGTTATCTCGACTGCCCTTCTGTGCGCGTTGCTATCCCTATGTTTGTATATTTTTTTACGTAACCCGAATTGTGTCTGGCTACTTACATCCCCGTGTATCCATTCCTCAGACAGGTGTGTGCCACTTCCCATTTCCGATAAAAGGGTTTTTGTGTCCCGGCAGACAGAGCATCCCAACTTGCCATCCTTTGTATACAGCCAGGGGTTTCGAGACTTCCACTCTGTCCACTGCTGGCTCGTCCAGATGCTCGGGTGAGAGAGGGCCACGGACGTGGACTCACCGGCAGATAGCTCCATGCTGCCTGCTCGATCCTGCTGCATGCTGCATGCTGACCGTTGGTCCTGCTGCACGCTGACCGTGGGTCCAGCGTTTCCAGTAATGCACGTGGTTGCGGACGCTTGTCCACTGTCATCTGCTGACTGAACAACATCTTGTTCCTCAGAACTTTTGCTTTTTTAAAAAAATCCAAAATGGGAAAGAGTGCCTTGCTGTCGTTTAGCCATTGCTAACGCTGACCACTTGCACTTACACGATCTGACTGAAGACGGAATTATTAAAAAAACACTTTCTCAAACTTCGGCCACACCCACAACATACATTGTATCAAAATGCGCATGGGAAAGAGGCACAACCACACACAAACAGGCCTAGAATTCGTGAGAAATTATGGGGATAGACTGCAGTCGTTGTCATATCTGTTTATTTTATCTTTGATGTAAACACAACACTTCTGATATGCAAATAGTTCCCGTTACACACGATTTCAATATCAATAAAACACATTTTGCCAATATTTTAGAGACCCCCCAACATTTCCCAAATCATGTTTTCGGGGGATCTCGTGTCAGTTTCAGGGGGTCTCGGATCCCCCGAGTCCCCCCGTAGTTCGCACACTGCCTTAGAGCATCTTATTAAATGTTCATCTTATGAAAATTGTTTTAGTTTGGATATGCAATCCTCCATTCTAAAAGTAGGGTCAGGCGAGACGAAAAAAAAAGCAAACGACTGCACTTGACTTAACTGTAAATTTTAGCTCGCTGTCACTTATTCTGCAGCGCACGAAGAATCACTGGACTCACTAGCACCCACTGCCATGAGGCAGGAGAACTGCGTGCCTCACCTAGTCTCTCTTCGCAGCGGTTTTGCTCAGCACAAGAGACACGTTACAGACATACAGTTGACAAAAAACACTGTATATTATATACACCAGCTAAAGTATGGAAATTAGTTAATATAGCCAGAGTGTTTGAACATTTTAATAGCGACATACAGACAGACAGCAGTTACAGTCTCACTGTATAGCATGTCAGCAGGTTGGTGCCTCACCGAGCAGCGGTTCTCAGTGTTTGAACGTGAATATGAAAATTCAGTGATTTTGGATCAACATAATGTAAAACTGGTGAAATTAAAAGGAAAATAGCTTTATAATACAAACAACTGGATAAATATGATCATTACATTTATTTCTTCATTTTACTTTTCATGGTGCCTCACCTGCCTCCCCTCACCGCACGTCACTGACTTCTTTATTGTGTAGAGTGAGTGTGTGTGGAGTGTGAAAGCACAGTATATGTTTAGGAATAGAGGTATCTAATGGTATGCATTTGTGTTATGTAAGTTAATTAGAAAACATTCGAAGTTATTTTTGGAAACTGAATATTTTAATTTTAGTAGTACAACTTTTGTTTATTTGGAGTAATAAATAACCGGGTTTAGTTGCTTTGCATTCAAAAAATGATTGTTGAGTCATATTTGATTAGAAAAACAGATAGATAAACAGTTTAAAAAGTCACAGCGATTTATATACATACTAGGAGGCTGATACCTGACTATTCTTTGAGTTAAATGGAGGCACCCCAAGTAAGTTTGACTCATTTATCAAATAAAGTATAAAAAGTCACAAGGTTTAAGCAGTTTATGCAGGTAATGAGCCAGAGGACTAAATAATACCCATAGTTCTATACATGAAGAGGAGTTCTTTTATACATGGTAAGTTACATGGGACGGGAGCTACACAGGTGATCAGTCAGGCAATAAAAGCCTCCCGTTAACCTGTTTTTGGCCTCTTACATTAGACTGGGTCCTGAGAGGAGGGCCGAGGACCTCCAGAAATTGTGGACTATTTAAACGTGTTATTTTTGTTGATGATTTCAGCCATCAGGCTATTTTGGAGCTACGTTTGTTTGTAGAGGCCAAGCCACCATTTAATGCCCCTGAGGTGTTGCTTTGCTTTGTACAGGTAAAATACCTTGTCTGTTGACTAAAGGTAAGATACGCAAGTTTCCTATTGAAGACTCTGTCTATTTGTTTTTCAATTACTGTTGTCCAAGAAACTCAAATCTGCTTTCCATCGGCATACAAAGGATGACACTGAAACACAATAACTCAGCTCAACTCAGTTTCTGCATGTGTATGCCCATGTCTGCATAGTCAAAAACGTTTTACCCTTCAGGTGGAAGCTGAGGATAACAAACATTGGTTTCCACTTAAATATCATGAGCGCTAATCGGCTCCTACATATTTGTTTTTGCACCATCCTCCGCTCCTTTTGGTTATATGTGCTGCCGTACTGTAGCAAGCATTTGTTTTTGTTTCAGCTCTTAAATGTTGGCACGAGCTCCCCATTGATTTTTAGAAGGGCATAAAGTCTACACATCGCAGAGAGAAAACCCAGCTGTTTCCACTGCACCTTGGTCAATAAAATGGTTTGGCTTTGGTGAAGCTAAGGATTCTTGCTGCTGGTTACCCTCGTGCTTGAATGCACTTCCGTTAAGTCACTTTGGTAAAATCCTCAGGTAGATTAAATGTAAGTCAGGATGTAACGTCCTATTCATGGTAATTTATCACAGTGTCGAATGGGAAAAGATAAGAATAAAAGCTGTGCAAAATGAAATGCCACGGCAACACCATGTAGTGTGATAAAAACAACCTTCTTTATCCTCCCACTGACAAGATGTTGATTCCTTTCTGTATCTTCGCTGACCATTTACACAATATCCATTTTTAAGCTCACATTCTGCATGCAGGCAAACAATGAAGTTTATCTGTGGCCTTAGGTCTTCATCCTTTAGTGATTATTACAGTATTAATGTAACAGAAGTGCAGAAGATCCAAGTGCTCTGCCCATCATTGTCTTTATCTGCCGTTCTCTCTGTTAGGCATCTATTCTTCTTATTGTTGTGTATTTGACTTTGTGGGGGTGTGTGTGTGGGTGGCTGCTGTTTTTTGGTTGTTGTCTATGTGTGTGTCTGTGTGTGTCGGTCTGTGTGTGGGTGCTAGCTGTTTGTATGCACTGCATGTGTGAAGAGAGAAGGACGAAAGGAGCTGCTGAATCTCACCAGAATATATCGCACACGCACACAAAGACACGCATTCAAGAATATAAAGTGGAAGGCATCAGGATTCAAGGTTGTATCTCAGGCTGCACGGTAATAAGAAAACAGAAAATGGAAGCTTATTATCTGGGATTCCTTACCAATGGCAACAACAGCACTCCATCATCATCATCTTTAGTATTTTCCTGCACCTACTTGTGACCTAAAATTGTCAATTTCTTTTGTTGAACATATATAGTCAACAGTAATAGATTGGCTTGTAGTTTCCAGGATGAAAAGGGAAAGTGATGTTTTTTCAAGTCTTTCCTCATGGATGTATGAGAGAACTGGACACAGCGTTGAAAGCAGTCCCTGTTCTTTTAACTGTGCTCATTGACACATAAACCACAAATAGCCTGACTGTATTTACAAAAAGTAGTCGGACTGGGTCAAATGACTATGTGCACTTTCCTCAAGCACCGCCTCCTAAATAAAATAACTGTATTCAGCTTCAAGCACATTGGACAACTGTTAGGACCTAATGATTTTATCACAAGGGCTATTAAAGTGTTTGTTCTGTGATGCTGATTTATAGACATCTCTTTCTCAATGTAAGTCCATGGGAATAAGTCTTTTTAGGCTCAGTGACTACACAAACTGACCCAAATTTGTATTACATTTGGCCACTACGGATATTAGCTTGAAGTACATAGATGCTACATGCTAGCTGGTTGGATGTTAGCTAGTTGCAGACCCGCTGGCAGATATAAATCTGTGGGCGGGCATTTGATTGACCATGGCGGGCCCAATTTAAGAATAATAAGTGGCAGGGGCACATCGGCATATTGATTTACTGATTAATTATAGGCACCACATTCACACACATTACGTTTCTTTGCTTCATAACAGCTGAAATTTAAATATATTCGGCCCTACACGTTCTGTTTTTACATTCATGGCCTCATAACTTTCCTTTTTGCTGTTCAGCAGCAGGTCTCTACCTTCACTGTCACCTCACATCTGACTAGCAAGTGCAGTAAAGCCCACCTCCAGTACTGCAGGATCTGCATACTGATTGGCTAACGCACTTCTGTGTTGGAAACTCTGAAACGATTGGCTTGGAACTTTTTGTGTGTTTAACCCTTTTGTTAACTGGGTTACTGGGTTACAGTTAACAAAAGACTGCATGCCCTTGACTGCCCGCCCTTGGCGCCGGGCCTGGCCAGTTGATCATGTTTTTCTGATTTAAAATTTGTATAAATAAATACAAGTTTTAAGTCGAAGAAAACACAACAATTGGACCGACCTAAGCATTCACTTGAAGTTTTTCTTTGTAGCCAACTAGTGAATATTATTCAAAATGAATTCCAATAGGACTGATAACATCCATCCATAGAGTAGCAATCGTTTTTAATGACTAACATTACATGCTTTCTGCTGCATCTGTAATTAGATATTAGTGGTGCAGTTGACATCATTAACAAAATATTACTTAAAGGTCCCCTATTATGCAAAATGCACTTTTTGATGTCTTCTATACATAAACATGTGTCCCCGGTGTGTAAGGAGACTCAAAGTGTCAGAAAATACAACCTCTCTCTTTTCCTCCTTACCCACATCTCTAAATACGGGGGTACAAACAAACTGATCTAGATTTGCGTCGGTCTTGACGTCATAACCGAAATATCGTCTGGCTTTACATTGAACTCCTGGCAACGTCCCGCCCACCTGACACGTTCCAACCTATCGTCCCCCATATACAGTCCCGAGCTGAATCCCTGAAAACTGAGTGGGACTTTTTAGGACATTTTTTAATTGTTTTTAACTCTTCTTAAAAGACAGGGACAATTTTGTTGCTACAGGTACGTATTTACTCTGAGCAAACACAAATGATGCTCCATAAGGCTCCATTCTGGGTCCTCTTCTTTTTAATATGTACATGGTCCTAATGGCTAAAATTGAGGAAAAACATCACAATTTCCGCTGGGTATTTTTGTCCAATTCAAGCCATGAGTAGGTGCTATAACAAATCAATGATAACGCATTCAATTAAACGAAGATAAAACTAAGATAATTATTTTTGGAAGAATGAATAATCGGTGCTCGGCTTCAATGTTACAAGCTTGTCAGTTCAGGTTTTCAGACAAAAGCCGGTTAGAAAGGTGTATTTCCTCAGCAAAGTGTTTAGAGCAGCTTATATAAACCAAACACTCACTTCCTGTATTCGAAATGAAATAAAGGAAAAGCGTCTTCAGACTGTAATAAGAGAGCCCTGCAGCATGCAAGATATTGGTGAGCTGCTTGTGGGAGATTGCAAGTGATGAAGTTGTCACAAAATAAACAATAAAAGATAAATTAAATCCAGGGACAATTCTTCCAATTGACATCTTTTACATTTCATTCCTCGATTACCACACCACAGAAGCAGCAACCAAAGACAGAAGAGGTGGATTTTAATGTTTGTCAGTCTGGCTTGCCATGAAAACAGTCTCTTTTTCTCCTGTTTTCTCTGTCAAAGCCACCGAAGGGAGAGTAAAAAGACATGTATATAGGCTGGCAGAATGGAATTCAAGCGCTAAGATGAAGAGGAAGAAAAGATCAGGAGGTGCCGATTATATAAGACCATCACAAATATCATGGTAAAGACCTGAGAGGAAGCAGGAGCTATTTTAAACCGTGAGCTCAGAGAAAGCAGCAGTGTGGGCTGATATTTTGGCCATCACAGGAAACTGCTTGTGTATGAGTGTGTGTCAGGCGTGTGTTCCCCTCCCTACAGAAACCTAGCTGATAGCGGACTGGGACTTCGAAGACATATTACATAATGCCGACAGGGGATTATTTATTTTTTACAGTGAAGCACCTCCAAATTTATTCCCTGGTTAAACCACACCAAAAAAAAATCTTGACAGTTGTTTCAGGATTTTGCAGAACAATCTGAATAACCCAGGTTTATAGTTACTCATGCCTTGGGTGAAACAAATGATTAAAAAGAAATCCCCTCTGAAGGATATGTCAGACTGAACCAACTCAGTTGCTGCTATGTATTCTAGATTGATAAGCATCTTTCTGTGATTTAAAATGTGCTCAAAATATATTTTGTATTGTTTATTTATTTTCACTTTAACCCAATATGTGACCTTTTTATAAGATATCATGCTGCATTCATTTTGAGGCCCCTAAGAAGCACTACAAAAAACATTAAACTAAGTAAGAGTATCACAAAATAAACGTTACAAGCCACTAGAGAAAGTGTTTTTGATTTGAGACCCCATTTATATTTGGATTGGGGGCCATGTGTAAATAGCAACCATGAAGCATTAGAGACCGTGTCAGTAGCTATGCTTGGCTGCTAACTGGCTAAACTGCTTTTGTTGAAACTTAACTGTTAGAGATCATTTTCCTGCTTTTTTTTTACCTGCTACAGATGCCATCCACCATCTCAAATGGAGGTAGGCTCATCCCAATTTGCATATACACACAGAACCCAAGATAAATTGCAGTAAGCTTAACAAACAGACACATGAGTCTACATCTTACAGGTGCTATGTGTAGTTCCGAGCCATAGATCGTGGCTCAGTCAAATGAACAGAGAGGGAAATGCTAGATTCAGCTTTTAGCGCATTTACACTTAATGTGGGCTACTCGAGTTCTGACAAGTTGATTTCCGTAAAAATGATCTGCTGATTTACAAACTCCTCTTTCCTAATGTAGGTCAATGGGATCGGTATTTTTCAGCCAAGGTGACGTCAAAAAATGGGGAGGGGGGTTTATATACAGCTCCGGAAAAAATGAAGTGACCACTCCAAATATTTCTTAAATCTTTCTCTCTACATGTCTGGCAGCCATTCCAGTGTCTGTTGCATTCCAACACAGAGAAACGTTCTCAGTAGTTTAGAGAATACAATAATAATTTTAAAAAAAGAATCCTTTAACTCAAAGACATGTCTATAAATAATCAAACAAGAGAGAATGATAATGCTGAAGTGGTGTCTTGTTTTTTTCCTGCGGCTGTATATCTATGATTCTATGGTTATTCTATGATGATATTCTATGATCTATGGTATATTTAATGCTTTTTGTCCTTGCAATCTTTTCTTTTCTGCTTCTGTCAATAAAAATGACCTCTCTACCTTCTTCACCACCTAGACTGTTAATCAAGTAAAGACCTCTCCTCCACCCAACAGTATAATACTCTGCCCTTCCAGGCCCGCAACGCCCTTCTTTCCCTCCAAAGACTGCCAGCCAAACAAAGAAAACCAATGTGAGTTTACGAATGGACTTTTTTACGAATGCTATTTATGTTCATTTTGAAAGATAAGCAATTGTTTTTCTTATTTCTTATGTTAGATACCAATTGATTGTTCCTGTTGTGAGAAAAGGGGAGATATTAAATATTGTGATTGCATGAATCATGTGAGAAAATTGAACAGCTGATTTATGATTATCATTTTAATAATATAGAGACTTGTTTTAAACTCCTTGTAATTTTGTGTACAAAGAAAATCCCCTGTTCACGATCTACCATCCACCTTATTGACTAAAAAAACTGTTCATTTATGATGATCATTGAACCATGCAACCACTAACAATTGCCTTTTCGTTAACAAAGAAGGCCGTTGAGGCCGTGCTAGTTTGCCATTGGCAATATCATATTAATAACATATTTTGGGTCATTTCTTTAATCACATGAAGTTTCAAGTGCTAAGCCCACAGGGTAGCTGTCAGTACATCATAACCTATAAACCAACTATCTGGAACAAAAGGTGTCTGTAGTGTATTTGTATTTAATCAATGCCAATTTCATCAGTAACTTTATATTTTTCCCTTTGCTTATTTATTTCATTTAATTAAAATGATCATTTATTTGTGTGGGCTCTTTCATACAGAGCCTACTGATTTTATCAATTGAATGAAATCTGAGAAATGACTCTCATACATCACAATAAATCAAATGTTGAAAAAAGGTTTGGATTAACTGCTTAATCTCATTTATAACATTGTGTGCTTTACAGCCAAAGTGAAAAACAATCTCTCTTAGTGTGCTCAGTTCTCACACACTTCAGCTGATACGACACACCTCATGATGTCCTCCCCTCTGTCAGCAGAGGTGTCGGGGTCACCTTGACATAAAGCAGTTGTCACCATCCTTTTTTCACAATGGTGAAAAAGGCACACTTTTCAGGCTGAAACACATTCCTGTTCTTGATATTCACATTCCTGTTGCTTGATTTGAAATAAATGCTCCACCATTATGTCACATCAGCTCTCCAATCCTGCTTTATGAAACACCCGGTAGGTGAAGCCAGGTGGATTGCAGGCTGTCTCTTTGTGATGTACATCGCCCTCTGGTGGTCTACCTTACACACTACTATGTTTAAATACAACATTAAAACGAGAAAGGGAATTTAACCAAAAATAATAATAATATAATAATCTCCCAAGCCTGTCATCATGGTCTAAGTGAAAGCTTGGACATATAATTTGATGTTGACCTGCTACTGATGACTTATTTACTGAGTTGGTTGCCTTAATTTGCTTTCTTGTTTTAGGTTTTGGGCAAGGCAGAGTAAATTTACTGCATTTATTGTGAAAATGTATAATGAACTTTATGATCTCCACTACCAATCATTTAAGTGTTTTTTTCAATATCGTTTAGAATAATGAACCTCTCGGTATATACATTTTAGAATCAGTTGTTGTTAACTTTGAGGCTTCAGGAGAGAAAGAAAAACACTTTTATACATTTTGATGGCGATCTCATGATAGAAAGAAAGAATCAAGGTGAGTAACTTAGACCAACTATCAATAGTGTCGGAAAAGAACAAAGCTTTAAATGTGTCTGTAGAACTCTAATATTATTATTTTCGTGTATTCGTTTTTTTTTTAAACACGTGACTTTTGTTGTCTCATATAGAGTGTACATGCGCAGACGAGGTGGCCGAGTGGTTAAGGCGATGGACTGCTAATCCATTGTGCTCTGCACGCGTGGGTTCGAATCCCATCCTCGTCGGATAGTTTTTATTTCCAGATACAGATCTGCCAATATTAATTTGTACTGTAAATATTAAGGTTAAGAAGGACATTTCACTTAACACACTTTAAACTTATTAACAGAGTGTTTTATATGTCTTAAGAGCCACTTACTTTGTGTAGTAAGCAACACAATCCATTTAAGGTAATATGTACTGGCAAATTGGTCAAAAATGCAGAAAGTGCCTAAATGAAATAGGAATTCAAGAACTACTTGGAAGTCAGCAGAGTGGGTTTTGCGGGCTTGTTACATGCTCCGTCCACGTGAACAGCTGTACAAATGCACATTAACAGCACGTGAATTTATGTAGCACGGCTGCTGTTTGTGCAATTTCTTACCTTGATAACTGATTAATAGGTGTTGACAGTGCCTGCTTCTTTTACCGTTCGTCCCTTGAAAATCAATAAAATGTAAACGTTTGATAAAAAACCCCGGAAATGTCTATAGACACAGTGGTTTGTTTAACTTGGAGATTGCGCTCCAATGCTGCCATCTAGTGGTAACAGAACATAACGACACTGCTTCGATCCAATTTTTGATTGATGACCTCAACAAAATAACTGCGTTTATGTGCACAGTATGCTACGCGTTACGCATGGTTGCTCACCATAATTGTAAATTATAGTACTTGGTATAGCTATGATATGCAAAATACCTGCTGTGTTTGCCATATTTCTAGGGTATTAAAATAGATAGGCCACAAATACATACAACTTGAACCTGCTGCTGGATTTCTATCAAGCATTACCCTTCTCTAGTGTGTGTGTGTTACTATTATTAGGAGCAGAATAAAACGTTATATATCTATGAGGAAAACATAATAGAAATAACAAAGGTTTGTCTGACACTGAGATCAATCAGCATTTTTATTAAATATAGAATTTTATGGGTAAAAAAAACCCGAAATCTGTTGACAATTAGCATTTTGAAATTCCAGTTGACTCTTCTCAGAACAGAAGTAGTCTGTTCTGTTCCTGGGGATTTAACCAAAGTACACATGACCTTATCCCATGACATCTTACAGCCAATATGTGTCCAGCAAGGTGGTTAAAAATGTCCTCTTAGCAATATCCAAATCTAGATTTAGACCATCTCCCATGGTGCAAACAGACACATGTTGATGGGTAATTACCCTCTTCATGTGGGGCATCCGTTCCTTTTGGTCCTTTTTTTGTAGAAAAAGTATGATCTCACAGAGTACGGGAGGCAATCTTCTTCTTGCTCACACATTTTATAAAGCTAAGGTACCAAGTGCTGTACATTTACAATATTTACACCATACAATTAAAATGACATTGATATAACGTTGTTGGTTCAAGATAAAAAAAAAATAGATCAACAATGCCCTCAAACACAACACCAGATTCCATTTGTGCTATAAAGCCAGCTCCTGGACGTCTGTCCGCTTATATTCAGCCGTAGGTTGATGGCATGTGGTGGCAGGAGGTAGATGGTTGTCCTCCAACTGGAAGGTTAGTGGTTAAATACCCAACCTCTGCAGTCAACACGTTGATGTGTCCTTAGGCAAGATACTTATCCCCATGTTGCTCCTGATGGCATGGACCAAAGTGTGTGAATGTGGAAAGCTGACTTAGATATGTAAAAGCCCTTGTGCGTTGCAAAGTCGGGGAAAGCGCCATGTAAATGCAGTCCTTTTACCATGTCCAGGTACAAACATGAAATAAAATATCTAAACATAGTATTACCAGTAGTCTTTGTGTTATAACATACAACGGCCAGTGTTGGAAACCTTATAACAGTCATGAATATTTCATGTACAGCCAGGTCACAGGATCTGCCCTTGAGTCAGTCTTTTTCAGGTTACTTTTGGTCCTGAAAACAAACCAATAGTTTATTGACCCCCGAGTCCTAGAGAGTGGTACTAATCCCACCTTCTCTGATCTTCTCCCTTCTGTTTAAACTCATCTGGCTGTCGGACAGAGTTGGATCAGTCTTACGATACTGGGACCGGGGTGGCGCCATGTTGGTGAGCTCGTGCTGCTCAGCGAATAGGAGCCTCTCGTTGTCTTGGCGGATCTTTACTATTTTGGAGATGCGCTTGCCGATGAGATAAAACATCTCGCAGATACACATGAAGATGCACAGTGCGCTGGAGACAACCATGAACAACATGAAGATCTTTTTCTCTGTTGGGCGACTGATGAAGCAGTCCACGGTGTTGGGGCACGGGTCCAGTGAACACTTGGACAACCTAAAACAAAAGAGTAGATACGATTAAAGGCGAAACAGGAAATCAATAGAGTGTCAGTTTGTTCTGTTCATGTTTTTCTGCAATGATGAAAGTAAAGATATGATAATTACTTGGGCAGGTCGTATCCATGGTATATCCGATAAAGGATGTAAAGGAATGCTATGTCAAATCCTGCTTTGAAGACCAGACTCAGCAGGTAGGTCCACCACAGCCCCCCCCTCTTTTTTCCAGGGTTGGCGTACAGGTGAGAGCCGTGGTGCAGCGCAACGTATTTTGCGTCCTTTCCTTCACGGTACTTTACGTGAGCCATCACCATCAGAGACGGGCAGGTGACGAAAATCAGCTGCAGCGCCCACAGACGGATGTGGGAGATGGGGAAGATGTGGTCATAGCAGATGTTGGTGCAGCCAGGCTAGTAAGAAAATCAAAGATTATTGTTTTTTTAAACCTTTTTGCATTTGCTGGTTTTCACTATAATAGGGCTTTTATTTCATACATTACATTACATTTGGCTGACACTTATCCAAAGCAACTCACAATAAGTGCAAAAAGCGTAACACATCATACCACTGCTAATGCAGCTGTCATGAAAGAATGAATTTGAAACCACTGTTACTGACAGAAAATGATAATACCTTTTATACCAGTAAAAAGCTGCAATACATTTAAACCTGCAGCTGTTTTAAGGAGAAAAAGGACAACAAATAAATATAAAGCATTTGGACGTAGATTTCAATAAGAATTACAGACGAAAATAAGGTTACATTTATAAGGTTTACCTTTAATAAATACTGCTAATTGTCTGCCAGTTACATGGTGTTGTATATGCTAAGACCTTAGCCTGTGATCCTCATATATTGACGAGACATGATATCCTTAGATTAGAGTCTGTAGTATTCCAAACATCAATGGATCTTACAGTTCCCATGGTACAACTCAAACATTTCCTTTAAGAGTGGTGCAGTGATGAGTCATTTTTGTAGGCCGATCTGGAAGTTAGTATCAAAATGGCTGCCTCAACCAAAAGCCAATGGGATTTTTCCATTGGAAAAATTGCACAAAAAGGTCTGTGGCAAACAAACATTTATGATGGTTTCTTTCAGCAGGATAATCTTCACATATTAGCACCACTTTTACAAGCTTATTACCAGTTATTAATGTGATAAGCTACGTTATGCTATGAACAAACTACGAAATGGTCACAATGAATAAACAAAAGGCAGACTTGGTACAGCCACAACGGTACAAAGTTAATTTAGGTTTTAATTAAAAAAAGAAAACGAGAGCTCATGTTGATTCCACATTACACCTCAACAGCTTCACAAGGCGTATCTTTATACATCATTAATGAGGTACCTCGTGCTGAAAACACATTACACCAATAAATTAGTATCATTTGAAGGTACAGAAGTGTTGTTCCTGTGTTGATCTCACCTGCCGAGTATTACACACAAAGTCTTTGCTCTCATCGCCCCAAACTCTCTGCGCTGCCACCACGAACACCATCACACGGAACACAAACACCATGGACAGCCAGATCCGCCCAAACGCAGTGGAGTATTTGTTGACTCCACTCAACATACTCTCCAGCCCTGACCAGTTCATCCTTGCTGCTGTACAGTGCACCTGGAACACAGAGGGAGAATGAAAAGAGGGTTATGTTTCCAATAGAGACAGAACATAGCTGAATACCATGTGTGATCAACTTACATATTATGCTTGCTAAACCTAATATTGTTTTGCTATCTTTGGACACATCTTCCCTAAGCTCACAGATGCAAACAGGTTACATGAAGATACAGCAGCTGCACCCAAAACTGACATGTCTGACTCACAACATGAACAAACTTGTTTATCTACCATACAAGCTACCCACATCTGCAAGGAGAGGGAGGTAACATTAGAAACATCTTTATCTGCCTGCAGGGTTTTGCAACAATACATTGCCCTCAACAATAATTCTACAGTTGGATTATAGAATTGTTAATACTATAAGCCCTAGAAAAAGAGTCATACATGCTCAGGACGGGGAAAAATGTCTTTGTTAGTGGGTTTCAGTGTCTCTTGGATATATTAATATGGACCATCTGTTGGTTTCTTTTGTTCCACCTGTTATTACCGACATGTCAATGTCAGCAAGATAGTGTTGCTACCTGTAGCTTGACAACCAAGCACTTTTTGATTTACGCCAAAGGCACATTTTGTAGGCCGAACACTTTTTGAAGTGCTCTTATTGTTAGAGCCAGCAGCCAGTTAGCTTAGTTTAACACAAATACTGTAAGCACAGTGAACCAGGTAGCCTGGCTCAGTCCTGTGTTATGGTCATGTGGTTTTATTGTGGCCTGGAACACTTCCTGTATTCTCCACTGTGTACGTGTCAATTGCTCTTAAAGTATTATCATCTGATTGAAACCTTGACATTTGAATGTTTGTACTTTGGTTTAAAGTAGCTGTCAGCCTTGTTAAAGTCTTTGTGCTAAGATAAGCTAACCGGCAGCTAGCTTAAGCTACGCTTTTACCCTGATGGAGTCGTTAAAATCTGCTAAATCTAAATTACGGCTAGTCATAGACTCAATATAAAGATTGACGACCTAATTTCTAACAAACATCCTTTGTTTAAAAAAAAAAAGATTGCTCCCCATCTGCCGTAATCCTTGTAGCTTTGCTTTTAATGCTAAATCAGATGTTGCTAAGGCACAAATTGCTATGTTTTTACCCTCACATGAGAGTCGTTACAATTTGCTCATCCAATTATTGGCAAACCTTAGACTGTATATAAAGATTTAAGACCCAATTTTTTAAGAAACACATACACCCTTCCTATAAAAAAGGAGTCCACTGCTCACCCTCAAACTCACCCATGTAGCTTTACATTTAATGCTTGATTATATATTGCTCATGCAAAATTGCCAATTATTAACTTGACCAACAGACAAATCAGTGTGAATATGGGATTGTGAGCCTAAAAAAGTTGTGATAAGTCTTTTAAAGTTATTGTTAATATGAATCAGATATTTCTCACACCAAGACATGTTTAAATGTCTGCTGAGGAAAATGCTATTATTGTCAGAGTGAACCTGTGACAAATGAAATTGCTAAAGCTCTTTTCCAGTGTTACATAATACGAAATGATGTCTAAAGTTGTTATATCTTGGTGTCATTTGCGTAAGATAACGACACTTCCGCTAGTAATTGATATTGAAAAAGGCCTTATAATTGTTTCACGTGGCAAACTCAATAGCCTTTGTTATAGCTGCAGTTTTAAATCTTCATTTAAAATCTTCTTAACAATTTAATTCCACAGTAATTTGAAGCCAAGTGTGGCTGCACGTCAGTATACTTTGTTTATTTAAAACCAAAGAGTAATTTTGTATTATATCCTGGGCACTTGTTAGTTCAGCTGTGTGTGTTTTGTGTCAGTACCGCTGCTGCTGCTGAATTAACACTGGGAACAATGTCGTGTGTGCTAATGTAATGAGGTTCATGAAAGAAAACAGCTTAGGGTCATTAGTCCGTATTAATATAACTTCAATCATGAACCCTGTGGTGCGTGTCTTTCCTAGAGCTTATGTTACTTAGATACTGATCTGAGAGTGTTTGTGTGTTTAAAGAATGTCTACTTTTCTCTGCAAACAAAATCTATGTACTCAATCAGGGCTCTGTTTGACAATTAAATGCCATTGTTTCCAAATGCACATGTGGCTTGCATGTTACAGATTCTTCTTCTTTACAATATATTAAAGGAGCCCTTTTCTGCTTTTTGGGGTTTCCCTTTCCTGTAGGATGTTATATAGGTTTTTTTGCATGTAAATGGTCTGCAAAGGCTAAAATCCCTGTTGTTTTTGTGCTCCTGCATTGGACTCCTTTGTTTACGTACAGACCATAGTGACATCACTATGTAACACTCATGCTTCTATTGGCTAGTGCTCCAACCCATTGTACCTGATAGGCTTAGGAATGGGACATCTCTAAGTGGTGGACCAATCACAATTGAACCGGCCAACTAACCAATCAGAGCAGACTTGGCTCTGGTTTCAGACAGAGGGTGAAAAGAGGTGCTGCAGCACAGGCAGTATGAGAAACATAAAGAGCTTTCTGAACATTAAAGAATGGAGACATGTCCCAGTAGAGGAACCAAATACTGATATGAACCTGCAAATGAGCAAAGTAAGGCCCACTTGAAAAAATACAACTTCAGTATTTTCCCACACTCAAGTCCAATCACATTACTGCTCATGAAGAGAAATGATATCTATATGATCGGTAACACCATGGTTAGGCCTGCGTAGTTTCTGAAGCAGTGCAGGATCGTGTTCTGTTTACAACAAGTAAAATATTTAGATTTCCCCAAACAGGAGTGGCTCATCACTCAGGACTTTTCCGTGCTCACACTTTAAAATCTGGATTAACGCCATTCCCACTTAATATTTTATAATACACTGTTGTTTAATTCTTATTTTTTAATGTACCTAGAGACAGTGAGTCAGTGATCAAAAATATCCAATATTGATGAAAAACTGTGCTCAAATAAAAAAACAAGTTAGGATGTTCCTTATATAGTAAACAGAGGAACTGTTTCAATTCAGAAGGGCATTCAATGTACCATTAAAAGACAAAATGAATGTTTTTTTTACTGAAATGGAGACAGCTAATCTAACATGTACATCAGTGTGTGCAGAAATCTTTAAATATAAGAGGGCTACATTCCATAACGCCTCTGCCTGGGTGCTAGGTCTACAGTTTACATGAAAAAAGACATTTTCTTTTTACTGATTGCTCAACATCTGGCTACACTTTGTGTCTTTGAGTCATAGCAAAACGAAACATTCCTGCCATTGCCTTTTCAAACTGGAATTACCAACTTGTGTCATGTTATTTTAGGGTAAACAAGGAACTGTAACTCAGTCTGTGGTCAACTTAAACACTGCTGGCTATTCTTTTGTTTACGGTAACATGTGATACAAAATTAATGAAAATCCAACATAAAGAACCTTACCTAGTGCTGAAATGTGAATACAATCCAAACCCCAATAGGTGGACACCAGCTGGAGAAGAATAATATACAAGAGTTAAGATAAAAAGCTAATAGTTTAGGGAAACTCCAGTTCAAACTATTCCGCTGCTTTTCCTCTCTGCCTGTCTCCTTTGTCGCCCTTCCCTCAGAAATCCTGCCAAACCAGATCCAACAGCTTCTACGTCATCACACACACACACACACACACACACACACACACACACACACACACACACACACACACACACACACACACACACACACACACACACACATGCACACACACACACACACACACACACACACACACACACACACACACACACACACACACACACACACACACACACACACACACACACACACACACACACACACACACACACACACACACACACACACACACAAACTACATGTTCTGTCTTGTCAGGATACAGGAAGACTCCACACCCTTTGAGGCATGTAATCTAACACCTCCTTATAAATAGGTAAAGTAAAAGACTTAAAGTGTGCTTTTTTGAACAAGGGAACAAAACCTCCATCCTTGCCAAGCACGATGTGTGTGTGTGTGTGTGTGTGTGTGTGTGTGTGTGTGTGTGTGTGTGTGTGTGTGTGTGTGTGTGTGTGTGTGTGTGTGTGTGTGTGTGTGTGTGTGAGAGAGAGAGTGTGTAGGAAAAAGAGAGTAGGAAAGGGAGAGAGATGCCACACCCAAGAGGAGGTTAAGGAGGAATGCAAATGTATTTTTCCACTCTGTGATGGTTTCACATGGTAACACAGCAACAGAATTCAATCCAATTTAAATAATTGAGTTAGACAAAGGTTCAGAAACCCCATACAACAATTAAAAATAGAAGTCTGTTTGGGGGTTTTGTGTTACCATTTTGTAATTCAAGATCAACTTTGAGCACTTTCAAAAAACATCTGTGTTGACCTTTTACATTTTTGTGGATTGACTTTGTTGTGTGGCGACAGTAGATGGCAGCACGGGCATGAACATCATTCTGACATTTAAAATGAAGATGGCAGCTTATAATATTACACAGTATATTAAATAAATTATAGCCAGAAAGCTAGAATTTGCATTTATGTCTCCATTTTGAGCACAAAGAATAACACCACTAATATATTAAAGGTGAAGCTACTTGCCCGAATAAACTGATCCTCACCTACTCAGCTCAGAAGACATTCAATATAACTTAACAAAAACATTGCAGTCATTTAAGCCTAAATAAATGTAATTCTTCATGGTTCAAACTGGGTTTCGTGAAAGTTTCTCAATTTGGAATTAAATAAACAAAAGATAAATAAAAAATGAATACAAACAACAAACATAATGAGTAGTTAAAGTAAGAACGTTCAATAAATGGTAGAATGATAAATGAAACAAATATTTATATAAACAAAAGAATATGAATTAGAATTTGCAATAAATAGTTAAAACAGAATAGAATAAAAACATATATTTTTACAGCTTTTTATAAGTAAAATGTCAGATTAAACAAAAAACTACAAATACTTATCAAAACATAAGAAGTTAAAGGAGAAATGTGCAAATTTGGTTTACATTTGTTTTATTGGCACATTATGTTCATAGCTATCTGAACTACTGCACTTTAACCTTAAGAAGGTCTGGTGGGGTTAAAATGTTTCGTGTTGAGCTGAAATAAAACTATAATTAATAACTCAGTGTTAAACAAACCAGTTCTCATGACGCCCCTGATAGAGAGCACCTACAATACCTTGTTTCATATTTTCTGCAAATAATTATAAAATGTTTTTTCCATTTCAATTTCAACAAATGGTTAGAGGGACTACCAAAAAGTAACTCTCCAATATACAGCATTTAGAAATGTGCAGTTCATCTGTTGAGGGTTCACACAGACAGTTTAAGGTAAATCATATTAAAATTCATATTTCCTTGAAAAAAGAAATACTCAATCTATCAGGTCAATGCAAATGAAGGAATATTATGTTGTGTTACAAATCGTTATTTAAAATACTTTAATCATAGATACTGATATTTTAGACTAGACGGGATGTACCCAAAAAGTGAATGTAAGGAGCATTTATGGGTACAAGTTGGGAACCGGCCTACTTTACATATTTCAAGGGTGCTGAATCCAAAAAAAACCGGTACCCGAGCGAAATTTTGAGTTTTTGACCTTCTAATTTGCATATCAAAATGGCCGCCAAACTCCCTATCTTGCTCAGTCGTTGGACCATTTTCCCCAAGTTTTTTTGTAAGTAGGCAATCAAAGATGATGAATTAAGTGTCTAGATCTATAGTCTGGGGTCAGAGCAAGGATATAGTGGAGGCTCAGTGCCTTTTTTATGTATATATATATGCAAAATACCAACTTTTAAGGTGAAATTAAGCATTATTTGTGTCATTTTTTAAGGCCGACATAAATATTCAGTCAATATCACTCTTAAATGTTCCCAGTGTATATATGATATGTGATGTATTCCATATTACATAATAACTAAGAAAAACACCATTGCAAGTTGTCTGAGAATTCATTTTTTTATGCAAACAAAGCATAATGCTCTTAATTCAAACATCGAAAAACCCAAGTGAATAGGGAAAAAAAAAACATGAAACTTCCCTTGAACAGTTCTACAGATCACATCTTGTTTCTGTATATTTTCTTTCATGTTTCTAGCTGAATTGCTTTGCTTTCATCTGTCTTCTGTAAGTTCCATAGGTCACTTGTTTTGGTAAATTGTTTTTATACCTTTCTAGTTTGCTTGTGTGCCATTTGTCTTTGGAATTTCATTTTGATTAGTATTTCTTTCTGCAGTCCTTTTCCAAGTTCTTTGGTTACCCATTGCCTTGGTATGCTTGAGGACTACAACTCCACATTCAAACAAGGACATTGGTCATCACTCTGACATGTACACATTGCAGTGCATAACAGCCCCGATTTTCGGCATTTGCACTGGCGTGTTGTGCATTGTTTTTTACAGGCACACCTGATCATTTCCAGGCAACTTTCAGGTATTGGGTTCTGTGACATAAGAATGGGCTGTAGTCCTGAATCACCATCTTTCCATCCCATGTCCAAGGGTGAAGGAAGCTCAGGTGTGGCATAGTGAGCATTTCTCCAAACCATTGCCTGGTAGTGTACTCTCAGCAGATGGAAGTGGAGCGCATCGCTTGTAGGCGGCATTGCTTCTGGTTTACCTGTCCTGGAGAAAAGTATATGCCTTGCTGCATCAACAGAGTCTGTTTTATGCACATCATATATTCTGCAGACAAAAGCCTCTGAAGATCTTTGAGTCTCCTCCGTGAGATCACCAATTCCGAGGTTGCTGAGCAATTGATGGTGCATTTTCCAGACTTTCCATGATGTACTTTTGGTGTGACTTGCAATGTATGATGTGGTATCACAACCAGTTAGTGCATGAAATGCTACAAGGCTTGGTGCTGAATCCTTTGGCAGTTTGTTAAAAACGGCATCAATTGGTATATATTGTGGCTTCCTTGTGGTACCAGACAACAGCCAGAGTTTTTTACATGCTACGTGTGGGAAATGGGAAACGAGAATCACAAGTACATCAGTGTCTCTAGATGACACGACTACTGTGTCTGACTGGCAGTGCACTGCATGTAATACCAATCGGGTATCTGCCTCTTCGTGTGTGGCTCTCAGATGAGTCAGGTTGGTTGTTGCTTTTGATGACCTAACCTCCGTCTCTTCGTCTCTGAACCCACCAGCAACTACTATCTCTTTATCATCCGGTGCCTGAGCACATAGTTCTTCAGAGAGTAGATTGGCAAGATCAGCTTTGTTGTCAGGGAGGGACAGGAAATTGGTCCAGTTTTTTGGAAGAGGCACATCACGACCCTCAACAAGTCGTCTGATTGGTTGAGCTGCTTTTGTGCGTCGTGTCCTGGTAGCACCCTTGATGGTCTCTTCTCTGTATCTGTCAAACACAACGTCTATCCTTTTATAGTAACATCCTGCTTTCAACACTGCTCTGACAAATGTGTCGGCCAGATCCCCAAATGTTACTGCTTTGTCTGGCTTTCCAAGGGCAACCACAAGTGCCTGTCCATCTATGATGAGACAAGATGACATGTCGGGAAGTTCAATAGCCTCAGGACAGACTATGTCTTCAGTTAACTTATTTACTAATACAGACTTGTTTCCAGTGCGAAGTGTCCCATTCATTTCAGCAAGGGATATGGGAACTGGCAGAAGCTCGTGTTTTAGGACAGCTGGTAAGTCAACTGGACGACCTGCCTCATAGGCCGTAACAAGGCGTTTGAGAATGTTTCGGTCAGCCTTTATGACAGTTCTGTTGTCTTTGATTTTAGGATTTTTGGCCACTTCATACAGAGATGCAAATGTTTTAGCTTTGCTCTTATGTAGGGTTGCATGGATTGGGACCTCTGGTTTATCTTTGTCCTCAGGAACAATCATCCTTTTCTCAATGAATGAATTCACTTTTTCTTGTCCTAGGTCTTTGGCAGAAAGTAATGAGCTTTGGATAGCCTCTGTGGCAACGTCTTTCGTGGCGAGATTTTGCAATGAGCCTGAGGAGACTGAATCAAACACCTTGAACCCTTTGAAGACTAAAACCAATGCCATTTCGTCTCTGTTGTCTCTCTTTTCACGGGATTTGGTAGCTTCATTGTGGACGTAGGTTTTCTCAGGTGTGTTGCTGAACATCAAATGTGTCTCTTCTGCTACATGGGACCTCATGTTGTAGGAGAGTGTCCATCTGGAAAGGGCTGAAGGTGTCTTAGTAATGCCAATGATCCCCCCTCCTTTTTTCCCTGTTCCGTTGATCCACTCCATTGCTTGGTCTGGATCGACCTGGTTGAATCGTTGATCGGACCGCTTCACAACAAAGTTGCCTCTTTGGAACTCAGATAGTACAGGTTCTGGGAGTTGGTGCATCTCAGCAATATACACTGGCCCCCATCTTGCATAGTTCAGGTGGTCATATCGCATGAAGTACGGCAACATCCAGCTGAAGGAGTGAAGATGAAGCTCCCAGAGTCCATCACGCTGAGCTCGTGTAAACTGCAACAGTGTTGAGACCATATCCATGTAGTTCCACCAGAAGACAAAGTTGACATCTTCAGATTTACTTGCGATGAAATCTTTGAGGAGACTGTCAAACTGTTCCTGCTTCAGATATGTTATCAACTGAGGAATCATTTCAGGATTTTCATCAGCAGCCATAGCAGAGATCTCATCATGGCATTCCTTGTTTGATTCTGCAGCAAACGCGAGGAATGTTGGCAACAAAAGCTGCCATAGGGCCTGCAAGGTCAGTTTGTGAGCTCTCATACCCTTGTTGTATGCTTTCCCTGACATGACAAGCATGACAGCACCCTCCCCCAGCAATCCACTCTCCAGCCACACTTCAGCTAGACCAGACCCAGCCATGTGATCTCCGATAGTCTTTAGGAAGTTCATTGCAATATGAAGTCCACCAAGCCGAGGGATTAACTTGCCCTGATATTCCTCAACACACCACTTCAGTTCCATGAGCTTGCAGTAAAGAGCTTGGTCCACTGTTATGACTGTATGCTCCTGGCCAAAATGTGATGATATTGCCATGCACCTCTTCACAACTGTATTGAGCGTATCATACTCATGAGCTGGAGCAAGGACTATTGGCAAATATCCTACTGCTGTCTGCTCTGGTTCCTTTGACGAGACTGACTGATTGAAAACGGTCCAAGAAGGTTTGGGTTCAGAATCCTGACGTCGCAGGAAGAAAGCCATGTCTGTTGCTTGTGCTTGTTTCACACACTCACTGTCTCCTTTAGGTCTGGTAAACCAGGTCTTGTTAACATGTGATGTGAATACTGGCTTGCTTGTGGCAGAATGTACATTGACGTGGTGCAGGTTCTCCAGGACATCTGGCACAACCAGTGTACGGCTAGTGGAGGGCTTCAGCATGTCAAGTTCTATATCTTTTTTTCCCCGTTGCCAGGCTGCCATTTGGGTTGCATGAAAGGTGTTCTTTCCATCTAAGGACTCATCAAGGATGTCAATGTTGTCAGCAGTGAAGTGGATGAATCGATTTGCTACCATGTTTGGTGGAATAATGGCTGAATTCTCAGACAACTTGCAATGGTGTTTTTCTTAGTTATTATGTAATATGGAATACATCACATATCATATATACACTGGGAACATTTAAGAGTGATATTGACTGAATATTTATGTCGGCCTTAAAAAATGACACAAATAATGCTTAATTTCACCTTAAAAGTTGGTATTTTGCATATATATATACATAAAAAAGGCACTGAGCCTCCACTATATCCTTGTTTGACCCTTGACTATCGATCTAGAAACTTAATTTCCTCATCTTGATTGCCTACTTACAAAAAAAACTAGGAGGAAATGGTCCAATAACTGTGCAAGATGGGCAATTTGGCGGCCATTTTAATATGCAAATTAGAAGGTCAAAACCTCAAAATTTCACCCGGGTACCGGTTTTTTTGGACTCAGCACCCTTGAAATATGTAAGGTAGGCCGGTTCCCGACTTGTACCCATAAATGCTCCTTACTTCTTATAAAAGGCCTTTTTTCTGAAATCCGTCTAGACTATTTATCCTACTTAATCTTCAAACGTCTGAAACTATAACTATTGAAACTATTTAAGACTATAACTACTATATATATTTTTTATATGTATACTTATTCAAAAACAAAACAGGTTTGGACAATTCCATGTTATTAATTTGAAGTAAGACATCAGCTGAGCATTTTTTTCTAGCAACAGGCAGACTGACCAGTACCGGAAGTGGATTTACAAATTAAAACCGTCATATGGATACATTTAAAAAATAGTTGTATTATTGAAAGCTTGCGGCCGGAAGTGGCGTTGTTCATTGTTGCTAGCTCGACATTTCTGTTCAACATGTCTTCTCTGCAGACTCTGCTCTGTCATTAGAAGCGTCTGGATTTTTCGTTAAACTACTGCGTTTGGTAAGTAGCTAAATATGCCAGTCGTGTGTGTTTGATGTCGAAGTAGCATATCTGCTGTGTAACTAACATTAGCTGTGTGAACGACACCGGTGTATCCGCTGTCATTTGACTGTTATTGTAAACCGGTGAACGCTTTAGCCTAGAAGTGTTAGCTTTCTGTTTATTCTGGGAACATGGTCGTTGACCTGGTTTTACATGACCTGGCTGGCGGCGGATGACAGATGGCGCAGCTAATAAGTCTTACGTTAGGTTTCTATATTGGTTTGTCTGAGTATGACTGACTGTGTCATACCTTATGATAACGTTGTATACATTAATGTTGGGTGCAATATTTGAAAAACAGCAACCAGTGACGTTATGCTAGCTAGCTAGCTGTCATTAAACGTTAACATATTGCCCTAGCTAACTTTAACATTAATAATCTGTGTCTGATCATGAGCATTACAGTATTGGCTGGTGGTAAGGTTACCTATATTTTAAGCTACTCTCACCTAGCCCCGTTAAGTAGATGTATGGTATTGTAGATGTGTGTCGCTATAGTAACTCCATTAGACTGTCTATTTGCTCCGCCAATGTTGCTGTGGGCCGTAACCACGCCAAAACAAGGAATGCAGTTACTCGTTACTATCACACACACTCCGCTGGCTCTCGTTATATTCCCTATCTCATTCCAGGAACCTCCCTCCATCCCTACTCCCAACCAATCAGAACTACGCTCCCTCACTCAACTCACAGCCACTATACTGTAACTGTCAAAACAGTGACAGCTGACATTATTTAAATATAATATAAAATAAAACGAATACACACACTTCAATCAGTCCGTTACAGTATACACGTTACTGTCGCCAGCTAGCCGATTTCCCATTTTAATTTCTGTTACTTAAATTATGATAGCTAGTATATAACCAAGTGGTTCTAAGCTAGCAAGGCATTAGCTATTTATGTTTCCTAAAAGGGAGTTCGTGTGACGAATTGCTCTCATTAACACGAAATGTTAACGTAATGCTAAAGTTCGGCAAAGGAAAGTGTAATATTGTCATGTTTGTCTTGTCTACAGGTTAGCAGCAAGCTAGCGGGCCGTTGTTAGCCAGGACCCCGAAAAGCAGCATCATCATCAATGGTGTGTTTACATCCCGGAGCCGTCACATCTTGCTGTGTCCGCTCAATGACCCATCTCCTCAGCTCTCATCACAGTGAGTGTTCTACACAGTCCCATCTGTTAGCTCTACTGCATGCATCACACCTGCTGTCATTATTACTCTGCCTCCCCCAGGCTGCACATGTATGGCTTTTGCGAGGCTCGGAGGGGAGTTCTGCCAAGCCCAGCACCTGCTGCTTATTGTGGACAAGTGAACAGGGGGCCAGCTAGGCGCGAACACTGCCATTGACGTGCACAGGTGTGTTTATAAAGGTTGTTGTGATCTCTTTATTCAGGTTGAGTAGGAAGAGTAGGGGTACAAAGAACCATGTTAAAGCTTATACACCACTGTATAAATCGTACTATAAATACTATTATATTATAGTACAATGTGCACCCTTCAATTTAACTTTAAAAAAAAGTATATTAAATATTTTATTCTATTTCTTTAAATCTTAATATTTTATATTCTAAAATAGAGCAACTGTCTTTGAAATTAAATGTCCCCCAGTATAAATTCTGAAGTCCATAAATGTCTAATAAAATTTCTCAAAATTGAAGTTGAGTAATTGAGAAAATGTTCTTTATTCCACTGCACCGCTGCGCTATATATTATAACAACCAAACATACATTTGAGGTGATCCCTTTATGACCTCAGCTGATCTTTACTTTCGTAACCATTCCAGGAAATGTTATGCTAAGCAGCAAACAATTACCAAGTAAAGTCTGTTAATTTTGTAAGCTATTAAATTTATACAATTATTTAATTAATCGTCTGCTGCCTGCCACTCGTCCTCCAGCAGACCCACCGGACATCCATCCCCTATTTATTCCCAATAAAAACAAAGCTGTCTCTGTCGTCTGACCAGATATTTGACACAGTTTTCATATTTTTGGAGTTATTATACAGCTTTTGTCGAACAGAATATTGTTTTCTGGCATCACTTTAACATTTTACGGGGAAAATCTGGTATGAGGGCGCACGGCAACAGTAAGAGGGCGCAGCGCACCTGTGAAACAGTTTAGACAAAACCCTTGCATATGTATAATAACATACTGTCAAACTCAGTTAAAAAGGAACTAAAGTACAGTGATTGAGTAAATGTACTTACGTCAAAATGTAACAAGCAAAAACCAATATTAAGAGAACCGTCTCCGTGTCCTCGTAGGTCCTTACTGCCATCCTGTTGAACCCATATGAAGACAAGCCAACCTTCCGCCTGTCGCCTGTCCTGGGGAGTCGGAGGAGCTTTGGCTTCATCCCAGGAGTTTCTTCACAGCTCGTCTCCTTTCCTGAGCTTCCTTTCCTCTTCAACTCAGATCCCTAGACGTGCCCTCTGAATGGGATAGGAGATTTGAAAGAAAGGAAGGACAGATCTTTTTTTTCTGTCTTCATTTTCTTTCTGGACTATCGGTGTCTTTAATCCCACCTTTTAGACGATTTAAGGCAAATAATATTTACAGATCTTGCCCATAAATCATTTGTTTTTTGTAGTTTTGCATTTTTTTGTCCGAATCCATTTTTTGTTGTAGTGAAAACATTTTTTTTGCTTTTTTAATTTTAAACGTCTGGACACTCTAGTCTTCTACTCCCTAATTTGAAGCACAGACATTTAAAAAAATAATACACTTTTGAGAGTGTAAAAATGAACCGCCCGGCCCCCGTGGAGATCTCTTACGACTGCCTGAGATTCCTAATAACTCACAACCCCACTAACGCACAACTGGGAAGGTTCATAGAGGTAACATACATTTTTAATTCTGAACCTATATCCTTGATTCATTTTATTTCAGTCATAGAGGAAGCAACAGTGACATGCTTTGTGTTTTGATGTACAGGATCTGAAGAATTATGGAGTTAACACCCTGGTGAGAGTTTGTGCTGCTACATACGACAAGACACCGGTGGAACAAGAAGGTATTCATGTCCTGGTGAGTGACGGATATAGACCTACTCATGAACACACCTCAAAAAATGCTTATTCTTAATCCAATAAAGAAATCTTAAGCAGTCATAAAAATACTGAATTATAAACTGATATTCTGCCTCTATAAGCAGTTTGAATGTTCTGCAATGAAAAGAAGGACTTAGAAAGACAGTAGGCGATTGTGTGATTGGTATTTTAGGTTACCATTGGAGGACATTTCACGCATATCAGCGAACAATGACCCAGAGAAAATGTGTGTTAATTATTGTCGGCTACTTTTGCATTTAGATTTAGTCATTTGTTAAATGTCCTAGGGAGGTTTTACCTCGTGCTGTTTCTTATTTAGATGTACTTGACTAAAAGTGTGCGATCTATTTTATTATAGTTTAAATTGCTTCAATTATTAATCATAAAATGATAGTTATCGTTTAAGTAATCTGATTGTATTGAGCCCAAATCCTTTTTAGACAAAATATCTAGCCTTGTTTGTTTCTCTCTAAGTCCTGTTGTTGCCATTTTTAACTTGAACTTAAGAATGTTTTTCCAGTCTCCTTCAGTGTGCTGACGCTGTAGTCCTGATAGGGTGTGTATAGAACAGGAAACCTGCTGCATTGAAAAAGTCTAGTCCATAATATTTCATTTCTTCATTTTGCTCAATGAAAATTTAGTTTTTAAACTACATTTGAGTTCCGTCCAATTTGCCAACCATAGCGTATGGTGATTAAATCCCTTTCTGTGTGCTACTGTTGCCATGTCATCATTCTTTCATCTTAAATATAGATAAAACGAGTTTGTTAGATGTTACATTTTTAGTCAGGGTTTTAGTTATCAAAATGATCGCTAGTGAACGCCGCTGGATAATTCTGGACTACAGGAAGTGATTCCACTTTAATACAGAATCCTCCTGACAGTGGAAATTTGACAACATGTTGCAAGAAATTTAAGAGATCTATGGTGAGCTTGTAAATAATCACTCCAAGCGCCATGCACAAATTGGACTGGTAAAAAACCCTTTGGTCCATCAGAGCAGCTCACTCACAGAGGGTGATGTGCAGGACATTTTGGAAACGTACATTTTAGCTCACTATCTTACTTTTTTAGGTTTAGCCCACTGTAACAAATATATTTTCACAGGCGTTTTGCTACAGACTGTTACGTTGCATCATAACCATCTCTCACACTATAATCCTCACTGTAGAGCAAGAGGTACAACATTGTATTTTACACATCAGTAGTAACGATTTTCTTTCATTTACTTTAATGTAGGATTAAAACACACATCTTGGAACAGCAACACTTTCATTTTAGTGCAGAGCATCAGATTGGATAAGTAAATGCATCCTAAATATCAGCTTGTTCCCCCCTCCAGGATTGGCCATTTGATGACGGTTCCGCCCCCCCGGACCAGTTGGTTGATGATTGGCTGAACCTGCTTCAGACAAAGTTCAGGGACGAGCCTGGCAGCTGTGTGGCTGTGCACTGTGTGGCTGGACTCGGACGGTGAGTCTGCATTGTAACATGTAAAGTGTTACAGCTAAAGTGAAGTAGCAGGTAAAAAAAGACATGCAATAATAAAGAGTTATCTAACTTATTAAATATAAAGAATAAAAGCGTACATTAGTAATAGAATAAAAATAAAGACATAAGTACACAACCATGAGAAGCAGCAATTTTTAAAAAGTGACACGTAACATATTGAGGTGTTGAGGCCTTATACAAATATATGTCCACCAGTTTTTCCAAATATGAGCCTGTTGTTTAGAGCCGGCATTTCTTGTCAATTGTAATCCATTTGCACAGCTCTCTGGTTTTAGATTTTAAATGGTAAAATAAAAGCCATTGCCATGCCTCTTCAATCTTTAGCTCAAATTGGTTTTAACTTTATTAAAAATAAAGGAAGATCAACACGTTTTTTGTTTTGTTTTGTTTTAATACTTTACATCCTTTAATTTCTTCCCCAAAAATAAATTTCAAGATAAAAAAACAAAAACCCCACAATGCCCATACCCCTTAAAGGTTGTGCAAAGGTGTTGCTAAAATGTTTGCATGCTGGATGATTTTGTGGCTCCCGTCCATTTACAGAGGTTTGTATTTGTGCGCCATATTTTGTGAAATTGATCTATCAATATTTACATAATATTTCAATTACCATTTATGAAGTGAATGTGCTTTCTAATTGTTGACGTGTTGCAATATCATCTTCTTAAAATGACGAAAAACTAATGTTTTGAGAGTCTCTTAAGTTTTCTGAATGTGTGCTCAGAGCTCCTGTGTTGGTGGCCCTGGCTCTAATCGAGTGTGGGATGGAATATGAAGACGCCGTGCACTTCATCCGACTGTGAGTACAAAACACTGATTCTTCTGACCTTAATCCAAATGTCCCACCCCTGTAACTGCTCACACATGCTGTCATTCACAACTAATGATGTCTGTTTGATGTCAGGAAGCGGCGCGGAGCGTTCAACTCCAAACAGCTGCTGTATCTGGAAAGCTACAAACCCAAACTGTGTCTGCGCTTCAAAGACGCCAATGGACAGAGCTGCTCCATACAGTAGGAGTCTACTAACCCACTCCTCACTTCACTGCTGCTTCACTGGAGACTTTCACCTCTTAATGTTAAACGGAAAAGTGACAGGTTAGGGTAGCACAAGAGAAAAGGGGAACACTGTTGTTTACTCTTAGCGAAATGTATTATTGACACAACATTTCACTCCTCGATTAGTTACAGACTCATTTAGGCTTTTGAAATCTATAAAAAGAACTTCATGTGTTTTCCCAAATGTAAAGCACCTCCATGTCAAATTTCTGAAAAATCTTTGACGTAACAAATTGACCTCAATAGAGAAGGTTTTTATTTCTACTTTTTGTTCTGTGAACCTTAATATGTAGCAAATATATACAAATATTTAGCTCATTAAAAAGAAACTCCAAAGTCAAGCAAAATGTATTTAAACTGTGAAATCAAGCTTAAGGGACTGTAAAAGTCAAATAAATATTCCAAAGTTTATTCTCACATTTCTGTTGATTTTTGATTTAGATTGAAACCTGGGATCAAACGTTATAGAAATGTCTGTATCATTAGTCGAAATGTTTTTGTGATGTTAAACTGATATGCAGCTTGCTATTTTTTCTAAGCTCCAACACAACAAATAAAGAATGAGTAGCTGGTTTATTGCCCATCAATGTTTTTTTTAATTCCAATATTTACTCACTGACCAAATCGATTCTCAGCAGCAGATGATAAAGAACTCTAAAGTATGAAAGCCTACAACATTAAATACACATGCTAAAAGAAGATCAGAATATTAAAAGATGTGGCATATGCTGTATTAATCAACAATGCAAAGTTCCCATGTACTGTTAAAAGTCCTAGGTACTTCTTTAGAACAAACTCATTGGTTGTAAATATTTGTCCTTTATAATATTACAAAGGCAGGAACATGTTAAAAGTTCAGTAGGTGAATATATTCACAAGTGGCACTTCTGGTCCTATTAGCTGTAAAGGGTGAAAAACATTTTAAAATAATCAATATACCATTAGTTATTGAGTGGCTAAAGGGATCTATTCTGTCACTGCACCGTACACAATGTTTATAGACAAACTCTGATGGAGTGGCAGCATACAGGATGCGCTATGAGTCGCTAACATGGATTATATTGAGGGATCTGTGGCTAACATGTTTATGATACTTATCTGTTTTGTTCAGCAGGATAATCTCCACACTTTAAAAGCGTAAATGTAATCGCCAGAAGTAAAAAGCTAACGTTGGGTTATGACCAAACTACATCTCGGCCACATGATTGAAAGTCACCGCTAAGCTTAATGCAGCTAATGTTCTGCGAGATGGCGTTTAGTCTAAATTATCCACTTGTTAGGAACTGTTGTTTTTATGATGCATAGGAGCTTCAGTCATGTTAACGGCAGACCTTATTTTAGGCCTCTAAACCAAAACACGGCAGCTTTAGACTCATTCCTGCACCACTCTATTTAAAGAAATAAGCCAGCATTTAACAAAGTAAGACTGAGGTTTTGGTAAAACAACAAATATATTTTTATTTTGGTGCCCTGGGTTTTAAAGCTCACCAGTTAAATGTACTAATAGGACAATCTCTTGATCACATTCTGAATTCCTTTTTCAACCACTATAGAAGCAAACTGTGGAGCCAACATGGCCGCTCCGCTCTGTAGCTTCGTAGCTGTCTGCTAGGCTGCTGTGTCTGTAAGCTGCTGTTGGGTCTTTGTGATTTTTTTTCTGTACCCTTTACTTATTTGTACTTGTTATTTATTGATTGATTTTACAGTGTTTTTTTGTGAAATGTCTGTCTGCTAGAAAAGATCTAGTAGCTTGTTGGAAAATAAAGTGTTTAGTAATGTAAGTGTTGCTTGTCCCAGAAACGATTTTTTTAATTGTAGTACGATGTGTCTGTCTGTGTTGTTAGTTTATAAAACAAGGATATTTGTTTTTATTCAAGCACTTATGCATTGTATTCAGGAATTAAGACACACTTCACTAGAATAGAACTGTTGGGTTGCAAATTGAATACATAATGGGTAAGGTTATCAGTCATTGAATCAAACTTTATTTATACAGCCATTTTCATGCACACAAAAGGTAACATAGTGCTTCAGAAATGTAAATAAATAAATAAAACACTATTAACCCCTCAGTTCAAAGACAAACCAACACAACCTTTAAACATTTTAAATATTTGTTATTTAAGAGATTCACAAAAAGGCATAAATCTGATGCCATGAAAACACCAGCTCACACACATGATACATCATTTAATTTTCTTTCAAATTAAAATAACAAAAGACAAAACAGAGATAATGGTAGAACTTAAACATTTAAAATAACTAGTTAGCCAGTTGGATACATACGGGAACCAAAAACACACATGACATGCCGAACACATTTATCGTTCCATGTAATCCCGCTCTTATTTTAAGCTAATTTTGTCCAGCGTCATGTTGTGTTGTGCCAAGTTGTTATGCTTTGTGGTAATACATAAAACCCAAATTAACTTTGCAATATTTTGTTTATAAACCTTAAATTCAGATAACTCCTTAATTGAACTTAGGGGAGTTTCTTTCCCACACAACCCTTTGTTTTCTATTGTTACATAGTGACATCACTATGTAACACTCACTCTTGTTTTGGCTAACGATCCAACACACTGTACGTGATCGGCTAAGGAGCAGGACATCTCTGACACATCTTTAAGTGGTTGACCTATCACAACAGAGCCGGCCAGCTAACCAATCAGAGCAGACCGGGCTCTGGTTTCAGACAGAGGGTGAAAAGAGGTGCTGCAGCACAGGCAGTATGAGAAACATAAAGAGCTGTTTGAACATTAAAGCATGGAGACAGTTCATAGAAGAGGCACAAAATACTAATATGGAAACTGAAAATGAGCAGAAGATGAGCCCTTTATTAAAAAAAATGTAATCATTGTGCTTATTACCTGTGGCCCATTTTCACACAGAACCAAAATACATAACTTTGTGATTAATAAAAACCCTTACTACCAACTAAACAAGAACAAATACATTTTACATATCTATCTGATCCGAAGGGACAACGGTGACATCACTTGGTAATATAAAAAAAACTGCTAGGCTGCTTGTAACATTTTTTTAGGTCACAGTGATTTTTCTGTGTATAGAGCTGTATCATGGCAGTCACCCAACATGATGCTGAGCCTGGACTGACCTCAGTGCACTAATGTGTGTGTGTCTTGGTGTGTGTGTGTGACAGTGAAAGATGGCCTCTGGCTCTGGTGATGCTATGTGAACGTCAGAGTCACCATTCAAGGTTGATTGGTTTTATTGACTGACCCCACATCACGCACATGAACTAACCTGCAACAAAAGCTCCACAGTGAGGGAGAACTGTAAACACAGCTCAGTGTGTGAGACTCGAGATGTCCCCACAATGTTGCTTTCAGTACGGCCTTCATTCATGTTCCACACAAAGAGACAGCTGAGTGGTTTCACACTGCCTCCTGGAGCAGGTCGTTCAGACATTAGGTCAGTGAAGTGAGAAGATATAGGATCATTTAGTCATTATTTAAAGAAAAGGTATTACGATTTAAATCCTGTACAGAGATTAAAAAGGGTAAATATATTATAAGAGTAATGCTAGTTTTTTAAAGAAACATGAGGGTTTTTAGAGTTATTGCATGTGCATATTGCTTATTTGACTGTATGAGTAAATAATAAATAACAATAATAATTGTCTTTATTTGTATAGCACCTTTCATACAATAAATGCAGTTCAAAGTGCTTCACAGTCGACATTTCACAATTTGTATCACATAGAATACAGTTACCAGTAAAACACATAGATTTAAAAAAAATTAAAATAGCATAGAATAGACATATCAAACACACATTGAGATTAAAGGTACAATGATTCAACACACTATCAGGCAAATGGGAAACAATTAATAGCCACACATCAACAGAAATCCTTTATTTGTCGCACAGCAGGTACATTTAAATGGTTACAGCAAAGAGGATAGTGCAGATAAAAGGTAAAACCTAAATAGTAGAGTAACATATAACATAAAGAGGCAAGCACTTGTTAATAAAATAGAAATCACATATGCACCCAAGGTAGAAAAAGTAATGAAGCATTATTTTAGTGGCCAACAACAGTTCAAAAAATGCCTTTTAGTTCAATCGGTTTTAGTTTTACACCACTTCATGTACAGCAACAATTCATATGAGTACCTGATTATTTTTATGAGAAGAAATTAAATAAATATCCACTCTCCTGAGCACTGAGACTTCTTGTAGAGGTGACGTTCAGACGCCTGCATGTTCCAGAGTGTTGTTCACCTCTCTGGACAGTAGATAGCAGTACGACCAGAACTTTAAAATTTAGCAATTTGCATAAACTATCATTTGCATTTAGGGTAAAATGTAAAAGAACACTTTATCTATCCTTTAAATTCTCAGGGATGTTGAGTCGTGAACCCATTTCTGTTCTCAAGGTTGAACATATTTCAACAATAGTGATAAAGTCTTACAGTACAAAGATTTAACAAGTCACTTTATCACACACACACACACACACACACACACACACACACACACACACACACACACACACACACACACACACACACACACACACACACACACACACACACACACCTTTTTACATTTTTACCTGAGTATTAACATTTTATTGTACTTTATACTTCTTTTTCATAGCATTCTGACAGCTGAAGTTACTTTACAAATTCAGGATAATAGCTAATCCAAAAATATAAATCAACTTATAAATAGACAGTGACATAAATATCGGTAAATATAACCCGCAATAGTAAATAAAGTGATTTATTTAAACCATTAATATGTATGATTTGGAAATTAGCTTTTACACACAAAAAGTACTTAGGTGTATTCTGATGTCAAAGCTTTTAGGAAATTTATTTTTACAGTCTGGAATACGGTATTTATTCTACTGCCCAGTTTTAAATGTAATATTCAGTTTTATCTTATAACTTAATTGTATACATAATTTACTAGTAGTTTACTTATTCTTGCATTTGAATTGCCCCATTGCATTACTTGCAATCATTGGTATTGCACTCCTTTATGTCCTTATTTATTTTTATATCCTCAGATATATGTTTTATGATTTTTATGGCCAACAACTACCCTGTGGCTATTGTGCATATGACAATAAAAGCTTCAAACCTTCGATCAATCATTGTGGAAAAGGATTGTTGTTGCACACACTTCCGAGAGAGGGCGCTGTCACTCAAAATAACATCAATTAAAATCTCCGGAAAATACTATTGATTTTAAATAGTTGTGATTATTCCACCAACTATTTTTTGATACCTGTTTAATTAAACCTGGAGGCTATATATGGCGAGTTAGAGGAGGTGACCGAGGGCAGATGGGAGGGCTGATCGGGACGGTGACCCAGTTCACCCCGCACATCAACACCGGAGCACCGCCTGCTGAGCACCGTCCGGAGAAACCTCTGCCATTCTGATAATGAAACTACTACTGATGTTTCCAACTTTCTCACACACAGTCTGACTTCCTGTCCTGGAGTTAAACTGGCTCAGTGTGTGTAAATGTGTGTGTGTGTGTGTGTGTGAGAAAGAAAGGAAGGAAGAGGGAGGGATTGGAAGAGGAAAGGAGCTCGAGCGTTAGTATTCTGAGCATCTGGATATTTGTCTGGGGAAAAGAAACGAAGAAGAATACTTTGGATGTATGGAATATTACCTGAAACCAAAGAAGAAGACAGGAAAAGTTCACTAGAAGAAGAAAGGAGGACAGGAGGCGGGAAACCAGGAGGATAGAGTTCATTTTCTAACGGGACAGGAGGACTAACAGCAGTAATGTTACCGGTGAGTTTTCTTTGATGTGATTTATCAAACTGGATATCTTTAAATGTGTCTTTATGGTTATAACATGCGCTACATAATCCATGCTAACGACTCAAGTCCAGAGGTGGAACAAGTACTTAGACCCTTTACTAAAGTAAAAGTAAAAAAATACATTAGCTTGACAATACTCCATTACAAGTGAAAGTCCAGGATTCAAAATATTACTTTAGTAGAAGTACAGTAGTAAGTATTGTCAGCTAAATGTACTTCAAGTTTTAAAAGTAATAATACCATTATGCACAATGGCTGTTTTACATTATTAATGCTTTAAATTGCTTAAAAATCCATGCAAGAGCCTCTAAATGTTGCAATTTTTTTAAAGTTAAGACAATTTTAGATTGTTTTAAATATATATTGGTAGTTCAGTCCTGCATTATGTCATATAAAACTGTCTAATGTTTTTATATGTGAAAAATAGCTGGTAACTATGACTGTTAAATAAATGTAGTGGAGTAAAAAGTACAATAAGTTCTTCCAAAATGTAATGGAGTAGAGAGTATAAAGTAGAATAAATTGGAAATACTCAATTAAAGTACAAGTATGACAAAATAGTACTTAAGTACAGTACTTGAGTGTACTTAGTTACTTCCCACCACTGCTTAAGTCTGCCCTACAGTTGAAGGTTTTTCGGACATGTAGCTAAATGACAAGATTCCATTGTTACTAAAGTATTAATTATGAACACATATGTATATATTTGTACCTTTTTAATAGCTAAAACTCTTCAACAGTTCCCAAAATAACAGACAAGATATCAGGGCGTGTGCAACTTTTCAAACTATTCTATATTACAAAAGGTAGTCAGGCCTAGAAGCTTTAATTTAAATAGGGTGAAAACTGGAAGTTCCACGCCCTCCTTTGAAGATGGTAACCATTGACCATAACCCTACTGCAATGGGTTTGGGCTTTCCATGAATAATCCTTTAATGGGCAATGGAGGGAGCCCAGTTTGTGGTTTGAAGAGTCCAAAGGGGGGATAAATATTGTTTTTTAAAAATATTTTAAATCAACACCCCTGTAATTTAGAAAGATGTCTTCATGTTTTTTTTTTAGAAATGACAAAGGTCTATTATTCTGGCTGGTTGATTGGTTGCAATCCGAAAAATTGTTACGATTTAGGTTCAATGTCCTAAACATTGACACTGGTGTTAGATATACTGCGATGTTGTCTGGTATATATGACCAGTATGTTTTGTTTTGTGACATATTGTAAATCAATGCAGTACACACCCGTACTTTCAATACAACTACTGTTTTCATTATCTTGCAGTTTATCATCGACGCTTTTATTTTGAAAGTTTGAATCAGAAGTTCTCTTTTTTCTGGCAGTTTTGACACTATTGAAAGTGTCTGTGCATGCTTGTGTGTGTGTGTGTGCGTGTGTGTATGTGCATTTAGTTTAGTTGCTCATCTATATTTGGTTGAAAAGTGCTTCCAATTAAATTTAGAGGGATGCAATTGCATAGAAACAATAAATTCATGCATCACTTCTCAGCCAAAATATTGCATAATGTTAAAAAATTGCATCAGCATGCAGTTTTTAAAATGTTCAAAGATAGTACAGAAACTTTATTGTAAACAGGTCATCTTATCCCCATGACAGTGAGACAGTTTCTACCTACAATCCAACAGCAAAATCAGTATTCCTGTTTCCATCCTTCCTGTCCTTCCTCTCTCAATCTTCCACTCTCTTCATCGCTCCCACATACACAGTGAAAACACTACACTGCTTTGTGGCTGCTGTCAGCTTCAGACAATGCACTGAAGATATAAGGGTGTGTTTACTGGAGGAAGTAGAGAGAGACAGGCAGAGAACACGTCTACCTCGACCATTAACCCCGCCTCAATGTTCTTCCTGGTTCAGACCTTACTTTATCCTTTTTTCTAAAATGTACTGGCTTTCATGTTCTACCATTGTCCATGGTGTTTACAGTTTTACGACTTTCACTTCCCCCTGTGAAAGTATTTGCCTAAAGCTACTATCAGAAAGTTCACTTATTATTCAGACTCCTGGGAAACTGTATTGGCTGACTATTATAGCATCTTTCATACGTCTCTTCTCTTTTCACGTTTGCCTTCCCTTCTGCAAACACATGATCGATACATTCAATTAAAAACTGCATGATGTTGTTCCCTTCTGAATTGTTGAGAAGGTCACACATATTTCCCCCGAGTAGGGAGTTGGTAATGTTGCTGCTACTACTTTTATTTCTCCAAAACCAAAAAAATGACTTCATGCTGAAATATTTATGTTATTTATTAGAAATCCTAGCAGCTTTGTGGATGTTGACCTGTCTGCCTGTGGCTTCTTCCATCACTTTGGTACAGGCAGAATTATATCTCAACTGATGCTTGTTTTCCAGTTAGATTTTATATAGAAGTTCATCAAGAAATGGTTACTTATACCTGCTATGCCACATTTTCACAGTACAAAATATTGAAATAGTCTCCAAGAGCTGTCGTAAAGCTGATAGTGGGCTGCGGTTGCCAAACTGTTACTGCCGATTCTGCCTAACCTTTATCCAAGGATGGAGATGAGATGGGCCGACGTGATGCAGACAGCTTGTGGGTAGTGACCTGTGATGGCACCCACCTGTCACTCAAAGAGTCTAAGCACTTTTAATTCATTACTTTAATGCTGTGTCTTAATTTGCTGTTTTGAGTTCATGCGATGAGTGGTCTGGTAGTGCTGTCAGAACGGTCAGAAGTTGAGTATGGTACACTGAACACTTCTCCCTTATATCAATCGCTCTCTTGGCTATTTGACCTTAGTGGCAGGTGCGTTGGCGGTTGCTCTGGTAAACACAACACTATAGAAATTAAAGTTATACATGTATTTTCTTTTCACTATTTAATAAACGTACCTCTTTCCTGTACTTGAAAATGAAGTAACTGTTAATTGAACAGGAACAGCGGCCAAGTGCGATCTAAGATAACCTGGTCGACCTAAAGTTATGTGGGAAATTAGCAATGGAACCCTTTTTTGTGTGCCACGTTTCAAACATGTTTATTCTTGCTGTAGAGTTTGGCCTTTTACCATGCGGGTGTACGGTTATTGACTTGCTCTTCTCCCCCGTGTGCTCCTGGTTTGATCCATCCTTCATACTGTTTTCAGGACTGCTTTGCGGCCTCTTCCCAAGTCCAGTCCATTGTCCTGCCTCTTCCTGTGTGTTTGAAGGCAGCTCCTTAAACACATTCTTTTTTCAAGATCTTTGGCTACACCAAACCTTTTTGAGTCTCAAATTAAATCAGGATGTTAATTTAGATCCACTGGTGGACCCCCACATATTCCTAATTTAATTTCTAAGAACTTCAATCAATTACATTTCGAACCATGTTTTGCTCACTAGTTAATGATGCACCGTGGGATGGTAGAGCAGTTAGTGTGGGAGTAAGGGAAACGGTTGCCATTTTAAATAACACACATGAAGACATCCTTTTCTGAGCCAGTGCATCAACTACAATTTGGAAAGTATTACACGCTACGGAGAAAATAGCTCTGTCCTTACCAGTGAGGCAGCTTCGAGTAACACCTGCTAATAAACTGTAGGGATTAACAGGCCTAAAAATGGAGTGAGGGATGTAGTAGCACTCATTGAAGACAGACTGATTAGTCTTTACTGCGCTACATGGTCCTTTTCGAACAGGCCTGTGATTGAGATTTAATCACATACTGGAGTAAATCAAATCCTTATAATTATGGAAAAAATGAGAACACTGTGGTATATCTCTGAGACAACAGAATGTCTGTGACAAAACAAGTAGATATATTTTAGGACATAAAGTTTAAAGCCCATAAGTAAATCTTATGAATGACAGCAAGCATGAGTCGAGAGAAACAAATCCTAAAGTAACACTAACTTTCCCTTGCTGTGTGTGTGTGTGTGTGTGTGTGTGTGTGTGTGTGTGTGTGTGTGTGTGTGTGTGTGTGTGTGTGTGTGTGTGTGTGTGCCGGCACAGTGGAACAGTAACAGCTGAAGGTGATTTGTTTCAGACACCCTAGCTCCAACTGCTACCCACACACCCAAACACACTCACCCATAAACAGAGATCAATGAGGGCCGTCTCTATAGGAACTTGCATGTGACCGGTGAAGCACGAGGCTCAAGCTCATTGAGAAAGGAACAACCTGCAGTACCTCCTACTGTGTACTGTATGTCTCTGGGACTTTCAGTTCCTTTACGGTTTCTACTATATTCATCTAGAGAACAACCTATCAAAAGTCCCATACAAATCTCAGTCAGTTACAAATTGAGCTACACAAAAATCAATACTTAGGCCTATCAATTATTGCTTTTTAAAAGTTGTATTATGTAAAATATCGGACCATCTCTCGTGACCCCGAGTCGTTTTTACAGCAGGTGGCTGGCAAAACATGGAGCCTGGCTAAGTCTTAAAGGGTCTCTATTCTGCTTTTTTTGGGTTTTACCTTTCCTGTGGTGTGTTCTTTAGGTTTTTGTGCATGTTAATGGTCTGGAAAGACTTAAATCCCTGAGAATATTTCTTTCACACACTTTCTATGACACCTCCATTGACTCCTTTGTTAACTTCCGTAACATAAGAAATCAACACTCACACTTCTATAGGCTAGCGCTCCAACACATTGTAGGTAATACTCTAAGTGGCGGGACATCACAACAGAGCCGGCCAGCTAACCAATCAGAGCAGACTGGGTTCTGGTTTCAGACAGAGGGTGAAAAGAGGTGCTGCAGCACAGGCAGTATGAGAACAATAAAGAGCTTTCTGAACATTAAAGCATGGAGACATGTCAGAGTAGAGACACTAAATACAAATATCATAAAAGCATAATTAAACCTAACAGCAATCTCCTGGAGGTTTAATATTATTGACTCCCCTCTTGTTTAACAGTGACTTAAGGAAAATGGTGCTTGTTAAAGGTTGCTTGAAACAGAATTAGAAAATAATGATAATTACTTGAAAAAGAAAACACCATCCTTATCCAGACATATTCAGTTAAATGCACACCTTACCTTTGAGAGCCTCGATTCCAAGGCGGTTTTTTTGTTATTTGCCCTGTTTCATGTACCGTTGGTACCCATGTACAACATTGGCTTTGGATTGAGGTTGTTTTACTTCTGGACCAGATCCTACAGCTCTTGATACAGTTGTCCCTTCAGTGGACATCTGGTGACAGCTGAGGATCGAAGTCTCATGCCAAGTGACCTTTTCAACTCTCTCAGCCTTGGCAAGACACACACTGTACAAATAAGGTCAGCGAAACAATATAATCTTATTATGATTTGACTGATTTTGCAGTTGCAGTTGATGAATGTGTGTGTGTGTGTGTGTGTGTGTGGTGTGTGTGTGTGTGTGTGTGTGTGTGTGTGTGTGTGCGTGCGTGCGTGCGTGCGTGCGTGCGTGCGTGTGTGCGTGAATCTCTATCTCTGTTACACGTGGTTGTGTTGTCTGCAGTGGCTGGAAGTACAGTACTGTGCCTTTGAAGAACTTGGAAGAACATTATGTTTTTTATAACAATCTCAGTTCATGCAGACATCACACACACACACACACACACACACACACACACACACACACACACACACACACACACACACACACACACACACACACCGTCACACACTCTTTCTTACAAGGCAGTACTTCGTACTCCGAGTGCTGTAAGAATACATTTGGCAGTCAAGTAGTGTGTACCTCAACCCTTTATAACATAACACAGTTTCTCTGAAATAATACAAATAACTGTTATGGTTTGAATGGTAATTGTGAACCCACCCTATAGTTTCTAATGACATTAATTATCGAGTGGTGATATGATTGAAGTCAGCTGTTTTCAAACGATTGTGGAACATAAATATAAGTTATATCCACAGGACAAGTGATCTGTAACTGGTATGCATTTGTTTTTATTGGTGGTGTGTTAAGGTACTTATCTGTAAGTATACAGGACATTTTAATGTAATGATAGACGGTTGTTCATCGTAATAATACTGTGTGTCTTCTGCCTCACCTCTCCTGTACGTCCTGTTTCCTCTGCACTGTCCACTGACTTTTTGTCAATTCCAATAGATGAATAGTCTGTTTAGAGCACATGCAGCAATCATGTGATCGTGTGTGTTTGTGTGTGCGAGGCAGCTCTTCTGCCAATAAACCTTCTGTGTCCTTTCTGTGTGTGTGTGTGTGTGTGTGTGTGTGTGTGTGTGTGTGTGTGTGTGTGTGTGTGTGTGTGTGTGTGTGTGTGTGTGTGTGTGTGTGTGTGTGTGCAGTCATGCTGCAGTATATCAGTGTAGCCTCTCTAATCTCTCCCTCTAGCTTCACTGCTGCTTCTGGACAGCTTCAATCCACACCAATATATTTTTAGGTAACGTAATATTAATACTGATCATGGAAATGAAAGATATTACCATTATTATGTCTTTAGTAAATGAGGATCAAGCATTAAAGTACATTTATTTCAAAACGGAGAAAAGATGAATAATATAATGTTGCAATGTTTATGTTATTATTGTTATGGCGTGTAATGTCCGAATAGTAAGACACATTATTATTGCTTTTATAGAACTATATCCTAAGCTATTGTAAAATGATACAATTAAAGTGAAGTTAAATGTTCTGCTTCAGTTTCCTACAGTACATTCGTCTGGCATAAATATGACATTTTTACATGAGAATAAAATCGATAGCCTATTAGTTTGCTAGTGGCAGTTAAACAAAGTACCTCAAAATGCTTCAGTATTGGTGCAAATGATCTTGTCAGTGAAGGTGTCAGAGTTGACCCTAAGTGACCCAGCCGGCTCCAACTCTGCTCGACTCAGAGCTAAAAAAAAAAAGGAAAAAGTTTTGGCCTGAGAGCGTCTGGGACTTTTTGAAGACACAAACATTTTGACGTGCTCAAACTAAGATGAAGACGCTGGTTTCTATCTGTTGACGTGAAGGCTACTGCAAGATATAATTAACTTTAATGGAATATGTTGACATTTGGTGTCAGGCAAGAAAGGTTCAAGACACAAATCATCATTACAAAAGACATTAGACTTGATGAGTTCACTTCTTTGCAGCTGAAAACATATGGTTATCTTTTTTGGCAATGAACACAGAATACAAAGACACTTATGTGAGAAGATTTCATTAAAAGAGCCTCTCCATCGTTAGATTAATATTCCTTAAGTATTTTGAGTGGTTTTATCACTTTTTGTTCACTAAAAAGTAAAAATAAAGCAATCATTTCCATCTGATATTGTTAGGATGAACACCATCATGAGACAGGAACATTGTGTCTTTAACACCCTGCCATAAACTCTGTCACTATATCAATATAGTAGTTTTGGGGTAAAACTAGTAGTAATTCTTATATTTTGCTCACCCCAATAGTGTTTTCTTGTCCGACTGATTATTTATGTTCATAGCCCAACTGTGTATATATATATATATATTTATAATACCGGTTTATTTTTATTTGTATTTCTTCTTACTGTTCATACTTTTCAATTGTTTATTTCTTATTTTATTTTTTACTTGTGCAACGACTTGTATTGTATTATGCTGCTGCAACACAAAAATGTCCCAGTCTAGGATTAATAGAGTAATTCTTATCTTATCTTTTAACAATTAAGGCTGACGGGTAAATTCCTCCAAGCCCTCTGACTTCATCTGCATAGAAAGACACTTCTGATCATCTTATTGGATGTTTTCCTTATTATTCTAGTCTTGTATTCATCCAGCATACCGTGCTTTAACTGTTTTAAATATGTACAAAATGTCAAGTTGTTACTATTGTCATACATGTAGATGCGATAGATGTGGGGCTGGTTCAGTTTAATTTGCCTTCACACTTGAGCGAGGTGACACTTCAAATAAAACCCACTTAATATCATGCTGTAATCCTACAGCAGGCAACAGGCATTTCAAGTGTCCAGATTCCCTTTCTTATCTCTCACCATCCTCTCCTCATATTTACTGAAAGGCGACTCCCTCCCTCCCTCCCCTCCTCCCTCACTGACACCCTCTTATATTTGTGTTTCCTAGCCTTTCGCACACACACTCAAACTCACTTTCTCCTACCAGGACAGCACTTTTTTCCACCACAACTATTTTATATCCGAGCAGACTCATGCATACACACAGTGTGTGTGTTTTGGGCCGATGATTCTCCGATGAAGCGTTTCTTTGGGTTGCTGTTGGAGCGACTTGTGTTTGTAACTAAAGAGCTCAAACTAGGCCAATGCAGGAAACGGATGAAGAAGAAGAAGAAGCAGAAGCAGAAGCTCACAACCAAGAAGACCGAACCATCAGTGAGTGAGACACACAATAGCTTTTTTTAATAAATATATTCATTTGTATAACCAAAGAAATGGTTATTGCAATAGCAGATTTTGGGATTTGTTTGCATATCTTTACTAACGTTGTGTATTATTTTATTCAAACGTATCTTTTTATTTTATTTTGTTCTAAAATGAAGCAACTGTCATTAAACAAAATGACACAAAAAAGTATTCTGGTTAAAACAAATCTAAATCTGATTATGTATAATCCCTTTACACCAACACAGTCATTGTAATTAGCATTTCAGTGACAGTCTACTGTTGCTAAGTCTCAGGCTGGCTTTCTGCCATGCCAACCTCTGTTCCATCTTGCCACCATCCCCTCAAACGAGCACGCTGTGTTGAAATGCCCTGCAGTCACTATTAAAATGAGCATTGATGTGGTTTGTTAGAAGCAGACACACTAACAGGCAAAGCTGTTTGTCACTCTTGCCGACATTGAGTCTCGTCCTCTTCCTCTGACTATCTCTTTCCCCCGTCTCTAACGCCTAAAATAGCCGGAGACAGTCCATTTGGCACCAGTGGCAATTTAGGAACTACAACTCAATCTGCCTGTGTGTGTGTGGGGCCTGTTGACTGATAGTTGAACCTTCTTGGTGATTTCATTATGTTTAAACATACAATGTTCAACGCAAAATGCACCTATTACTTCATTTGCATTTCATAACTCTATCATTTATAAAGGCTTTTACATAATGAACATCCACGGCCAATGATGGAACATTGTTACGTTCCTATTTTATGGTGTCCTGTGGTTTCTCTTCATCACTATTACACATGCATAGAAGTGGAAAACTTAACCCACAACTTCAGTATGATGGTAGAATAACCATCAAAGGATAAATCTGGCCTGCTATTTGCCCTATATCCTCTGGTCTATCTTTAGTAGTAACAGTATTGTAATGTACACTGTAGTGGCCATATTGAAAATCTGCAAAGGATGTAAACAGAACATTGGGTTTCTAAAACCAATGAGGAGGAATTTATTTTAGCTGCTTCTTGGCCTTTGTGCTCTTTCTATGACAAGTCAACATGTCTGCTCGGATAGAGATGTTTATACATGGTTCATTAACAAGAGGGAATTTAATCGATTCTGATTACTTGTTTATAGAAAGTGCTTCATAGCGCAGCCAGACAGTTTAGATATCAGTTGTTTAAAGCAATACATAAAAATACTAAAAAGCAGTTGATCTCAAACATCTGCACAAAGCAGCTCATTATATTACCAAAAGTAAAAAGTAAGGGTGGAAATTAGAAACCCCCTTTCCACGGCTGCTCCTGTACACCTGTCTAAATGTCCTTGAGCAAGAAGGACAGGGACATATTTTCATGTCACTGGCGCTTGTTCCATTGACAAATAGCCAATGGGACTATCCAATGGATTGTTTTGGATTATTGCAGAAAGTAAGCCTCTTGGCAAACACGCAGTTTATGATACTTAAGTGTTATCTAGTTTTTTCAGTAACATCTGAATGTCAGTGGATACAGTGTTTGGCGTGATGACTTTGAATGTCCCCAACAACCTCTTCACCCCCATTTGGTCACTTGTTTGCAACCGCCAGATTTTATGTTGAAGAGAAAAACCTGATCAAAAACAATTAACCTCGAGACAAAGTAACCGTTGGTGCATAAGAGCACAACCATTTTGGGATTTTAAGACTCATTCCTGCATCATTCAATTGCTCCTAATTACAACGTTATAAGTTAAGACTTTTTATTGTGTTTTTGTGTGTGTGCTGTTGGTAGTGCTATCTTATGCAAAAGCAGTCCAGTGTAATTTAAAATATGAACGTTTTCCCAGTTCAGTTCAGTTTCCCCGGTCTGACTCTTTTCTTCTTGCTATTGATCTACTTCTATAACAGAAAGAAATATACCTCATGGGTAGTCTTATGATAGTAGAATTGTGTTTGGGTTCATGATGATAAAATATCCCATTTAACAGTTTTTGAACAGTCAGTGTAATGCAGGATAATGTAGGACAGGTGAAACATACCAAATACCTTTAAAGTATGGTGCAGTGATGATGCGTTTTTGTAGGCTGACCCGATAGTTAGCTAGGAAGGATTTTGGAACATTGCAGAAAATCTGTGGCAAACGAACGTTTCTGCAGCCGGGGCTCGCCCATAGAGAGCGCTGGGGCGCCGACCTCCCGCCTACCTGCCTGTTTTCTTTAAAAAAAAAATATATATATTTATTATTTTTAATAATCTTTTTCATTTTGAAAAATGATCTCGGTTAATTACATTCTAATAATGATTTTACTTTAGAATGCTTTTAGAACTTTCCAGAACGATATTTGCATTCACTTTCACGTTCGTTCATCATTTTGGTCTTCTCTGGGCTCCAGTTCGCTCAGCACTATCAGTGCTGGAATTTAAGCCAATGGTTCCCGGGTTGCTACGCAAAAAAGTACATATTTCGCCAATCAGCGTCGTCAAATGTTATGGTTTGGGGGCTCTGAAAGCATCGCCCGTAGTACCAAGATTAGAGCAGTGCACCACTGCACGTTACAGACATTTACCCAAATGTAGTTAAATCTCTACGCCTGTATCCCTTCGAAAGAAGAACATTAGTGGAAAAACTAATTGTAAAAGACCTCGGAGCAGACAAGCCAGAAGTGAATATAACCCAACAGGCACGAGAAAACCTACAAGAGAAGCTTTGTGAGAGGTTGGTTCCATCCAGAGCCATTGGAAAAGAGAGTTACGACACTCCCATAGACTTCTGTTGTAATTGACGAATGTGGAAGTGAGACGTGTCGTGGAGCGACCAATAGTTCAAAAACAATGTAAGTTCCAGCCTTGAACCACATTCATTTTCAGTGTTTCTGAGGCACGATCCCTGGTAAGTTGATGAAATTACTACATTTTTTTGAATTTTTGGCGGACCTCAAATGAATTTAGTTCATAGCGGTAGTAGTTCATGTTTATCGTAAGATAATAGCTCGTTCTATTCTAAATGCATTTAACTTTAACGTTAGCTAACATAAGCAACACTTCGCTAGCTAACGTTACCATAACCAGATATTAGTTGGTTATGACCGCATTGCCATAAGAAGGCACAACGAGGAGGTGGACAGGAATCGGCATGTTTTCTCCAACAGCCCCACCTACAATATTTTTCACCGGCCGCCGCTGCGTTTCTGATACACCTTTTTTTTATCAGCCAGATAATATCCAAATATTCAAACCTCTTTAGAAAGACTTAAGGACTTTTAAAACGCTAATATAGAACAACTCAGCAATACAATACGCAGAAGTATTCTAATAGTAGAATATCATATGTTGATTGTGGTCACTAGATTAGATGTTTCTAATGACCCCAAGAAAATTGAATAATGTGATGCATAAACTTCTCAACTTTATTGAATGACCTTTTCTTTTAAACATATTCTGTCCTTTTGTTCCACAGTAGCTCATCATTAAGTCATTATTAAAATGTATCCACTGATACTGCATACTACTACACTGATGTTGCCACATGTTAAAACATACATAAATATTTCAGATGGCTTTTTTTAGTATCCTGTTGATATCTGCATCAACTGAGAAAAAGCACTCTGAGTGATTTGATTATATAAAACACTGTTTCATCTCTGCCAACAGTCCTTCAGTGTGACAAACGCTGTTTCCTACCATGTAAAGCAGAAACATCGCAGCCCTCGTGAGGCCACGATTAGCCTACTTTAAATCATTCCTGGTCTGGTAAAACCCCTGCTGTGTCTGCAGGGTCCTCATGTGTGTTTATGTGTGTGTGTTGTTTGCGTTTACATGTGTGTGTCTAATCCAGGCTTTAGTGAATGTGTCCCTGTCCAGTCTGTCTGCATGCAAGCAGAGATTACTTCACATGGTCTGGGACAGGTGTGTAGAATTCTGTGGATTAGTGTACAGTATATATTCCTGTGTGTCTGCCTGTGTGTGTGGGCAGTGGATGATGTGTGTGTGTGTGTGTGTGTGTGTGTGTGTGTGTGTGTGTGTGTGTGTGTGTGTGTGTGTGTGTGTGTGTGAAAGATAGAGAGAGAGAGTGAACATTGAGATTAAAAATGTATCTGTATCAGTGCGTGTGTGCCTCGGTGTGTTCCTATCCCAGATTACCCTAAATGTATCTTGAAATGCCGATGACTGTGACATCAGCAGTGACATTGGTGATGACATCACTGGCCATAACACCGGATGTCCTTTTCTGATTGCTTATTTTAATCTTTTGCCTGCAGAATTTAGATGATTGGATAACGGAATGATTTCAAACGGGATCAGCTGATACCGTTGGAAATATTAAAAATGATAAAACAAACCAATATCTTTTATAATTCTGGCAATATTACACTCCCTTCAATACTGCTCCGGAAAAAAATAAGAGACGACTGCACATTTTTCTTGTATGGCAGCCATTCCAGTGTCTGTTGTACTCCAACACAGAGAAAAATTGTCAGCAGTTTATAGAATACAATACATTTTTTAAAATAATTGAACTCAAAGACATGTTTATAAATAATACAAGAGAAAATCATAATGCTGAAATGGTCTCTTGATTTTTTTCCGGGGCTGTTTATCTAAACTAAACTAACTTAAGAGTTATGGACATCAGATTTAATCTGGAAAGATCCAATACCTATTAATTTTATCCCATTGAAGTAAGCCTTTGTCCTCGGGCTGTGTGTGTGCATGTCCTTGTTTATGCAGGCCGGTTTGGATAATTACAGAGCTGTGATCAATGTGTGGTTAAGTCAGATGGATGATTTGTTGTTACAGACTGCTGTTATCTAATCTTACTCTAAACACTTGACAATATGTAATATCTTGATGTCTTAGTTTAATTTAGTGCTGTCAATTTATAAAAAAATGAATTGCGTTAATCACAATAATAATCTGTGATTCCTCCTGTTCAAGCACCAGTTTAAAATAGTACTATTCATTTGTATTTTGAGGCAATACAAAACACGTGTGGTGTTGTAATAAAGAAATGCATGACAAACTAATCAGAGAAATCAGAAGGTTTTGACTTTGTTTCAACATAGCGATCATTTTACGACACTTATCGTGTGTGCTACACAGAGCAGATTATCTCTGCTGCTACTGTGAGCTCTATCTGCTCCTACTGGGGGGACCCTGTCCACTGTCTCACACTCCCCGGAGCATTGTTCAATATGCCTTTCCTTTGTTTTACCACACCTAAAGAAACATTCCTCTACTTTCTTTGGCTTGACACTATGCGATCCAGAGTAAACATCTGCGCTGCTATTATGGGAGCAACTTTGAAACTAGGTAATTTGATGAACTTGTGTTGATATTTTCTTAACTTGTTGAGGTTTCCAGATGAGTAACGAGCACCACGCGTCTACGTTGACAGCCTTGATTTATACATTCAATAGATCCTGGGCTGTCTCTGGTCTTTGGTTTTCATTCACTTTCTGTTGGTCTATCTGGTTTGAGAACTGCGTATTCAAACTCTGATAATGCATCAACTGTTCATCTTCACAGCCTTTATAATGATTGACCTTGAATTCCCACCTTTATCTGAATGTGATCCAGCCACAGAAGTGAGCCAGGTTGCTTCCTATTTCTGAGATTGAAACAGGACTGAGTGATTTATCACCGGTTAATATTAAAACCAGGTTAATTGATTACCAATAGTTAAATAAGTTAATAAGTGAGAATACTTCCATTATGCTCATGTTCCTGGAGTGGATAAGCGAGACACGTTAAAACATTTGATGACATCTGACATATTTGTTCCTATGGTTACAGGTGATCCTGACAGTTTACCTCAATGACACCCAGCAAATGCTTACTGAGGTCCCGGTTACTCCGGCAACCAGAGTGATTGACGTTGTGGAATACTGTAAAGAAGCCGGAGAGGGGGAGTGTCACCTGGCTGAAGTGTGGAATGGACACGGTGAGTCCATCCCATCTACACATACAGTATAACATTAGTACAAATGTGACATTTTCAACATATTTAAAACAGTTAAAACAAAGTAGGATTTATAAAAGACAAGAATGGAATATTTAAGCAAGGTCAAATATTTGTTTTCAGAAGATTTTCCTTTTGCTGCATGTGAGCTCATTGAATCATTAAGGTCACATCGTGGTTTTTAAAACTTTAACGGTCTCTAATCAATCAATACAGTTTCTCAGTCTGAGAGCTGATCATTAAAGGAAATAAACTTGTAAGATGTACAAATAGTTCGTCAAAAATGCCTTTCCCAGAAACGGCCCCGAAACACTATGTATGGACAGGTGTTGTGCCTCATTCAAATGCCCAAGAATTGAAATTTAAAAACTGGATATAAAGGCATAAAGGGAGCTGTAGTGAAATGTGAGTCCTGCAAAGTAAACACATTATTTTGATTGTGGGAAAGGATTATATGAACAAAATTCATTTTTTCATGATGCTCAAATGATAAACTCACTTCATCAAATTAAGAATAAATGTGGATATGACTAAATACTAAAGGACATTTTGATTATATAACACCTACTGTATAGGGACAGATGTCTGACGTATTTCTATGGAAGTCAATATTCCTATTCCTTATTTTTCAATGTTGATATAATGATGCATGACCTCACGAAAATAATGACTGTTGATCTGCAGGAGCCAGACATGCTTACACACACATCATCTTGTCCATTACTAATATAAATAGAATCATCTTTTAGATCTTTTCTGAGCTTAAGTGTATTAAGCGTGATTTAATCTGGAATTATTTGACAGTTTAATCACAGTGTGTCTCCGTGTGGCCACATCGATCGCTGTGCAGCCGATTATAAACACAGTGAGACCACAGCTGCTCCTCGAGGAATCAATACAGCGCTAAGTGTGTGTGTGAACTGCATGCCTGTATCAACATGAATGGAGCAGTCCATCACATGCCGACACTGAGAGCCACTGTGTCCATTAAAGCCTGGCCTACATTCACTCAATCACAGCGATCCACACACCCGCACGGTGTGCCAGTGCAGCGCTCAGACAGGCTATAAATGGCTCTGATACTATACTGTTTCTGGGGGGGGGCGCTGTGAGGCAGCACATAATATATGGCGTGTAAAATGTTGTTGCTTGTGTGACGAGAGGCCATGCCTCAAGGCTACAACTGGGCCCCGACTAGTGTGTGTGGGAGCTAGGTCTTTGTGTACATGTGTGTGTGAATAGAGCTAAAGCAAAAGATCAAAGGAAGGCTGCGGCACAGGGGTGTTTGGTCGTCTACCAATTAGAGTGGTTCGATGACAACATGTCAAAGTGTCCTTTAGCTCCCGTCTAACATCTAGAGGTGCTTTAAAGAAAAGCCTCTGTAAGGTTCACAACTTTTAAACTACAATTTTAAAATGTTTTTTTATTCTAACAAAGAAGTTTGCTGTTTCTACTGAGCTACAGTACACAACACTCTCTGAAAACTGAAACGTTGACTTTAATTAAATGTGTTACGTCAACAAATTTCACATTACTGTATGAGGTTAGTTGAGAGCAATCATTTTAAGTTGAACCTAATATTTTGTATTTAAACGTAATATAACTGCTTTCAACTTACTTAATAGAGTGATGTGAAATCTGTTGACATAATACATTTAATTAAAGTCAACGTTTCAGTTTTGAAGTGTACACACCAAGAACAAGTTATGTTAAGCATTATTGAAACAACAACAAAATATCAGTTGTCATCAACGATTCTTTTGTGTCATTTATTTTTTAAATGAGCAAGTTTGTGAGGAATACAATGTCACGTTGCCTGACAAGTTAGTTTTTTGGGGGCGGCAGGAGTTCAGTCAGACATGGCTTGGGAACCGAAGGATTGCCAGTTCAAGCCTCGGAGCCTTTTGCTCTCCATAACGAAAAATGCATGTGTTTGTTTGTAAATGTTTATTTGTATTCAGTCCTCAATGTGTAAAGGTCCTGCATATGCGTGTATTGGACTATATAACAGGGTGAACAACTGCATGTTTCCTTAGGGATAATAAAGAGTCTTCTTCAAAAGGGAATTTAAGAATACTAAAAACAGTTTTAGTAAAAAGGGTTCATTTGTTCAAGTTTAGCTTGAATAAATATATTAAGTGGCATGGGGGGCCAGAAGAAGTACATTTAGCCATGATAACTGAATGAATACAAATATTATGATTCACAATAAATCAGACTATGTTACAGCCTCACTCGTTTTTCCTCCCCTTCTCTCTCCTTTCAGAGCGTGTTCTCCCCCAGGAGGTGTTACTGTTGGATCTGCTCCAGCAGTGGGGGGGCAGGAGGTTGGAGGTTAGCTTCTACCTCCGTCACTGCCCCTCCTGGACACAAGGTACACGAAACAAATGCACACACACATACTGTACACGCTGATCACAACCCAACATCTTGTATAAGTGTAAAAGCCGGCTGACAACAGATTTATTTTTCTTCCAGTATTAAGCTTTATTACACACGTGGAACACACACACACACACACACACACACAGAGAGGGTAAGTGGTGTGTATGAGGTTTAGAGGTGAGGTCAGGGGCTCGGTCAGTAATTAGCCAGATAAGATGATTAGTGTTACGTAACATGCACAGAGTAAAGCTGCGAGCGGGGGGATCAGTGGACTGAAAAAAAAGCGATCTGCACAGATATCAGATCATTAAAATGAATATCTCTCAACAATGATATACGCATTAGTTAATCTACATCTTAAAAACACATATACCCTTTCATACTTCATTCAGCATTTAGCATCGATGCTAATCCAAACTAGCCGGGTTGAACGGTTAGTCTGTTGAGCAAAAGAGCATGAATGATTGTGTAATATTAGTGCATGTTAGAGCCCAAAGCATCCAGCTGCAGGGCTGTCACAGCTCCCTGTGTTTAGTGTTTGTTCTCCCTGCAGGAACAGGACAACCTCACAACCTGCTGGTGCGGTTCCAATTCTCCTCATTCATTAAAAACATTCATCAGATTCCCATTATTATCATGTGACGTAAGCTGTGTATTCTGATTTCGAATAGGTCATACGGGGAATTTCTTTAATGGTGTCTATATGACCACAGTAAGAGTAAACTAAATGTGAAAATAGAACTGCTATATTAAATATTTGAAAGCAAAATGGAAAGTGTAGAAAAGAAAAAGTAAAACAAATGTACAAAACGATATTGAAATTTAATTTTGAAAAAAAATGTACTATATCAAAATGTCAAGTATAAAAATAATTATGAATGATCTGAAACATAGAGGCTTTTCTATGAAGTGTGTGTGTTTTCATTGTTTAAAAATAATATCTGAGCTTCAATTTCATATCTTGTAAGTTTTTATGAAATGGTGTATGCTACACCTCTTCTCACTACATATATGTAACCTTTTAATCCACAATCAACAGGTTTTTGTGAAGAAAAAGACATCATTTATGATCCCACTCTCTCTTGCTGTATTCAGTACAAATACACACATGCAAACAGGACATATACACTTAGGGCCTAAGATACACACATGCATTATTGTATGGAGAGGTGTCACAGCTAACACGGGCAGTTGGGGGTTCAATGCATTGTACAAGGACACCTTGGCAGGACCCAGTGGGTGAAGTCAGTCCAGAAAGGTTTTTCTTTTGGTCCCTTCTGGGAGTTGAACCAGTGACCATCCGGTTCCCAAATCAAAGTCCTACGACTGAGTTGCTCATAGTGCAAGTTTTTTGGGACAGCTATAGCTCAGGGGGGTAAAGCTTATCTACCAATCAGAGGGTACCAACCCCACCCCTACAGTCAACACGTCAAAGTGTCCTTGGCCAAATGCTAACCCCAGAATGGTAGTGTATGTCTGTTGTTTTGGAGAGAAACGGCAGCTGAATAACCAGCAGATGTGCAGCAGCAGCAGCAGGGTGAGAGTGGAGGAAGATAAACAGAGCAGCAGATCCTTTATCCGCCTTCTGCTGTGGGGATAAAAGCTCTCCGTTGGACCCCCACTCCACCCTGCAGCAGCCAAACTGTCTTTGGCTCTGCACCTACTATCATAAAACTATTTTTTAAACCAAACTGCTGTCCTTGGGCCAGAGCCACACTAGTTTCATTTAAGGTCATCTGCCCTCTGCGGCTCATTGAAGGTGTCTGTGCCAAGTTAACACCTCTCACACAAGGACACCACCGTTCCCTTAGAACAGGGGTGTCCAAAGTACAGCCCGCATAATTTACCTACAACTGATTGATTTTGCTAACTTCTAACTTAACTTAAGAGGCTATATACGTCACCTCGAGTGAGGGACCCAGCCCTTCGTTTGTTTCTCTGTATGTGGCCCTCAGTGAAAAAAGTTTGGACACCCCTGCTTTTAGAAGCTAACACACATTTGGTTTAAGAGTCCTACCAAATAACCAGGCATCGTCCGCAATATACATATCGCGAGCTGAATCCCCTCGAGCAGCAGCTTTGTATGTCTGTGTGTTCAGCAGGATGTCTGCAGGAGGGAAAGTTGTTGAATATCTGTTCTAGAGGTAACCACTGAGAAGTGTTGCAGAAATAATGCTTGATGTGTTTTTGAACATAATATGGCGTTTAATCACGGCAGTGTTTAGCTGAGTTTCTCCGTTAGAAACTTCTCTCTTTACAGAGAGCTGCATGACGCTCCAAAGGGGCGTGGCCAGCATCAGCTCAGCTCAAATTTAAAGCGACAGTCACAGAATCAGCACTTCAGGAACAGGGCTGAAATAGAGGGGGATGAGGCATTGGTGATCTGTTTAATATTTTGAGCAAAACACTTCACAGACATGTGTTGTGTAGATATTGCCCTACAATATATTGTTGAAATATAGCAAAATAGGAGACCTTTACATCTACGGTAATTAAATAACCGCCCAATTGAATGTAAATACTGTTTAAAGTTCTGCACTGCTTGTCTGATATTCATTTATCAGCTCCATTGAATGCTAAGCTCTGGTCTGACTGCTCTATTGACTGGAGGTGAAACTTGGAGCCGGCTGGGATTAGCCCAGATTGAGTCTGTCTGGTTTTAGTAGCATTAAGAGAATGGGGCTATTTATAGATTATACACAGAGAGAAAGGCAGAGCAATACGATTAGGGAGATTCTGCTTTTTGTTCACACACTATTCAATGTTATCCAATGGCAGCTTTTGGACGTTCTGTTAGAAACATAGAGCCATTTATTTAAAGCCTGACTCAGCTTGTGCTTTATTGCTGTTATAGCAGGCAAGGTGCCAACACCATCCTCTGCATCCTTAGTAGGAATAAGAGAGGCCGAATATCAATAAGGACAGTGCTAACAAGGACACATAAACACAATCACGTCTTCAACACCAGAACACACTATAGAACAACAAGACAACCACAAGATTTACAGGAACAATACCTAAATATATACTGCTTTATTATTTTCTTTACTATATTTCATGCTTCACTTTCATTGTTCCTCTGTCTGCAGGAAGTCTGCAGCCTCTGGAGCAGAGCTGGACCCAGGAAGAAGAAGCAGAGGGTGCTGATGACAAGGTAGGTGGACACACACACACACACACACACGCACGCACGCACGCACACACACACACACACACACACACACACACACACACACACACACACACACACACACACACACACACACACACACACACACACACACACACACACACACACACACTGGAGCAGGGCTTGGCTGGGCTCAGATATACACATGTAGGGAGTGTAAAAAGTGCCGTAGAGAGCATGAGAAACATTACATTTAACCCTATCGATAAACGTTGTCACCTCGTTTTTTGTATGGATGTCACAAACAAGATATAGCATTTTGGGAGAGCATAAGCGAGGCTAGCTCTACCCTGTCTCCCAAATAGTTCAACATTCCATTAATACAAATATAAGGTGCTGAGTTTGATACACATACTGTCACATTCTTAATGCTGTGAATTGTAACTACTTATACAAATCTGTCAGCACTAGTGTTTGGATCTTATATATACACCAGGAACCATGTGAACACACACGCACACACACACACACACACACACACACACACACACACACACACTGTCCCCTACTTTATCCCTGTCCCCTACAAAACAATGATTAATATGTTAAAAAGAGTAGCTGACCTCACACTAACAGCTATTTTCAACCATGTTGGTTTTATTATTTAACCACAGACTATACTGCTTTGTACATGTTGGCTAAGCCTCCGTTAGCCAGTGACCCACCATGTTTGTGGTACGTTTGTGTTGGTATAATTACCGTCAGCTTATGGAGTTTGTTTTGCTAGCTTTCTTTATCATGTTCTCCTACAAAACATTGAGTAATATTGTTAAAAGAGCAGCTGACCTCATGCTAACAGCTTCTTATGTATCACTAACAGCTATTTTAAACCATGTAAGCTATTGTATTTAACCCTTGGCTAGACTGCTCTGTACATGTTGCTAGGCCTCGGTTAGCCACTATGTTGCTTGCACGCGTCTGTGCTGGTCAGTCTGCTAGTTAGTCAGCCAATGTGTGTGTGTGTGTGTGTGTGTGTGTGTGTGTGTGTGTGTGTGTGTGTGTGTGTGTGTGTGTGTGTGTGTGTGTGTGTGTGTGTGTGTGAGTGTGTGTGTGTGTGTGTGTGTGTGTGTGTGTGTGTGTGTGGGTCAGTCAGTAAAGGTAGGATTAGCTTGGTCCCATGACATAAGCAGGCTAAGAGGATTGTTAGCTAGCCAAGCAGCTCCGCCTCCTCCTCCCTCTCTTCTTGGTCTCACCTCTTGTGCTCCTTCATAGTCGTCTTGAGGTCTGTGTTCCTCCTCTACCTTTAAACATTTGCTTTTAAAACTGAAGAACAAAGAGTTTGATTCAACGCAGGAGTGTGAGGGTGAGTTTTGGTCTTTTTTTTTTTCATTCTGTGAGGTTTGTGTGTCTGCGAAGCGCAGCAGAGTGTGTGTTCGCTCTACACATTCTCCCCACCTTACGCTCTCTTGTCTCACATCAGAAAGTCATACATAATAGAACAATTGACAAACTTGAACTTGAAGTGAATGTAGAGGTGACTTTAAAATGCATCTTTGTGCGTGCTCTATTTTTTATTCCCTTTTATAAAAGTTCTTCTCTGATTTTGTTCACCATCCAAGCTATTCTCGCACAAACAAACGCACACGCACACACGCACACACACACACACACACACACACACACACACACACACACACACACACACACACACACACACAGGTCATACACGTTGGCAGTCAAACCGTTTGTCTGTGTGTCAGGGCGGTGCTGCTGGCAGTGGGTTTCTATGTCTCTGTTAGTGTCACACAACCGGAGCATGGTGTGTGTTGATGTTAGTGTGTTTAAACTGGCCGCTTCGTGCAGGCCAGGTGTGGCGTGTTCTGGCCATTTGTGTTTGGCCTTGACTGTTATTTTGTCTGTGTGCGTGTGTGTGTGTTTCAAAGAGTCCATGTCAGGGTGTGACTCTTAGCTCTGTATAATCATATCCACAACCTTTCACTTACTCTCACACACTCACAGACCCACCCACACACACACACACACACACACACACACACACACACACACACACACACACACACACACACACACACACACACACACACACATACACCGGATGATGTAAACATGACCGTGCTGACAGTTGTCTGTGTGTGTCTGAGAATAAGATTTATTTGAGCAGCAGATTTAGATTTGTTATTATCTTATTTCAACACTAGTGTCTTACTCCCATCACCCCAGCAACAATCTGTTCTGTCTGCTGCCGTCTGGCAGACGGTACCGCAGCATCCGGACCAAGACCACCAGACTCAGAGACAGTTTTATACCACAGGCTATAAGACTACTGAACTCCTGAGCTCTGTGAATGTCTACTCACATCTGTTTATAGTACACACATACATATATATATATATATATATATATATATATATATATATGTATATATATATTATACACATCTGCCATACATATCTGTTTATAGTACACATATCTATATATTGTACATATCTGCCATATACATCTGTTATACATAATATATGCATCTGTCCATACCTCCTCATTCAACAGTGTAAAGTATTTAAATACTTTCAATGTATTCCACATATGTATATATTTCACATCCTCAAATCTTTATTGTTAATATTGTAAATATTCTTCTCTCTTTTTGCACTACTTTATTTATCTTTTGCACCATGCATGTTGAGTTGTTGGAGGAGCACGACTCATTGCAGCAAAGTGTATTTTAAATAATACTTAGTGTTAATTATACACAGGAAAGTAGTAGTTCTTTTCACATTTTTGCCACGCTGGCAACCAGGCTCAATTCTGGTCTGCTGGTAAGTCCACTCTTTTCATTCAGAGTGAAATAGTTTCCAAATAAATGAAAGATTGCCATGATATGTCACACAAATATTCATGGTGCCTCGAGGATGAATCCTAATTCTTTTGGAGAACATGTTTTCATAAACTCCCCGTTCATGTAAAAATATGAAAATTGTTCAACTGGCAGGTGATACGAGCACACACACAGGGTAGAGACTGTGAGCTGAGAGGTTATGACGAATAAATAATGTTATTTTTGTGCATTTAACTGAACAAATTGTATTAAACAAATGGAGACGGTTTATATGCTATCAAAAACTAAATAATATCCCGAATGAGGTTGATCTTCAAAAAGACCTTGTCATATGCAAATGAGTGTTTTATGCTTGGTTAGGTTGAAATATTTGTGTATCGATAAAATAACAACAAAAGCAACATGTTGAGCGATAGATAAACAGATACACAACATGTTAGTTTTGTCAATGTTATTAGTGTGACATGCAAGGGACGATATGCAGCCAGCCCGTCATTAAAGTGGAAATACGTCATTTTATCTAGAATGACCGGCTCAGTGAATATTATCCCAGTTATTACATGGCTATTAACTACATAAATCTATAATGACACAATGTATTAACATATGAAATGACATGTTATTGATTTTAAAATGATTGTTCTGCTTCTGCTTGGAACAAATAGTCCATTCTAATCCGTAACAACAGCTAGAACTGCTGAGCTGCTGAACTGCGGTTTTTAAAACTAATGTTTTACAGTTTAGCCATGGTGAATCCAAAGTTTCCTCCCTTCCAGTTATGTAAAAATAAATATTCAACCAATATTCCATTTCTAATAGAGGGAAACTAATGTGTTGTTTTTTGGCCACACTTTAAATGGACCGGACTTTTTTCTGTGGATTGATATGACTGCACCTAGTCCCTTGATCAGAGCATCCTTGACAACGGTCTATCGATAAAGAACAGGTCGTTGAATGTGGAAATTGACCAATCAGAATCGAGTTCTCAACTAAGCTGTGTAATAAAAACCCTGTTAAATAATATCTTAACCCTTTTTTAATGATGAAATATTTACTGATTGGGAAAAAAAGAAAACGAGACAAGTGAGTTTTTAGATGACTACCTTTCCCGTTCTAATATGGAGAATTTTAAATGACATGCAATTTACTGGCCAACACAGTGGAGGGGAGCTGTGTTTTCCTCTGGTGTGTGTGGTCTGAGTCCTTCCCATCTCTCCCTCCTTGCCCTCCCCAACACAGCGTCATACAAACCTCGCCCTGACCTCAGAACGACCACAGACACTGTCAAAGATTTCCAGTTAACACACACACACTCACACACACACACACACACACACACACACACACACACACACACACACACACACACACACACACACACACACACACACACACACACACACACAGTCAAGTCTCTAGCCCATCCAGATTTGAGTGAGGGCACCGCTCAGGGATATATTAAGAAGTGGGGGTGTGTTCATGTGCTCTTGACAAAACACTCGTGTCAGGCGTTGTGTTGATACAGATTGAGATGAATATTTCCACTGTATGTCATCCCTAGAAAAGCCTTGCAGGTTAGGTGATGGTTTGGGTTCAGGGACGTCGGCAGAATTCAATCACTAGATGTGACAAATGTTCGCTTTGCTGATGCTGTTAGAGGTTTCATTACTTTATAATAAGGCTGGGCAACATATCATGTCATATTGGTATCCTGATATGAGACTAGAGGTTGTTTCAGTCTTGTAAATTGTAATATCGTAGTAAAGCTGTTTTCCTGGTTATAAAGGCTGCATTACAGTTAACTGGTTTCAAATTCAGTTATTTGTGTTTACCGACTTTGTCACTTTATCCACATTACTAATGATAATTAATCAAAAATCTCTGTTTTTCTTAAAGTAGCTACCAATTGTCCAACATATAATATGATCGCAATTTCGATATCAGCGATTTAAATGATATATACTATACATACCATTTATATTGTTCATAGATCCAGTAAATAGGATTTTAAACATAGATTTGTTTGTATTCTCATAATAAGGCATTCATTGATGAATTATGACAACAACTCAAAGGGTTGACATACAATTTTTGAGTACATATTTTGGTGGAGCAGTTTTGAGTTGCGTACAGATGATAAAGAGTTGTACCACAACACTGTAGAACACTCAAAATTGCAGATGTGAAAAACAGAAGAAGATTTTTTCCAATAACCACAAAAGATCTAAAGCAGGCGAGAAAATCAATTATTTATTTTGTCTTAAGATTACATGCTGAAATTACATTGTGTCTCATTTAGCTGAGGCCTCTTTCCAAAGTCAAGTGCTACTGCATTGGCTTCAGATAAGCTAAACCTTTCCAAGTGCTACATACAGAAGAGAGTTATTATTAGTTTTATCTTGTTGGAAACAGTTGGGTTTTGTAGTTTACAATTGAAGATGTGCAGACTTCCTGCTGTCCAGATATCAGTGGGGAGCTTGTTGCACCATTTGGGAGCCAGGATAGCAAATAGGTGTGTTTCTGATGAGGGGAACCTCGGTCTAACTCACCTTGAGAGCTTGTGTCGGTGAGAGTTAGGGTTAGCTTACTGACAGAATCATGGGACATTCACAAATGGGGTATTTACTTACGTATTTTATGTCATGGAACAAAAATGTTAAAATCCCATCAGCTTGTAAAAATCACAGAGTTTATTTCAGGCATCTAACCACAAACACGTTCAGAAAAAACATTGACTTTGAGACTGGGGAACTTGAAGTGGTGAAATGCTGAGTCATTTCCAGGTTTAGGATTCATTCCTGCAACACTCTATTTTCAATAGAGACTTTTTGCTGTCGTCATATCAATGGGGAGGTCGTTGCACCATTTCTGATCCAGGATAGTAAGCATGCATGTACTGATTGAGGTGTACCGGGACTGATAGAGTAGCAAGCCGATTGGCTGATGCAGAGTTGTGGGAAAGTCACTGTCTGGATGGAAAGTGGGCTGTTTCACCAGAAATTGAGTTTACTGAGTCTTCCCTGACTCCAGCTGGCCGTCCTGTTTTGTTCCTAAATCCGTCTCAGGGTCTTCAACTCTGCTGTTGATGGACGTGCTGTCAGTAGCAGGGTTCAAAGACGTGACCTTTCCATAACATGCTGATCCCTGTAACCAGCGGGCCACCCTGCTGCTCAAACGTTGAGGTTCTGATAACACAGTTTTCCCCCTTTGGGTTGGGCCCATGCTGCAGGAATGTCTGCAGGCTGTTATTGCAGACCAGGAGGAATATTTTCTCTGAAGGCGTGCAGCAGATGGGAAAGGGATGGGTTTCATCACTAGAGGGACGTATGATCAGAACAACCTGTCTTGGTTTGCGTGTGTATGTGCATAACTCTAAGAACACTCACACACTGTGGAAACTGATACTCACACAGAGAAAGTCCATTTTCCCCATGTGCTTTAGATTATACACATGTGGAGCTGCTGCAACCTGAGCTGGTTTGGTGACCGATACAATTATTGCTCTGGATGATTGCTTGTTAGAACATGACTTTCACTTTTCTGCAGCTCTGTTGTGTTATTGTAGCAAAATGCCATGGACAGACTTGAAGCTCTTTGTGTACCAATACAATAAAAGCACTAAAAAGAAACTAAAAGTCACATGATATATGACCTTATATTCCTCTCCAGCAGTACTCTTTACCATTCTTGGAATAAATTGATACAAAACAGTAGTTTTCTAAATGTTCCATACATAGCTCCTGTCCTACTAAGATACAGAGGGAAAAAGTGGAGTGGGCTTTTCTGTGTCACATGATCTATTCCTGCCACACTGAGAATTTGCAGCTTGAAAGCCTGTAAGCAGCTCTGTGTGTTTCCAGAACGATCAGAGCCTGGGTCACGCGTCACATAAAAAAATAAGCTTTTAGCTTTGGATTGTAGGATTTCTTTGTCCTTTATATATGAACAAATATAAGTTTGATGCTGATTTTTGGGTATTAAACTGTATTTTGTACCACTGCTGTGACATGTTTCCATGCTTTTATGTCTCTATTTTTCTCATACTGCCTGTGCTGCAGCAACTCTTTCACCCTCTGTCTGAAACCAGAGCCGGGTCTACTCTGATTGGTTAGCTGACCGGCTCTGTTGTGATCGGTCAACCACTTAGAGATGTCAGGAAAAGGGAAAGCCTAAATAGTATAATAGGGTCCCTTTAATTTTGAGCACAGTGTTATGCCGTGTGTAGTGCACCATATGAACACAGAGGACACGTCAGCACAGAGTTGTTTTACTGCTGGTCATGTTGTCGGCAGCTTCAGAGCCTTCATCTGTGGACCATAACATCTTGCGGACCTTTTTTTTCTTTTATAAAAATGACCTGTAGGGTATATTTAATCATTTCTTCTTTTACGACACACCTGTCATTGCATCCTGTCACTGCATCCTCAAATAAATGAGTTTAGACCTATCCCCGGGCTACAATCACTTCTCTCCCATGAACAGTGGAAAGTCTGGCCGTTATAAAGATCACTTCAGTTACCACCCACTCTCTAAAGCTAATATTTCACTGTGTGTGGCTATTAATGCTGATCTCTGTGAGTCAAACTCTTTTTCAACAATGTCCATTTGCATAGAAAGTGGCAGATTTCACACCCTTACCATATTACCTATTGAAATACTGTATGTGCAAGTAGCGCAGGACACGCTCTCGGCTTCGTAGCACAGTTATGGGTGCATTTCACCCTTTGCAATTTCAGGCTTTTCTTATTTGTGCAGCTTTAGCATCGACAAAGTCGCAGAATCCTTTTAGTATATGCCCCCGTCAGTGCGCTGTTTATCTCTTTGTCTTAAGATTGTGGCAGATCAGGTATAGTAATGGCATCTTTGTCAATTGCTTACCAACTGGATCAGACAAAGGGCTGATTCATTTAATCAAGGAAATGACACATAACACTTCTAATAACATGTTATTTAATTCTCACCTATAATGAATCTTGTTTATATAGCCCTAAGTGTGATTTTTACACATTAAAACACACAAAGCCCACTCTGCACCCAGAACAGCAACAATACAAGTCTGATCATCATTGGGTGAGTGCATGTGTGTGAGTTAGTGTGTGTGAGGGTATGTATCTGAGTGAGATAGATGTGTGTCTATTTCAGAATGAAAGAGTAGATGTGTGACGCAGCAGTTCGGTCACATGTGACTGTGTGTTGCCGAAAGTGAGACAGAGAAGGGGATATGACGCAGCGGGAGTCAGCTGTTCTTCTAACGTGTGTCTGAGTGTGTGCATATCGTGTGCATGTGTGCATGTGTGTGTGTCGCTGGTCCCGTCCCGCGCACGCTGCCTCACAGTTAATCTGCCGGCATCAGCGTCATCATTTCCCTCTCAACACACATCTGGACCAGGAGGCGGAGGCTGATAGAGAGGAGCTGGTGCCCCATCAGGCTGTGGTGCAGTGATTTCCCTTCTGAGAGAAAGTGGGAGAAAGAAAGAGGGAGGTGTGAGGGGGAGAGAGAAGGGGATGTCGCTGCAGCAAAAAGCCAGCTGTAGAAGGATGACAAGGATGGAAAGAAGGAGTGCAGATAGCTAAAGATGGGGATGGGGAAGAAGGTGTGGATAAAGGAGGGGTGGAGGGGGAAACAGAGAAATAGAGTGGTGCAGTGATGACGTAGGCCGACACAGAAGTTAGCATCGCTAAAGCTGCACTCACATGATAAGTGGTATAACATCTCTGCTCTGTCTTTGTGCTTTTCATGAAAGAGCTCTAAATTGTCCCCGAGCGCTCAAAGATCAAACAATTTAAATTCTGACCTTTTGAAGCGCATCCGGTCAGAAGACGGCTGTATGTAGCGGCACTCACTAACTGATTAGGGAACCATTGAAACAAAACATAACTGGCTGACTGAAGAGTAGATCATGTATCATGTGAAAGCAGCCTAAAGCTCCTGACAAAAGGGATTTTAACATTTCTTTTTGGAATATTGCAGAGATAGAGATTGATGGCAAAATGAATACTTTCGATGATACTTACACGTTATGTTTGCAGGAGAATCTCCACATATTAACACCTACACTAAGCTAAAGGCGGCTTTTGTTCGGCGCAAACACGTTTAGTAGTCTCATTTAACCACCAACTACCATTTTTATGACACGTAAACACTTCAGACATTCACCAGTGGGGTATTTACTGATGTATTTCATGTCGTAGAACAAACGTAACAAATATTTTAAGCTTGTGTTAACCACAAACCTTATTTCAGGCGTATTACCAAAAACACTTTCAAAAAGACGTATAGACAAGGGGACCGGAATTGGTAAAATGCTAACCCATTTCCTTGTTTAAAGACTCATTCCTGCATCACTCCAGCAGAGTGGAGGTGTAGTTCCATGGATGGATAGAAAAAAAGGGGGAGGTGTATACGAGGCGATTGGATCATCTCTTTATGTACCGGTGTATGGGTGTACATGTTTGTTTTCTGTGGTAATTGAATGCAGTGGGCTCTACACGTCACACGAGAGCACACCAATGCTGGAGAGAGTTTCTATGAGAGAGGTGAGGTGGGTGGAGGAAGTGAGAGGGAGAGATAGAGTGAGAGAGAGGGAGAGTGCCGTAAATCACAGCACATCACCGGGCGGACGAGAGGGAAAGTTGTGATAAGGATCGCTCTTGTTTCCCCCTCCCTCTGAGCGGCTCCCTGTCAAGCCTCCGACAACATTTTGTCCATCTGAAGGCTTAGAGGTCCGCTTCTCTGCGAGACTGTGAGCATGGAGTGGAATGAGGTGGATCTGGTGCAGGAATTTACTGTTGAAGGACAATGCAGCAAAATTAAAGTGCGCTCCTGCAGGATCACATGGGACAGCCTGCAGGTAAATACAGCGCGGCGGGAGGCTGATAGAAGCTGCATGTTAATGTCAGCAGCGCAGGGAGCAGGGTGGGTGAAGTGTGTTCAGCAGATTGCATGACACCCTTGTTAAGTGTCAGCATCAACTGTTAACTTTTCTGCAGCTGGAGGATGCATGTCCTCATTAGGGAGATTAGGAAGACACACTACTGACACACTCTTGAGAGTAAAAATCTTTAGTCCCAACGACTATCAAGGGGTGGTTTGTTTGAAAGTATGGCTGTGTATTGGCTGCCTATGAAATGTAGATTACAATGCTCAAAGAATTGAAGGTTTGTTAGTTGGACATAGAAGCTCTGTTTCCGCAGAGGGTTCTGGAATATTCTGTTTACTCACCTTTTAATACATCTTTCAAAAGCCATTCGGATTTAATATGGTAACAAACTGATTACCAGAATGTGAAATGCACTCACTACTTAATATTATGTTTAATAGCTTTAGCGTAGTTTAGAGACCTTTTTCAAAATGTAGTTTCTGTTTTTATTTAGTTTTTTTTTCACAATAATGTTCTTTTACATCTTATACTTTGTATCTATTGTTAGTATCTGAATCAACACCTTCTGAATTTGACTACAATTGCAATACAAAATTGCCTTCCCAAAATGTTTGATAAATATTTCAATGCTATAATTTTGTTAAATTTGGCTCATTCAAAGATTATATTGATATTTAACTGCTTATAAAATTCAACAGCAACATAGCCTTTCTTTTCTTCCATACAAGTGCATTGATTGTACCAAACTGAAGTAACTTAAATGAGGATGATGTCCAAGGGGAACACATAGGCTGCTGTCGTAGAGTCAAAACATGTCTTTTCCTAACCTCTTATTCTTAACCTCAGTGAAAAAATAGTGGGGTTAAAGAAAAATGTGAAGGACAATTCATCAGGACTTACGAAGACGGTGGTGCCAAGAGAATCTGACTGCAACTAAGCAATGGAACTTACATGATCAGCGTTTGTTGGTCACGATCGGTTGTTTCCTTGAATGGCCAAATGTTGCAAGGAATTGTGGGCCCGCATTATCTAATTTCCTTTCGTAAAGTATGGTCCAGTGTACCCTAAGCTAAAGGAGATTATAAAGAAAAACTGAAGCTCCTTTCCTTTAATCTTGAGAATTCGAACAGCTCTTATCATGACTCATAGTTACTTCCGGGTAATTTCACTCTGAGGAACCTTCCTAAGCAAAAAAGGCCGTTCAACCGCAACCATGGACTAAATAAAATATCTGAACTGATTTTTTTTCCAAGTCATACTGGCACTGCCTTATCTCCTTTACGGTGAAACTATAGTGCATTAGCAGTAAATCAGTTTGTGTCTGCAGACTCGTAATGCACATGGAAGTGAGTATCTGCATTCTGCCATAGGTCAGCAGTTAGCTACTGACATGTGTCACCACTGACTGGAAAATCAGTGTAATGTGCATAAGGTCATCCTCTGAATCATGATGTAGTCTGCATTATGCTGGAAATACTGCATGTCTGCATTATGTTGTACAGCATGAAATTAGTAAGCCTGAAGGCATTGATGCTGTGTATTGCACAATATGGCTATCAGTGTCATTAATCACTGATACTGATATTAAGCATAGTGCTGCCAGAGTTAAAGCTCCACTCGCTGAGTTGTTAAATGGCCATTGGGTTTAATTTGTTTCACTGATTTCGTATCTGAGAATTGCCATCACCCTCAAGGCTCAGTTTAGGATAATAGAGTTGTTCATCAGCTCCTCCCTGAGACTCCACTCAGATATGAAACCTTCTTTGATCGTTGAGCTAAATTAACACTAAACTAAAGCCTCACAGCCTAAATGAAGTCCACACGATGTTGTTCAAGCCCTTAAACGTCAAGACTTAGACCCCTTAAACCGTACGGCCTAGACCCCTTAAATCCCAATAACCACAGGGCTCTATTAATATCTCAAGCTTCCATCTCCAACTCAGAGCAATTGTCAATACAGGCCGTTGAACAAACAAACAATGTTATGAAGGTTTTACACTTCAACTCGTCTTTACACACAGACAAAAGACCATTTAAATTGCCTGACCCCTTAAATGATTGTGTAGAATACAGTTAAAGAGGCATTAACTCATTGGTCTGCATTTATCTTGCTGCACACTTTGCCAGTTTAAACCTTTAACCTATTAACTCCGGAGGTTCTCAAGGTTTCATTTTAGGCCCTTTGCTGTTTCCATTAACACTCTTAAAACTTGGTCATATTCCATCTAAAGTGACTGATTTAAATGAAACAAGCATCTGTATGATGCAATACAATGGGCTACAACACACCAAATGATGTTTATTGAGAGTTTGTTGTTGCCTTTTAATTTGCAGTGATGTGTAATTATCCTGTTGTAGCCCTGCTGGAGGCGCTGGCAGTAGTTTTTATCCCAGGTAGAGACTACATTTCTGCATCTTTAATCCTAGGTATATTTAACTGAGTCAGGAATGCCATGAAAATGAGTCTTGTGATTTTTTGGTTTCAACTGGGCCCGACAATGTGAATAATTAATGCTCATTTTGTTCAAATTTGACAAGTATTTACATATTCTATCCCTGCCCCCAGAAGTTGGAATTTAGGAAAGATGCATAAAATAACTGTAAAAACAAATTGAGGTTCAGCCAGTAAGTCAGTTTAATTTTATTTCTGATAAACAAGCCGTAAAACACTGTCATAGCTCTTAACGTGTTGCAGTATTTGCTACATGTTTGTCTTCTTGTTTGTCCTGCCCTTTTGTGGATTTCTCTGCTGTTCAGCTCTTTGACTCTCTTCCTGTTCTTGTTTCTTATTGGAGACAGTTCAGCCATTATCTATGAACCAACAATTGTTTGCACTTAAACATTTTAAAATCACTATGAGGAAATATTCCATGTTGTTTTCTGATGGAGTAATGGAAAAAACCTTCTATGATTGGAAGAGTTTGGAAGACTGGAGTCTTGACAGATTAGAGGTTCCATTGTAAAAGTGTGTGATGTTAGGGATAATGTGCAACTATCATCATTCATGGAGATCTAGAACCGCTTTGCATCAGGCTCCATTATCACTCTGTCCGATGTTCTTTTTCATTTACCTATGAGCGCCTCGTTGCACATTATCCCGCGTATTACACAGCAACATCCTTAATAAGCAACCACTTAAATCAGAATATTGACCATAAATTGGTCAGTTAAAATGTATCGTATTGCCTCCGCTAAGAAAAAAAGGGTTTGTTGTACAAGCGTACCAAGGGCTGGAACTGCAGCGGCAGTAATGACTGCAGCACTGATTGAGGTTTTCTGTTTGTTCACATTTACTTTTCTATTTACCAGTCTTTAAACATTACCATTGCCCATGCTGTGTTCCTGTTAGTGTTTACTTCCTGTCTGTCTTCTTCTGCTGTTCCCTTTACTGTTTAGTTGCTGTCTGTTTTCTTCTGTTGATTTCTCTGAAATCCAGCGCTCAGTCTTTTAACCTCTTTCCTTCTTTGTGCCTTTTTCGTTTGTTTACTGGGGACAGTTTAGCCATCATGAATCCAAAGTTTCCTGCTCTCCACCAACATAAAGAAAAATGAGTACTCAATCGACCGGCCTTCTTTCTGCGGATTGATATTAACTCAACATAGTCTTTTGATCCTTCTAAGAAATGTTCATGTCATGCTTAGCAGCAGTGTGTCAAACATAATCAACCTCTGAAATGTGTAAATTGACCAATCAGAATCGAGTATTCAACCAAGTAGTGTAATAATCCCCAGTACAGAGCTGCATGGTCATACAAACAGGCTTCAGATGTGTCGTAACTAGTCAGGTGCAGTGTGTGTGTCCTTTCGTGTGTGTCCATGAGTGAGCATACACAATAGCAGGATGTGACCGGGCAAACACCTTCCGCTGTTTCTGCTAAAGGCATTCCTCTACCCCCTTACACACACACTTCCCAGTACAATCCTAGAAATGTTTGTCCTCAAGAGCATCAGCACAATCACAGCTACATGACAAAGTGTTCCGCTGTGCGCCCCGTTTGATCAAACTCTCCGCTGAGGTTAAAAATGGGACAAATCATGTGCGTGATTAGATTTTTTTCAGCTGATATTGATGTGTGGGTCACAGCCCTGGAATGACCAGAAAAGATAGGATTCCGGCTATTTCCTCCCCGAACCAATACTATATTTCTGTCACCCTGCCAAGGCCACCAGCTGCTGGACTAATAACATTTCTGTCGCACACTGAAGGGGCTCTATGACCTGAAGTGAGAGGTGATGTGTGTGTGCAGCTGTAGTGTAGCATTTAACTCCTGTCACTGTCAGAAACAGTTTCCATTATAAGTGCTTTATGTGTTGATTATAAGCAAAAATATCCAGTAAATAATAATGATATGCATTTGCTGTTAAGATATGTACTTTTCCTTGGCTAACTGCTTTAAAATGTGCAATAAAATAGGCAAGACAGCAGCTGCAGAGGTGCTGATAAAAAGAGGAGGACAAGAATGAATTTCTCTTGACATCAATTGAGGTTCAAATAAGATAAAATAAGAGAAGGTGTACCTTTAATAATCCCCTGGGGAAATTCAGGAGTTTAAGCAGCACAGAGTGAGAAAGAAAACCAGGACAGATTCACACAAGGATAATACAATAATATACAAATTATAACCAGCTAACTGTTAAAACAAAATAAGGAAGGAAATGAACATATATACATTTTGGAGTCCTTATTGTTAAATATATTTACATGTATGTGTAACACTATTGACGTCATTTTGATTATACAAGACGTCACAACCCATAGAGAAAAGTTGGGTCAACATACCAAAAGGACACGTTACATTGAAACACTTCTATAGTATGTAGGGTAGTCTTCTTTACGACACGCTTGGGCCGGTTGATCTCCGGGGATTCACACGGGTCATTGTTTTTATAGTATAAAGCTCTTTTGGCGTTGAAAGTGCTGGTGGGAATCTATTAGAAAAAATGATCGCGTTAATCAAAATAATAATCAGGGATGAATCACCGGTTAAAATACTAGTAGGGACGTTTGGTGTGTTTTTTTACTTAACTATAACATGATTTCTGAATTATTATCAAGATGCCCGACAATCTTCTGCCGCTGTGATCACCCTCTGTATAATGTGTGCTACACAGGACATATTATCTCTGCTGCTGTCATACTGAGAGCTCTATCTGCTCCAACACTTGTTTGCAACTTCAAGAAACTGGAGCATGTTCGGCAAAATGCCTTTCCTCCTGTCTTCTTCACCACACCTAAAGCCAATGAGTGCAGATGTGCCATTCCGGAGAGGTAATGATGGTTCTTACTGTCTCCAGGCAGTGCAACACATGCCTCTTGTGCAAGATCTTCCTCTCTTTTGCCTTTTCACTGCCAAGCAATTCCTGCTAATATACACGCTGGAATAACGGGAGGAAGTTTAGGTCAAACTTGTTCAATTATTTTGATTGCATTTTTGTGGGACGTGTTGAGGGTTCCAAATCAATCACAAGCACTAAAATTGACGGCCCTCATTATCATCTCCAGTGATTGACTGTCAGCATATTTCTATACCTGTAATAATAATGACAAAGCGTTGAAGAGTTCTTGACTGATAATTTTGCACAGATGATTATTTTTATCTTTGAACAAAGCCTAAAGTCAGTAATATTAGAAAGACAGTGATAGATGGGAAAACCTTTTTCAATGGACATACGTTATCTATATTTCATTTTCTTTTGTCTGTGTGGCAGGTTCCCCGTGTGGAGCTGACCCTCTCTGAGCTCCAGGAAATGGCCACACGACAACAGCAACAGATAGAGGCTCAGCAACAGATGTTGGTCGCCAGGGTAACTTTTGCATGCCACACAAACACACACACACACACACACACACACACACACACACACACACACACACACACACACACACACACACACACACACACACACACACACAAACAAACAAACACACAAACACACAAACACACTTACAGAGCTGTTGGATAGATTGCCTGTCAGTAAGTGTAAGGTTATCTACATTAGAGTCTGTCTGAAAAGATCGTCTTTGGGGCCCCAGGAGCGACGTCCTTGGAGGTGTGTGTGTGTGTGTGTGTGTCTGTGTGTGTGTGTGTGTGTGTGTGTGTGTGTGTGTGTGTGTGTGTGTGTGTGTGTGTGTGTGTGTGTTTGTGTGTGAGGCACAGATCATGGCCATTCCCACAGTAGGAAGTGACCTTTGATTTGACAGGAAATGAGGTCATCATGGAGCTGCTGGGAAGTTGAAACAGCATAAAACTCCAGGAAAGACACAGAAGGGCGAGCCAAAAAACACATCTTTAAATTTGTTTAATTCATTTGCTGAAGTTAAGTCATAGTGTAATAAAATAGCTTTCAGCGGGGAACTGGGATATTGTCAAGCACTAACTTTGATTTGGCCAATTTGGGTTTCTCAAGGCCAACTGTGGTACTTTTTATTTGGCCAAGTTACGCTAATACTCAGCGTTTTTAAAAGTAGCAATTTTCCCTCTAAGTGGCAGCTCTTAAGTGTTTCCTGCCAGTGTGTTTAAGTGTTCCCCAGTATTTTTCTTGAATTACTGAATGGAAAAGTCTCCCGGCTGCCGCGTAGAGGCACTTTCTATCCTCGCAACATTTATAAAGGTGACTGATGACTTCCAACAAGAAAGCCCAGCTTCTGTACTGGCAGCTACCCCATGCCCTGTGTATGTAATGAAACAAGCTACCGTTATATAACGTGTTATCAGTGTGTGTGTGTGTGTGTGTGTGTGTGTGTGTGTGTGTGTGTGTGTGTGTGTGTGTGTGTGTGTGTGTGTGTGTGTGTGTGTTTCCAGTGAATGATGGGAGGTCTTCATGCCAATATTCCATTTCCCTCTTCCTCTGAGTGTGTGTGAGGGGCAAACTGCCTGATCACACACACTCTCTGTTCTACTTGCTTTATAATATGTGTTTGCAAAATAAATGAAAACAAATACAATTTGAATCGATCATGTTTTAAAATGTGACACAACATGGTGAAAGTAAAGCAGGGTGATGGATCGTGCTGCCAGGTGTTTTTGTGATGACAAATGGCTAATTCAGGGGTGTCCAAACTACAGCGTGGGGGCCAAATGCGGCCCGCGTGCCATTTTGAATCGGCCCTCAGCAAATTCAAAAGTATAATGGAATATGGCCCACACAAGAACCTAGTGTTTTCTGATATTGTTCTTCCTAAATATATATGTAAGAATATATTACACAGTAGTATCCATGTGTTAATAAGCCCACTTTCCAAATGAAATCAGTCCAAGTTGAAAACATTTTTTCAAAGGAATCTAAGTTGATAAAAGCAGCCTAATAACATATTTGCATAATAAGCTTGAAATATACCCTTTATATTTCCCCTTAAAAGCAATCTAAAGCTTCTCTTTTAAGGACGGGGATGCCAACAAAATAAAGTTACCCTTTGAGCTGTGATGTGGTTAGTTGTTTTTCAAGTGTTTTCAAGTATCAAGAATAATTGACGTACATTTGATTGATTTTGCTACTTAACTTATGAGGCATTATACCTCACCCAGCCCTTCGTACGTTGTTCTGTAGGTGGCCCTCTGTGAAACAAGTTTGGACACCCCTGGGCTTTTGAGACTTGAATCAGGTTGAAAGTGGGCGGAGCTATGATGGTAAACATGTGATGTCAACTCGTCTTTGAAATAATAACAATGTCATGGTGAAAGTTGACTTGTCATAGCAGGAGAAACACAGGTGGCACAAATAAAATGTTCCATCAGGGGGTGTTCTGCGGAGCCAGCTTAGTGGTTTAGCAAGGTAAGTCAGTTTAAAGCCAGAGTTCTCCAAAAACAAAGGAAGCTGTTTTTCAACCTAGTAGATCACCATGCTCCGGACAAGGTTATGTTCAGAGTTCAGGCTTGAAATGTAGCCAATACCCCTGCCGACTGACTAGTTCTTTTTAAATAGGGTCACATTAAAGTCAATCTATAACGCTACAGATTATCAGCTGAGGGAATACTTTTTATATGTAAACTGGAGCAGTAACGGTACATTTTCTAATGCATTTACATCTCATCCCAAAGTCCGTTATACATATTGCAACTAATACAAAGCCGATTAGAAAATGAAAGTCTATCAGTAATCTCTGTAATCAGCAGCAACATGTTGCCTTATGTCGTGATAAAAAAAAAAGAAAGCCTATTCTTTTATAGCGGAAATTGGTGGACATGGAAATTTGCATGAGGTAAATGAGTCATATGACGCTCTAAACACCCCTTTTTCATGTGAATGCGCAGAGCCTGAGGTTCACAGAGACAGTCAATAACCAGTTCCTGGTACCCGTTAGCCCTGATCAGGGGTTTTAGTTTTGTCCAGCCAGCTAAGTCAAATGTCGATCTTGCTTTGTAGTATACGCCCCAGGTGTCTTTGTGGGCCAGCAGGCACAAAACTATCAGGCTGAAACAAGCTTCTCTTTGAATCGAATGCAGTCATTTTGGGGATTATTACATTAGATGTCTTTAGATGTGACTTTTAACTTTTACTTATCTTCTTCCATGTAATGTGTCTGGCAATAAATACAAATCTTTTGTTCTGCTTTTCTTCCAGGAGCAGAGACTCAAGTATCTTCACCAGGGAGGCAGATCCACCCAGGGACAGACACAGGTGGGCTCCATGTGTCTGCAAGGCAGCAGAACAAAAACATTCTTACAGTATATGAACTTTAGGGTGGTCATTACACTCTTTGGCACGCTTACCTAGAACTTAACTCCATAGGTTAAAGCTCTGTTGTAAAATCTCTACATTACGATCACTAGCGTCCACCAACTGACGTCTGTTATGTGAATAGAAGCTGGATAAAGCTATGGAATTTGTAAATGGGTGTTTGAGCTTGTGTCTTCTCTCTGATTTAGTCTGAGGCGGAGAAGCTGCAGCGGCTGAAGGAGCGGGTGGAGACGCAGGAAGCCAAGCTGAAGAAGATCCGCGCCATGAGAGGACAGGTGGACTACAGCAAGCTGATCAACGGAAACCTCTGTAAGCCCCAACTCTGCAGAGATATGGAGTACATGTGCTGCGGCTTTGACTGCATATTGATGGAAGAAAAAAATGTGGCTGAAGATATACTGAATCAGAAACTAATACATCACAATATGTGATATAAACCACATATGTTTGGCTCTTAACTATGCAGCTTAAATATCTTATACCAATACACCATTTTACATATTGTAGTATATTGTGCACAAATGTACTCTTATTTTAGAGTGGTTTTATATAAGAGACCTCTACATGTATGGCCGCCATTCCTGTGTCTGTTGTATTCCAACACAAAAAATGTCAGTATTTAGAGAATACAATAAAATAAAAAAACGAGACCATTTAACTCAAAGACATGTCTATAAATAATAAAGTGGTCTCTTCATTTTTCCCGGGGGCTGTATATATATCCATATTTATATTTCTATAAATATTTAATTATATATTTTCTATTTGATCTTTTATTGTGCATTTCTTTATTGACATTTTAACTTGAACTTTTTATGTTTGTATAAATATTATTATTTTGTTAGAGTATTTATTGTGTATATGTAATTATGTTTTATGTTTTTCATTCTTAAATGAAACATCAGTCCTAAATCCCAATTTCCCACAGGATGAACTGAATGTTCTGAATATTTGATTCTTAGACCAAGCTAAAATGTATTTTTTTTAATGAAAATACAATACATCTGATCTCCGGTTGCCCCTGCTGTCCCCTACTTAATAGACAAGTTATGAATGTCATGTGTTTATGACCATGTCATTAAATTATCTAAGTTCCAGTAGATAAAAGCTTGCCAGTGCAGTGATAAATCAAAACTGTATCAGGACAAGTACTTTTAAATATTTAATTGTAATCTCTATTGTCCCGGCGTGTGTGTGTGTGTGTGTGTGTGTGTGTGTATGTGTGTGTGTGTGTGTGTGTGTGTGTGTGTGTGTGTGTGTGTGTGTGTGTGTGTGTGTGTGTGTGTGTCCAGCTGCAGAAATTGACCATGTGAGCAGCCTGTTCCAGGAGAAGCAGACGGAGCTGCAGTCTGCTGTGGTCAGAGTGGACCAGGTAACGTTTCACTATTTCACTGAAACATTCAAGATCTAGCTAACAGAGTTAGGCCTGGATAAGTTGTTAAGTTCTTTCTAAATGGTTTTCACAAGTTGACCCAGCAGCTGGATGATTTAAAGAAAGGACGCCTTCAGCTACACTCTGCTCCACACGCTCAGGGGTCTCACATTGGGCCCCAGGGGCCACACTCTGGCCAGAAAGGATCACCCCTGTCTGGTCCTGCAGCCCTGGAACTAAGGAAACTGTACCAGGAACTACAGGTAACAAACACCATCCCATAATCTCAATCTGTAAAGGATGCGATGCGGTGGGATACGATAGTACTTTATTTGCAAGGGAACAGATATTTAATAAAACGTTCAATAACAATATCTTCAAGACCTTTCATTTGGTCCAGTTCAGAAATCGCTTTTCAGAGTGTGAGGATTTCTTATTGTGTGTGGTTCAGGCACGTAACCGTCATAATCTGGAGCAGAGCAGCAAGCTGGCCCAGAACAAGGATCTGCTGAACAAGAGGAACGCCCAGGTGACCGTGATGGATCAACGCATCGGAGACCTGAGAGAACGACTGCACAAGAAGAGAGCAGATGTATGCAACTTAGCTGAAGTCTGGTATCACACTGATCATGGAAACACACCTCAGTTCCATTTATCGTACATTTGGTAAGATAATGGAACTGAAGTTAGCTTGATGGTAACTGCAGTGTAACTCTTTTATGTCTTCATCAGGATCCCAATTAGCATTAGCATTAGCATTTGGTTTCTTCCTGGGGTCCACATGCAAAAAGTCAAACACACATTTTGACACCATAGCCACATAAACAAAACACATATAATCAAACAAAACAGCTCATTCCTCACAATTAACAGTTTAGTACCAGAGTGAAAACTAAAATCATCATCATCATTCATTAAGCCAAACTAAAACACACCCAATGACACGGTTCAATTACCATTTCTGTAAGGACAATAATGAACCAATCTTTTGTATACTTTTGAACAATGTGCAGCAGGATAGGCCTCATATAAGCTGGGGACACCACTTTTTCAAAATGCCAGTTTTGTCTTCACAACTGTTTTTAAAGTATAATTTGTTTCAATTATTCTGTAAAAGAATTAAAAGACACATTTATTTTAAATAGGTTCCAGGGTTTTTATTATCAGATGCACAGTAGCTACAGTGTAGTTATGGCAATGGAAATCTTAGGTCCCGAGCTCCTCCAACAATGCAAATATTATAAATAGGACACAAGACAAAATAAGAAAAACAATTATAAATAAATAATAATAAAACAATAGCGCAAAAATGAAACAGAGTAGTTTAAATTAGAATAAGACAGTGCAGGTCATGTTGCTAAACCAGTCTAAAGGTAGTGCAGATGAAGTATATACATGTCAGAAAATAAATAAACACAATAAGCTAAATTATGCCTGGAATGTTGAAAGTGACCAGTGCAAATAATGTAAATAGTGGTGCGATCTGGAAATAAGAAATGTGATTTGACTGTAAACAAGCTAAATCCCACTAGTTTGGCTGCCCATTGTCGCTGCTAAGCTAAAGGCAGCTAATGCTCATATGATAGAAGCAAATTCAATGGGAAATTGAAAACCAGGAACAGACACTGCAATACAAGTAATTTAAACAGAACAAAAGATTGTTCCATCTAGAGGGAGTTTTCTCTCCCACACTCACATTGGCTAGCTCTCGAACACATTGTACGTGATAGGCTATTGGGCAGGACATCTGTAAGCGGTTGAACAATCATATATTGCATGCACTAGTTGTTTTATTGATCTGAAAATATGTCCCCACAACTTTTCAAGACAAAGTAGCAAAGAACTCCATCAGACCACGGCTCTGTCAATGACTGTTGTCTGTTCTATATTTGTTTTTGCTAAGTTAACTTGGACCATCCTTCTGTCTCAAACCATATCTGATCATTGCGTTGAGCCCGCCTCTCTCTGCACCCTCCAGTTGAGTCGTATGAATGGAGGAGGCCCGTCCTCGCCTCAGTCCTCCTCACACCCAGGTGCTGGAGTCTCGGGGCGAGTAGCGGCTGTGTGTCCCTACATCCAGGTTCCAGCCGAGGGCAGGCAGGAGGTGGGGTACCCCCTGCCTGCAGACCCCCCTGCCAAACCCACCCCCCTCAGCCACATTCGCTCCCTCTCAGGTTGGTACAATTTTTGCCATAGATCAACTTGTTTGACTTTCTTATATCTCTTTCTGGGCTCTAACTTGATTTCTATTTCCTTTTCCTGTCTGTTGGCTCCTTTTCCTCCTCCTTCCCTTTCCTGTTGTTGTTTACATTAAATGTGTCAATGTTATTGGTGATGTCACTTGTTGTTGTGGTGGTGCTTGTGGTTCCTGTGATGTCATCGTGATGATGTCCATGTTGTGTCGGTGGTTGTTGCTGTCCTTCGTGGTGTGTGTGTGTGTGTGTGTGTGTGTGTGTGTGTGTGTGTGTGGCCGTGCAGAGGAGGAACGGAGTGGCATCAGGAAGCCTCCCAGCCAATGGAAAGTATCAGATTTAGACATCGTTCTGTCAGAACCCACTGATACGCATCAGGGGCCTGGGTCCCCTCAGGGGGGCCACAGTATCAACAGTGAGTCCCTTCAGAGCGCTAGAGGAAATAACTCACTACAATAGAGTGGTGCAGTAATCACGTATTCTTGTAGGCCGACATAGAAGTTGAGTGTCTAGAAGGCTCGCTCCACAAAAAGCAATGGGATTTTTCAAATGTTTTTTTTAATATTGCAGATTTGGGACAATGATCCACATATTAACACAACTTTTAAATGTGTTTTATAGCAAGTGGCTAAATAAGACTGTAAGAAATGTATTCCAGTGGGGTATTAACTGACGTGTTTTACAACATAAACAGTCTCTTTCAGGACTCATTATATATTTTTCATTTTCTTTTTAAATGCTATTTTGTTTAATTGAAATTACATTGCCTTGTTTTTATGCTGCTGCAACAGGATAAAAATCCCAAATTGGGATCAATAAAGTAATTCTATCTATTCTATCTATCTATCTATTCCTGCACCACTCTACTGACGGTTGATCAATTTCAAAAAGAGAATTGCTCTTTATTTGGCTCCTGGGCTGGTGCAAATAACCCAAGAATGCTGAGGAGTGTTTTTGTCTAACTCTACAGAACAGATGGTCAGGAATTGAATGAGCTACAGGAATGACCTCTAAAAATGCAAGGGGCTATGTGTATAAGAACACAGACATGACATCTGATAGTCAGCTGCTGCTCAGGGTTAGGAAGCACAGCAAAGGAAAACAATCTGAGGAAACACAAAGCCTGGGCAGAGGTGAATCCTAGCTATACAGCTGTGGAAAAAGTTAACAGACCACTTAAGCATTTTCATTTTCTCTTGTTTTATTATTTATAGACATGTCTTTGAGTTAAATACATTTGTTTTGTATTGTATTCTATAAACTACTGACATTTTTTCTCTTTGTTGGAATTCAATAAACACTGGAATACATGTAGATATAAAGATTTAGGAAATTTCAATTTTTTCCAGAGCTGTAGACTGTTGTTTAAAGTCCAAAGCCAGCTGTCATGTGGCTTATCATAGTTAATGTACAGACAGTGTAGAGATTGGTATCAAGCTTCTCTGTCTGCAAGAAACCTTTAAAGACCTTTAACACAGCAAATCATTTTTCCATCCATAAAGCTAGAGTAAGTCAAGAAAACAAAAACAGAGTGATGCAGGAATGAGTCCTTAAAGCTAGATATGAGTCAGCATTTTAGTGCAGGTTGGTTTAAAGACAACCATTTTTTAAACATGATTTTTCTTTTAGATGCCTGAAATAAGATCTGTGGTTAACAAAACCTAACTTAAAAAACGGTGCTCGCTGTAAGTGCTATCAGTTTTATTTCTGACAATGGCTTTTAACAAATGTTATTAATATGTGTAGATTATCCTGCTGAACAACACATTTAAGTATCAGCAAGGTGTATTTCTGCAATATTCCAAAAGCAATGGAAAGACCCCATTGCTTTTTGCGACGCTAACTTCCTGGTCGGCCAACAGTTCTTCACCGTGCTTTTTAAAAAGAGATGCCTGAAATAAATTATTATTTGTTTATTCCGCACATGTCAGGTATTTTAAAACAAAACATGTACACTAACCACAAATGTTATAGCACAGGCTGGAAAGGAGCAGGGAAAAGAACAGTCTTATTTTACCTGCCCCTTCTTAATATAAAATAACAAAAAAATGAAATAACCATAAAACACAAAACCAGCACACACTCAAAGCTCTACTTCATATTGCCTGATTACTTTTTCTTTATATATTTACAAATAGGATCTCTAGTTTACAAAAGTCAAGTTAAAAAAGCGGTGGTCGCTGTCGAGTGCTGGCATTTTTTTATCTCTGACAATGGCTTTTAAGCTTTAAATCATAACAATGTAATGATAGGTGGATATTATCCTGCTGAACAAAAGTGTTAGTATCAGCCAGGTGTATTTGCCACAGATCTTATTTTTTCTGTACTATTCCAAAATCCAATGGAAATATCCCATAGCTTTTTGCACGCTAACTTCCTGGTCAGCCTAAGTCATCATTGCACCACTGTAATGTGAATCATGCCATTCTAATTCTGCAGTATGCCAGTCCGACACTTGCGTTTAGTAATGTGTCAGTACACCCTGGCGGGAAGTACCAAAGCATTTCTACTCACTTTGTTTAACTACTCAAGTGTCTTGACACAAATCCCATTGTGCCCTTGAATGCCAAAGCAAATGCCATGGCTCTATTTATTGTCCCAGCCTAAATACCATGGAAAACACACAGTGGTTAAACATGTCAGCAGAGTAACAAATGACACAAAGCATGAATGAAAGGAAGTCTGAGGTACGCTTGTAGCAGTACTGTGAGTGTGTGTGTGTGTGTGTGTGTGTGTGTGTGTGTGTGTGTGTGTGTGTGTGTGTGTGTGTGTGTGTGTGTGTGTGTGTGTGTGTTAGTGTGTGTGAGTCAGATAAGGAGCGATATTCAGTAAAGCAGCTGTTGTTGCTGTCATCTGAGAGATTTGGACTCTGTAACAAACGTTAGCCTGAATATCTATGATACTGTATGAACGCTAACACAGTGTTGTTAGAGCAAACACAAATCAGAGCAAGGAATCATATACACCCTTTAGAATACAAGCTAATCATTTATAATTCATAGACAATCGTCGAGACTTGGTTTTATATTCCACTGACCTGAACTATTATTTGCTGATGTGGATTTTGCAGCCAGGTTTTCTGAAACAAAAGCTCTTCTTTTATTCTCCTACAAGATGACTAAGGTTTTTCTCACACCTGAATGTCCAGACAAGGTTCAGGATGTTGATACATTTCTTCATTTGATTACATTGGTTTGGTTTTGGCATGCATCTGACAATGCTGTGTTGTCAATTCAGCAGTAGCCCACCTTTTGCAGCTTAAATAAATAGAGACAGAATTGTGAACATATTGATTTTGTTAAAATGTTGTCTTGTAATATAACTATGCTACAAGCAGCACCTTTGTATGCTGCTCACCCGTCCTCTGTCATCCTCGTAGAAAATAATTGGAAACTGTTGGATGTGGGTTGTGGTAGGTGAGACAGTACCCTTAGTTAATGATCAATAACAAAAGCTTAAAAACCCTGATGCTTCTGTTAAAGAGAAAAGAGACACTTGTTTTTGAATCTTGAATTGAAACATTGTTGTGTCTAAGTGACTAATGGGGATGTACTTGTCCTTTCAAACTGCTTAAATTATTACAGTACGCAATATTCAATTCAGTATCATCTCTATATAAACATGTTTTTTGGAGGAACAGTTCAACATTTTGCAAAAATATACTTAATTGCCAGTAATATCACAACATTGAATCCACTCTCATGTCAGTAAGCTAGTTGTAAAGCTAGCAAGCAGCCAAACAACTTAGCTCTATGGGTAAAAACAACATTTTGCCCTTTAAAGCGACTATTGTTTTGTTTTGACAGGGCTCAGCGAATTCCTGGAATCTATTCCTGTTAATTAGAAGCCTTAGTTGTTGCTGATGGGAGGATTTCTTTCTTACCTTTGGACAGAGCCACAAAGTGAATAAAGATGTTTCCTAGAATGTTGAACTGTTGCTTTAATCCGTACTAAATGTGGTGCTAATGCTACACTAATTGTGTTCTGGACTTAATTATATTTTACTGCCCGGAATGATTCAAATCATCATACCTCAGTTCAAGATAACACTGATTCAAAACTACATGCTGTCCAAAGATGAGGGTTGAAGTGTTTGATAGTCTTCTTATGAACCTGAAGCCTGGCCACTTGGCGGGTGTATAGTGATGGTGCCAGTGCTGTAAACTGTGCTGTCTTTCCTCTACAACACTGAGTGACTCTTCTTGTCTGAGCCCTCAGGCAGGTGGCCAAGTTTCCACCTCACACAGACTGTTTGTGTCCTGTGGTGACCGTTTCGTTCCTGAGGTCAGCAGGTCACAGCAGCAGTCAACAGGCTAAACAGCACAGCTTACTGAGTTCAGGTTCAATAGTTAATCAGTATTAGTCTGGTATGTACCATAACTGACGGGCTGTGCTACAGAGAGCTTGGCTAAGTGTCCCATTTGAGATATTCTGTAGGCATACGCTGACAATAGAATGATTGAATTTATTAAATATCCCACAATGGACTCCTTCAGTTATTCTCAGCAAGGCTACGGCATTGCTCAACGATAACGTAAGATGGTCTGTTTGGAAGTTGGTTGTTTAGTCCACAGCTTCAGAGAAATCTTTTCTATAACTTGATGCTATGACTTTTCCATCGCCTTCATCATGTGAACATTTTAGTTTGTCCAATACTTTTGTATATAACCAATTCCCATTAGCCTCAGCTGCAGTTTGCTAGCAAATGTTAGCATGTGTTCATGCTGAAGTATGGTACTAACCCGGTTTAAAATAACCTTCTAAACATCATCACGTTACCATTTTCAGTGTTAGCATTATAACATTAGCATTTGGCTTAAAGCACCTGTTATGCCAAATTAAGCTATAGTCTCACAGAGCTGCTAGCATGGCTGTAGACTGTATTGTAAAAAAAAAAAAAGAAGAGTAACTTCATTGATAACTTTTCAGCCTGGACAATATTTCCTTATGTTGACATGTTTGTATGACTAATGGGGGCAAGTAAAGCCTGAGAATGCTGCATCCAATAGTTGCAAAACGCACTGTAAAGTTATAATATTGGGCATTGGACACTGGTGAAAATGTTAATGTGTCATATACTTCATACATAAAGACATATCCATTAGCCACAGTTGCAGTTTAGGTTAAGTAACAGCTAGCAAATGTTAGCATGTGATTATGTTGAACTATGGTAATTTACCCCTTAAACATAACCCGTCAATGCAGCAATTTAATATGCTAACGTTAGCATTTAGCTCAAAGCACAGCTGTGCCAAGGTAGGCTACAGTCTCTGAGGACTGCTTGCATGGTTGAAGCTTTACTAATATTTAGCATGCTCACACACACAGTCGTATTGTGATATTAAGCATTAGGCTGCCAAAAGATTCAAAAGAATAATAGTATCAGTCCTTAAAAAGAATGCTATCACCCTATGCTGCTAATTCAATATGTTAATCTGCAGGTTAACATTCACAAGGCTGCTTTCTTTTAGCTAGGTTTCTGCTAATAAGGAAGTAACTGAGGTTAAACAAAACAAATAAGTAAGGGGAGGGTATGAAACTGTAAAGCATTAAGCTAGGCTACTAACCTCCACGACTGTCACTAGTTAATAGACAACAGTAAATCGAGGTTTAGGACTGTCCGGTACTGTGGCCTTAGTGTTGCATTGAACTGTGCCAATGAGTTACGTAACACCTCCTCTGTGGAGACAGGCGCTGGGTTAAACTGCTCCCCTTCAGAGCTAACAGGCTTCATTTTATAAGAGCTCAGCATTTTTGCAGTCAGTTCAAACCTTAAAGGCAGCAGCTTTCTCTGACGTGGGGTTTTAGATTTAACCAATAACTGTTCTGTAAAAATAGCAGAACAGCTTCATAAGTAAATGTTATGACTGCAATTGCCAGTTACTATTATCACATACAGACGTTACCATGACAACGACTACAATACCCATACATTTGCAGCAAAGCTCGTGATCAGAGATACTTCAGAGCTATTACTGTGCTGCTTACAGGATGTAAATCATACGTTTGCAATGGAGAATACTCTGTAATCACTAATTTAAACATAGTTGTTAAGCAACTTTACACTCATATTGTTGCATTACAGTAGCCTCTATGCTCTGATGAGACACTGTAGTCCGTTTCAGATATATCATAATTGTTATGTTGTTCTAGATAATGGAGCATGCCAACTACATCTTAGGATAATAATATGTTTTTATTTTTGCCTTGTATATTCGCAATGGAGGGATTACTGTAAATAGCAGTGACTAAAATACTAAGGCCACGTTTAGCGTCCGTTTAGCCTCCATTCTTTTCTCAAATTCCTCCTGATGATATCATTTTAAAGTTGCTGTGACTCTAACTCTGTCCCACCTTTACCTGCTTTAACTGTCTTTAACGTACATTGTTCTTTGACATTTTTCTCTGTTTGTGTCTCTATCCTCTTTCCTCTAAATTTTTACAAGCAAAAGATACACAAAAAGGCCATAACCGTATAACGAGATGATAATATCAGCTCACACACAAAAATACAAATAATGTTAAAAAAACAACAAAAACAAAGTGAATAGGGTTCCTTTAACATTTCCAATAACACACATGACATGCAGATCCTATTAACTGTTCAATATAACTGTCCTCTTTGTAAGAGCTAGCTTTGACCCATTTCATTTTGTGTTTACCCACATTGAAATGGTTTGTTGCAGAAAGAGTAGCTTTATAATGTCTTTTTAGAAACCTCAATTAAGATTGCTCCTTGTATGAGCTTTACAAATAAATACTGTATCAAACAGAATACTTGTATTTATTGCCTGTGGTCTATTTTCATCCAGAACCTAGAACCAAGAGTTCAAAAGTGTACATTTAAAATCAATCAAGTGGTTTTAGCCAATTTTAGGTATCGGTCCACTAGCCTGCAACAAACAATGAAACTGGGGGTTCCTCTTTCTTACAGAATTTACATAATGATTGTTCCATGTTAAAGTTAATGTTCAGTGGCACTCATTTTCTAGAATATTTTCAATTGAAAGTTTCCTTTTTTATATATATATATATATTAATCTGAAGCCTTTTCCTCTCCTTAATTGCCTTTCTTGTTTTAACGTTGTCCCTTGTCTCAAAACGTCCTCTCTCTGTTTAGCTAATGAAGCATCATGGCCTAGCATGAGTAAGAGTGTGTCCGATTGGAGGAGCAACAGTCCGGAACAGGTAATGATCTATTCCTGCACAAGACATGGGGACATTATAGTGACACTTGTCATGAAAATAGTCGTTTATTTCCACTGCTCCCTCTCCCCAGCTCCCCTCTGGTTATGGTACTTACCCCAGTGCCAGCCACCAGGCGGCGGGGCATCACTGTGCCTCCAGCTCCCTGCCCCGCTCGGCCCCCGGGACGCTGGGCTGGCCCCGATCCAGTGCTGCAAATGCCACCTCAGCTTCCTCTTTATCGTCTTCCTCTTCACAACAAATACAGCAACGGATTTCCATACCTCCGAACTCAAGCCCAGGTACATGAGATTAACCTAAAGGGCAACTTTTCAACCTGGACGATATTTCACAATGTTTAAGTGTCTAATGGGGACTCCAATGTTTTAATTTGGTCAAATTTTGAGCAACAAAAGTCTAACCGTAGGAAAAAACAGCTTCCCTTCACTCATGACAATCCCTGCAAATAATATCTTTCATGGAGATTTAGGATTAGCATCTGGTTATTAATTGCCATATCTTCCCTCCTCTGTGGTTGCTGTCAGGCTCCAACTCACAGCCACAAACAGAGCGAACAGACCCCCCTCCAGCCGTGGCCGTTCGTCCCTACGTCCCGGACCATCCCTCTAGGCCCCAGTCTCCGAGGAAGGGCCCCGCCACCATGAATAGCAGCTCCATCTACAGCATGTACCTCCAGCAGCCCCAGGCCAAGAACTATGGGTCTCTGAGCAACAGGACTACTGTCAAAGCAGGTAATTAAACGGCTGATTCATGGACCTGATTAATCGCATCCCTGTTCAATCGTCACACACACATACACAGTAGCACACACACAGTTACATTTAGCCTCTGCATTCAACCCAACCTAGTTTGCTGCAAGTTAAGATAGTGTATTTTCAATATAGTGGTGTACTAATAATGTCTTTTTGTAGGCCGACCTGGAAGTTAGCATTGCCATGGTTTCCACAACAATAAGCAATGGGATTTTAGCGTTGGGTTTTTGATATATTGTCAAAGAATAAGATCTTTGGTAAACACACGTTTATGATACTTAGACGTTTTGTTCAGCAGGACCACATATGAACACCATGTTTGAACCAAGAAGTAAAAAGTTAAAGTAAGGCTATAAACGTAACTAATGCTTGTGATGTATTGTGCTTTTAGGGTGTGTACTATCATCTGGCCCAGGGACAACAGCTGGAAATTAGCCATGTTGGCTAAAGCTGCCCAATTTCCTGTTTTAGTTAATTACTGTCCACAAAACCATAAACTAATAAACTCAACTGAAGAAACTACATCACAGTCGCATGGCTGCACATCACCAACACTAAGCTAAACGTGGCTAACGTCTGCCGTGATGACAATAAGTAGTTGTTATTTACTGTGGTTTATCAAAATGTTGAGCAAAACGCTTTTGGTAACCACCGACATATTTCAGGCACCTTACAACAAACACATAAAAATGTTTACTTTGAAGTGCTTAAATGCTAACTCGTCTCCAGGTTTTAGGATTCATTACTCCACCATTTTATGTTATTAATGTCCAGACTGAAAGAATCCATCCGACCACTACCTGATTTTTCTTTTCTCTCCACAGTCTACGGCAAACCTATCCTCCCCTCATCGTCCACCAATCCGTCACCTGTCCCTTTCCTCCAGGGAGGAGGAGGAGTGAAAGCAGGAGGAGAGGATGTAACAGATAAAGAAGGAGGGAAAGGAGGAGAGAGCACTGATGGACAGATCCTCCCCCCACCCACTGTGGACAACATCCCTCGCCCCCTCAGCCCCACAAAGCTCACTCCTGTCGGTAGGTCCAAATAAGTGATGGTTTAAGATTTCTGTAGCAGATTCAATTCAAACGGTCAATAAACAAATTCTAGAATAACAAACGTGTCTTGTAAACATAAAATAAATAATCCTTTGCCCTCACAGCCCACTCTCAGCTGCGTTACCAGAGTGATGCTGATTTGGAGGTTCTGCGACGACGCCTCAGCAATGCTCCGCGTCCCCTGAAGAAACGGAGCTCAATCACTGAGCCTGAGGGGCCACAGGGGCCAAACATCCAAAAACTACTATACCAGAGGTCTGTGCTCTTACACAAAGATGTACTAGATTGGGCAGGGGAAGGGGCTAATATTCAGTGAATGCTCAAGATTAAGGTTGTACATGGACACGAATCTTGATATAATCTTAAGGTTAAAGACAAACATTCAGTAGAAAAGAAGAAAACAGGAAGTAGAATATGTGGGGAATGATCTGATCCATCAAAGAAAGACAGGGGTGATGGAGGATATGTAATATTAATCAGCTAGCTCTATCACAAAGATAGCTTTCATGAAATAACTGATATGATTTATTTCCTGACAATGAATCAAGGTTGCAGGCTCGTTATTAAAACATGTTTTGTGTTGTGTATTGCAGGTTCAATACGTTGGCAGGAGGCATGGAAGGAGGCTCAGGTAAGATAGTTATTCGATATAATGGCCTTCCCTTTATGAAACTGGACACAGCGCTGGATGTGGGGGCTTGTTCATTCATTTGCAAACAAAATACCCAATTATCAGGGGATCTGGGCCTTAAGCCCCGCCTCCAATCGGCTCTGTCACGAATGGTTTTGGCTCAGTGAAGAGGGAAAAAATAACTGGATTCAACTTTTTGCGCATTATTCACCAAGCTAAAGACTTAGATAAGGGCTATTCAAATGTTTGTACTGGTTATTTGATTTAGCTAAAAAAAAAGTCTTTCCCAATGTAAGTCAAATGTTTTTTAGGGCCCAAAGACACCGGACGACTGAAACGGTTGTAGTACCACCGTTTGGCCACTAGGGAAATGTGCTTCAACACCTTTAGGACAGATGGATTTGGTCTTTGTAGTGTTTGTTAATGATCTTCATGGTTTTGATGATCAGTTGTTTCTTAATCTTATCGCAGGTAATACCTTCTACCAGCCTGAATGCATTTTGGGTGAAGTGGACAACATCCATTCGGCCAATGGGAATGTAGAACCTGGAGATAAGAACATCAATACAGCAACCGCGGAAGGGGAGGTCAAGAACCTGAACTCGGGCGCTCGCCGCTTGTCTCCCCCTTCTGTTGCCATAGAAACACCCAAAGAGACATCGGCAAAAGCAGAGACGACCAAAAACGTGTCACCACCGACCCGCGCCAACCCGCCCCCTGCGCCTGATAGGCCGGAGGACCAGAACAACAACAAGAAAGGATCAAGTCCTGCACACAGCTCTGTAGGCCACTCCTCCCCTTCAACATCACCTCCTGCCCCCCCTTCAAAACCCAAGGTAGCACAGATTGTAATTACCCCTGATATTAAAGATAAAGCTTCTGTTTGCCTTAGTTTTCTTTTTTGCTGTGCTTTGTATATTATTTTACCGATAACCTAAACCTAAGTAATTGTTCTCTGTGAAGGCTAATGTGTCAAGTTTAGCAGTTAGTGCACACTAAGCAATTCCTTTTCTGGAGCGTCAACACTTTTTTTCTCCCTGTGTGCTGAAGGTGAAGCGAACCAACCTGAAGAAGCCGTCGTCAGAGCGAACGGGCCACGGGCTGAGGGTGAAGTTTAACCCTCTGGCTCTGCTGCTGGATGCTTCCTTAGAGGGAGAGTTTGACCTAGTGCAGAGGATTATATATGAGGTAACACAAGATCATGTTGTTGTTCCACTATTTGTATTACATTGTCGTATGCTTTTAAAATTGCTGCGCCAAGTTTCTCTGTACAGCTCCGTATTAAATAGAACTAAAGGGCTCTACAAGCTGACATTAAAAGTCCAAGAAACAAGAAAAAAACCACACTCCAAAATTCTTACGAAGACACTTATAGAGAGGCAATTCAGGAACTACCACTCCCATCTGTTGTCAAAGGCTTCCCATTTGGGTGGATTATGTATTGATCATATTTTTTTGGTTATATTTTTGAAGTACTCTTTACATCCTGACAGCAATCAAAAAATCTAATGTTGCAGGACTGTAACTAGTCCAGTGATCGTATTCAACACGAATACAACTATTGGACGGCGGACCTGCTTGTCTACCTGCTCACGATCTGCCCCTAGGCTTCAGCAATGTGCTAGCCTGACAGTTGTGAGAACAAACAATAGGCAGGTTGGTTGATTATGTTCTTTATTTTATGTTACATCGATAATTAAAACTATGAGAAGTAGCTTTCGAGTGAGGCCAGAAGGGACGGCCTGTCACTGTTGCCAAATTGCCTAGATTTAGCAACGTTTGGAGCTACTGCTGTTTGCTGCTTTCATTTTAAATGAGTTGGCCACATTTGGCTGGATAGTTTACTCTTGCTGGTATTTCATAATACCTGCAATAGCTTCAAGACAAAGGTAGTCACGGTAAAGTCCAACATGGCAAATATAGCAATATACCAAAAGAAAAGGCCATACTGATAAGTCCAGTATGTTTTTTCCAGACCAATTAGGGTACAATAGGTGCTGTAAGGAATAGAGTAAGAGTAAGATGGTACAGACTGGAGGATGCATAGCATCCTGGATGGGGTCAAGGTAGGCAGCTTGACAGGTGGGGAATGGGGAAGTTTAAAGTTGTCCGAAGGCCAGCTCTTTCCAACAACCAGGGCGAGGAAAAACTTAGAGCCCTGGAAGTGGAATATTAGCTTTAATAGCAACATAGAACAGATTGTCGTCTGCATAGAAGTGCAACTTATAGTATTTCAGCAATGCAAATATGGTCAAAAACAGTAGCATATAGTAAAAAGTAAGAGTCCATGTACCAATCCTTGAGGTACACCATACATAACTGTGTGGAGAGATTTAGTGTCTTAAAAAGGAGCTCAACATCCGGAGTGCTACATTCTTTACAGGTTTTAAGATGATCGAATAAATATATTGATCAATAGCTTTGAATGGTCTTGCTGAGTCGACATTTCTTTAAATGTAGGAAGATACACCAACAGAATGTTTCCAGCATTGGTGAGTTTTCACAAGATAATCTTCATCTTTGGGGCTCTGTGTCGAGGTGATTTAAATAAAACCAGACACACATTTATAAAATGTTGTGCTTTTGATAGATTTATTTGATAATGAAACACATCTCGTTATGCAATAGTAGATATTTTTACATGGGAACATTAACTGTGCACCCACACACCAGCCTGCCTCAACAGATAACTGGAAGATGTTGCAGCTTTTTAAATATCTTTATGACATTACTTAGTAAGAACAATATCTTTGATCCTCAGTAGCTCTGTCAGCGGAGAGCTGGTCTCAGTAGGCAGGTTTTGAAAGTTATTGTTGAAGACACAGAAACACTCAGTACCACAGATGTTTTTATAGCAGAGATTGGTTCCAGAGAGCAAAGCATCATAAGAGCATCCCCTGTCTACACTTGGAGACTTGGGAATAGTGCTTACTCACTCTGCAAACTGTAGCTAAAGGAAACATGCAGATGCTTCAAATCCAGAAAAGGCTCTGTTAACGTGGTTATACTCTGAGGCAGCAACAAAACTTCCAGAATGTTAAAATACATCGAATTATCTCCCGTCTTGCAGAACATTGAGACGCACTTCACAGAGGTTTAAGAGAACAGTTTTACCAATACTGATATTTTTAGGATTCTTCCATTGCTGCTTTAAATAGGACATAGAATGCTACATTTCAGGTTCATATTTGTATTCTGTGTCTCTACTGCGACATGTCTCCATGGTTTAATGTTCAGAAAGCTCTTTATGTTTCTCATACTGTCTGTGCTGCAGCACCTCTTTTCACCCTCTGTTTCAAATCAGAGCACAGTCTGCTCTGATTGGTTAGCTGGCCGGCTCTTTTTGTGATTGGTCACACTACTTACAGTGGGGCAAAAAAGTATTTAGTCAGCAACCAATTGTGCAAGTTCTCCCATTTAAAAAGATGAGAGAGGCCTGTAATTTTTATCATAGGTACACTTCAACTATGAGAGACAGAATGAGAAAAAAAAATCCAGGAAATCACATTGTAGGATTTTTAATGAATTAATTGGTCAATTCCTCGGTAAAATAAGTATTTGGTCACCTACAAACAAGCAAGATTTCTGGCTCTCACAGACCTGTAACTTCTTCTTTAAGAGGCTCCTCTGTCCTCCACTCGTTACCTGTATTAATGGCACCTTTTTGAACTTGTTATCAGTATAAAAGACATCTGTCCACAACCTCAAACAGTCATACTCCAAACTCCACTATGGCCAAGACCAAAGAGCTGTCAAAGGAGACCAGAGACACAATTGTAGACCTGCACCAGGCTGGGAAAACTGAATCTGCAATAGGTAAGCAGCTTGGTGTGAAGAAATCAACTGTGGGAGCAATTATTAGAAAATGGAAGACATACAAGACCACTGCTAATCTCCCTCGATCTGGGGCTCCACGCAAGATCTCACCCCGTGGGGTCAAAATGATCACAAGAACGGTGAGCAAAAATCCCAGAACCACACGGGGGGACCTAGTGAATGACCTGCAGAGAGCTGGGACCAAAGTAACAGAGGCTACCATCAGTAACACACTACGCCGCCAGGGACTTAAATCCTGCAGTTCCAGACGTGTCCCCCTGCTTAAGCCAGTACATGTCCAGGCCCGTCTGAAGTTTGCTAGAGGGCATTTGGATGATCCAGAAGAGGATTGGGAGAATGTCATATGGTCAGATGAAACCAAAATAGAACTTTTTGGTAAAAACTCAACTGGTCGTGTTTGGAGGAGAAAGAATGCAGAGTTGCATCCAAAGAACACCATACCTACTGTGAAGCATGGGGGTGGAAACATCATGCTTTGGGGCTGTTTTTCTGCAAAGGGACCAGGACGACTGATCCGTGTAAAGGAAAGAATGAATGGGGCCATGTATCGTGAGATTTTGAGTGAAAACCTCCTTCCATCAGCAAGGGCACTGAAGATGAAGCGTGGCTGGGTCTTTCAGCATGACAATGATCCCAAACACACCGCCAGGGCAACGAAGGAGTGGCTTCGTAAGAAGCATTTCAAGGTCCTGGAGTGGCCTAGCCAGTCTCCAGATCTCAACCCCATAGAAAATCTTTGGAGGGAGTTGAAAGTCCGTGTTGCCCAGCGACAGCCCCAAAACATCACTGCTTTAGAGGAGATCTGCATGGAGGAATGGGCCAAAATACCAGCAACAGTGTGAAAACCTTGTGAAGACTTACAGAAAACGTTTGACCTCTGTCATTGCCAACAAAGGGTATATAACAAAGTATTGAGATGAACTTTTGTTATTGACCAAATACTTATTTTCCACAATCATTTGAAAATAAATTCTTTAAAAATCCTACAATGTGATTTCCTGGATTTTTTTTTCTCATTCTGTCTCTCATAGTTGAGGTATACCTATGATAAAAATTACAGGCCTCTCTCATCTTTTTAAATGGGAGAACTTGCACAATTGGTGGCTGACTAAATACTTTTTTGCCCCACTGTATATCCCGCCCCTTAGCCTATCACGTACAATGTGTTGGAGCGCAAGCCAAAAGATGCCCGAGTGTTACATAGTGATGTCACTGAGTTCATGAAGTAAACAAAATCCCGCAATTTCTCCTGGGATTTTAGCCTTTTGCAGACCATTTACATGCACACAAAACCTATAGAACATGCTACAGGAGAGGGGAAACCACAAAAAGCTGGATTCGGCCTCTTTCAATAGCAAATCATTCTGATATCTCTGTACATTTTCTCATTATCTCCCTCAGGTGGAAAACCCCAGCATGCCAAATGACGAAGGCATTACTCCTCTTCACAATGCCGTGTGTGCGGGCCACCACCACATTGTGAAGTTCCTGCTGGACTTTGGAGTCAATGTAAACGCGGCCGACAGTGATGGATGGTCAGTACCTTCAGCCGCTCGCTCAATCATGTAATAGTCCAGACTAATAATAGCTCAGTGGCTGCTGAGGGGCTGGCGGGTGTTTGGGTAATGAACATGCTCTGTGGAAGTGACGCTGCGGCTCAGCTCAGAGGCAACAATGACACACATAATTGCATTTCCAAATTCACTTTTGACTCAGCTGCCCGGGCAGTATTGTGGGAGAGATTAGCAAGTCTAATGAGGATCCACAACCAGAAGTTACTCGATTTAATTACAGATGCATTTCACTGGCTTCGTGTTTGATAAATGTCAGTGTGTTTCTACATTACATTAATTGTGTTTACCCGCTTTAATATTTACTACAAGTGCATGACGTGTTTGTGCCTTCTTGATTGAGTTTTGAGTATTTTTGAAATCATGTTTGAATGCTTTCCCTCCCAGGACTCCTTTGCATTGTGCAGCTTCCTGTAACAGCGTCCACCTCTGTAAGATGCTGGTGGAGTCGGGGGCGGCCATTTTTGCCACAACAATTAGTGATGTGGAAACAGCAGCAGACAAATGTGAAGAAATGGAGGAGGGCTATACCCAGTGTTCTCAGTTCCTCTATGGTAGGTACAGACAGACACATTGTGACCCAACAAAACGTAACAAACTTTAGAAACTGTGAAATCTCTACTGAAGCAACTTAACCATAACTGGAGTTATTTTAACCATGAATACTCTGAACCTCTCCCAGGTGTCCAGGAGAAATTGGGGGTGATGAACAAAGGCCTGGTCTACACTCTGTGGGACTACACGGCCCAGCAGGCCGATGAGCTGTCTTTCAGCGAGGGCGACGCCCTCACGGTGCTGCGTCGCCGCGACGACACCGAGACAGAATGGTGGTGGGCGCGACTTAACGACCGCGAGGGATACATTCCCAGAAACTTACTGGGGGTGAGAGAACGCTAAGATATATATATCTTATTCTTTTTATGTGTATCTTTTAGCATTGAAATAAAGACAAAACAATTCAGGAGCAGGGAGCAGTTACCTGCCCCTTACTCCAATAATTGGTAACCAATACTAACAGTATCATGAAAACAAACAAATTCAAAAGGGAAACTCAATAGTTTACCATCAGAGAAACTGATTTTCATACTGTAGAATTATTCTTTCTCTATAAGAGTTCTTGAACCTAAAAGAATTCATACAGCCCTTTAAACATGTTGTGAGGAATTCCTAAGTTGTACAAATATGAGCTGATTTAGAGCGTTGAATAGTCAATTAACCCCACGGAACTCAGAGAGAAGACAAGAGTTGGACCATGAAGAGAGTGAACTGGATACAGCAGGAGGCAGACCTCTAATTTTCCTGTGAAAGTTTGTCAGGCAATCTCATATCCAATTCACCCATAGACCATGCATGCTAGCAATGCATTAAGCCCTGCCTCCCTGCCTTAATCCCTGCCTCCAAGCAGTTATGTCACGTTGGTTTTAATGCTGAATAGTTTCTTAAAAATACTTCTTTTTATTATCTTTATATTTTTGACCTTCATTTGACCAACTAATGAACAGAGACAGAAAATAACTCTAGATTTAACACATTTTAATAACTTGTTGCTTGAGTTCTGTTTTTCCTGAATAAGTGGTTGTTTGAATACTCAACATTAAGCATTTCAACAGGTTACAAAGTTTCATTTCTTCCACCCAAAAAATACATACAATTCAAAAATATATGTCTAAAAATGCAAAAAGTAATACATTAAAGAAACATACAAAGAGATAGAACATCAAGCAGTTGTCGAATAAAACTCATGTCATCAACATACTGTACATCATAACACTCAAAAGGAATGATTTAAATAAGGGTTATCAAAATATAACGCTGATTCACAGGCATCACTTTCCTAAAGAAAGTCACCGTGAAAAACCAGACCATCGTTGTTTGGTTAGAATAATAATTGGACAGGGCTTGTGCTTCTGTGCAGAGAGCCATTGAGGCCTAAGGGGGTGCAGAATGCTCAGAACTAATTTATTGTACCAGTACCCAGCTATATAGACCTAATTAAACTGTCTGTCACTGTGTCCCTGTGCATTTACAGAAAGAAGTGTGTGAAATTTAAATGTACCCACACTCATCTAGCAAATGAGCTGTGATTCAGCAGAGGAAACGCTCCCCCCCCCCCCCCAGAGTCTTCAGGTCTGCTTCATGATGTTCAGGCACCTTGAGAGCCATGTTAACATGCTGTAATAACCCTGCCCTCTCTTCCTCTCTCCAGCTGTATCCAAGGATCAAACCCAGACAACGCTCACTGGCGTAAAGCCCAGATCAGACGCCACGTGCACACGCGCATGCACCGAGAAGAAGAGGAGCAGCATGTGGGAGGAAGCACTAGCCGGGGAAGAGAGAACAAAGGTAGCAGGAAGAGGAGAAAACAAAGACGGAGCTCGCAGGAACTTTTCCCATTTGTTTGGAGGTGATGCTGCAACCACAAAGCCACTTTATGCTAGAATCATAATATATTTTCACTGCAGTAAAAGGAAATTGCCTGTTATTTTGAGCTTGGCAACTTCCCACTAGTTCAGCCGCATGAGAGAAAGCTACGTAGAAAAATATCCTCCAGCTCAGGACATGAAAACATGAGCTCAGATTTATACCGACATTCATCCAAATAACCCCATGTCTGAACTTTATTTTTGTATGGTGTAAGAAGAAATGGAGAGAGGATTGAAATGCAGTACAGGTAGAAGTAAGTGTGAGAAGATAAAGCAGGAGAGAGGAACATGAGAGGTAGTGTGTCTCTGAAAGTGTTAAAGGGATGTAGGTGGAGCAACTGTTAGCAGGGCTAGTCAGGAGTGAAGTTGGATGTGCAACCACAAGACTAACAGAACAGGATCCAGCAAGTTTATGATGCATGGTGATCCTCATGAGCAGCAGATGTTCACAATAAAATGTTATGGCATGGAGAAAAAACTTTGGTTTGAACTCATACCAGAACAGTATTTCATTTCTGACTTATAATAAAAAGAATCATATGTAAATTATTATGAATGTCCCAAACGTTTACTATAGAGTGGTGCAGGAATGAGTCCCAAACCTAGGGGATGAGTTAGCATTTTTTTAACATGTTTTTTGTTAGATGCTTTGTTTTCTGACATAAAATACGTCAGTTAACACCACGCTGGTGAATGTCTGAAGTTTGCTTCCTAGCTTCTAAATAAGACTGCCATACGCCGACCATTAGCCACCTTTAGCTTAGCGGTGGTGACCTGAAGTCATTGTGATGTAGCTTGTTTATAGCCTAACTTTAGCTTTTTGTTTCTGGGGATTGCTTTCATGGTTCAAAAATCATAAAAGTGGTAAATAACAGATCCATGTGTTTGCCACAGAGTTTAATTTTCCGGAATATTCCTAAATCCACTAGAATATCCCATTGACTTTTTTTCTGGGGAGCGCTTGCGATGCTAACCCCGGGTCGGACTACAAACGTTTATCATTACTGCACAACTCTATATTTATGTTGACTCTGGTGCATGCTGTCATACTGATATCACTTTAACTGTAGAATGGTTGCTGCTGGTGAGAGAGGAGGAAGTCAGGAAATCGAAGAATGTGAGAAAAGGATTTGTGAAATATGAATAATGTTGGAAACCAAAGCAGCTATGAAATGGGAATAAGGAGGAGACCATTTTTTACACATTTAAATAAAACCTCTTTAAATTTGTACACACAAAATACCTTGTCCAGTACAGGGCCTGGCACATATTGGCAACACCGATACCAGGTTTGAACACAATAATATAATAAGCCTGTGTTTCCCATCTACCATAAAATATATGAAAAAATATAATTGTATACATATTCCAGGGGTTACTGCTACAGTGTTAAAATTAAGAATCTAAAGTGTGAAAACAATGTGACCTTCTCAAAAGTTTTACATTGGATGAAATGTTTAACGCCAATGATTTGTTGTTTTATTTAAACACTTGTTTTTCTACTATTACTGTTATTATTAGAAACACTGCTCTCCTTTCTTTATGTCAGTGCTGGCACCACTCACTGCTGCCCCCCAGTGTACAGAGCGTCATTTTCTCTAACATGCTGTGTAAAATATGAGGCAATAAATTGTGATGTTTGGTGTGAGAATGAGGAGTGTGAACCATTACTTTGTGTATATGCAACCTGTAACTACACGGCTGATGTATGATAATAATAAAGACATTATAATCCCTACAGACAAACAATGCTGGCACTGATTTACTCAAGATTGTGCAACACAAACGTGAAAAATGAGTGGAAACAGGTATTATAATACATTTAAAAAGTCTCTTTCCTCATTCCCAAACATGTTGACACACACACACACACACACACACACACACACACACACACACACACACACACACACACACACACGCACATTCCCAGATCCAAGCCTGGGCAATAAATGGTGGACTTTCGAGTCCTCATGTCATTCCAGTCTCCGCACCGACAGAGGTTTTCTTCACACGTAAGTTTATTTGTACCTAAATTCTATATATTACCACCATTTGCAAACAGTGTTTTCATCCTATGAAATTATACAGCCTTCCCTTGTTTCAAGAGCTAAAAAATACAGACTCAAAATACAAAAATGGGTCTTGTTACAACATACAACAGTATACGATGAGAAAAAGTGGGTGGAACAACAATATATATGTCTTGAAGTTAATCTGTGAATTGTTATGGCCATCACAAATATATAAACATGGTTTACATATTTAATATTTAAGAATTTCTTCTGATTTCGTGCTATTTTCTCGTCTTTACCTGTATATATTATAATTTACTGCATGTTAAGCCCACTTGCATTGCCTTAAAGTTTAAAATAGGCAAATGGAAAATTATAACGTGATGACCTTAAGACAAAACTCAGGGCTTGACATGGCAGTTTAGCCCATTTAGTGCACATTTATTACGAATTACCGTTCAAAGCAATTTTAATAATATTTGTGTGTGAATTTCATACAATACGGTCTATATCCCAGAATGCCGTTTAAACTTTTAAAACATATTATTATTGTTATTTCTGAAAGAGTTAACAAGTGCCAATTTTATTTTGTTACCGGAAGTGGTTGTGTTTTGACGCTAGCCCTGCTGCTCATGCATGCTACACCATTTAGCATTATGAAGGGCGCACTGAAAATATGATAATTTCTCTATGAAATGAACCACCTTGTCATTTCAAAACCAGAAGCTCCTTCAACCTGACATTTCAGCCAAACGTAAGTCAACTTTTACTTCGTTGAAATCTGCTGTTACGTAATGACGAGTGCAAGTTAGCAGTGCACGTCATTAAGTGGTTTACCTCTGTTTGACGTTACGTCACGTTACTTTAAGTATTCACGAGAAGTTACTAATGTTGTCACACGAGCTAGCTTTCCTCCACCCTTATTCCAGGACTAATGTTCTACTGATCTTAAAGACTGAATTATGCATTTCAACCTAATGGATGAATTACCAATAAACACAATACATATCTAAATGAATGACAGAAAATATTCCTGTAGATGTTTGTACGGTGTAACAATAGATTGGCAGGAGACGCATCCTGCAATACACTTTCCATTCATTCTGATATGATTCAACCATGGTATAACTTATACTGTTATATGGAAATCTCAAAAACAATGCCCAGGATGATTTCCATGTAGCTTTAACATTTTCTAAATGTCGTATGACTAATATTAACTTTTTTTGGGGGAAAAATTTCTTTGTTGTTTTTGGTATTTAATCAGAAAATATGCATATATTTAACGTCGACAAGCAATGATCAAAAAATACATCCTATCTAATATTATACAATTATTCAATTTGATCTCCTATTGTGTTGAAGACTCAAAAAGACAGAGAATACTAGTGTGACACCTAATTATATGTTCAAATATTTAAATAAATGTTCGTTCTCATCCCCCATTCTTCTTCTCCCAAGAGAGAGATTGAAGTACCTGTTGCTAACTTGACTTCTTACTTCTCAGTAGCTTTTTCCTGAAGCTTATCCACACTTAAAAGTGGGTGTTGTCGTCGCACTTCTCACTCGTCTTTGCTTTTGTTTAGCATTTTACTTAAACACGTGGCAGCATGGCGAGACCTTTCCACCTGAACACCCCGCTGCTGGAGAGCGTCAGCATGACCAAGTGTGTGGGGACCCCCGTGTTCCTGAAGATGGAGAACTCTCAGCCCTCGGGCTCCTTCAAGATCAGAGGCATCGGCCACCTCTGCCAGCAGGTAGGAGGACCACCCCCACCCGCACTTCCACCATCTGACACTGAGTTTTGACATGTCATTCCAACTTAAGGCCAATAACTGATTGTGTTCTAGCTCTCGGATATGCATACAAAAGACACTAACGTGGTTTTTTTTGTATTTCTCTTTCACAGCTGGCCACACAGTCCAAAGGAGTCGTCTGCTCTTCAGGTGACATTTCCACTGTGACTCGGCATGTTAATATCATAAACTCTATATACATGTCTAAAGGTTAATATGTAGGGCTGGGCAACATATCTATATGATATTATGATATCATTTTAGCTGACGCTTTTAACCAAAACAACTTACATATGCTTCAAATACATATGACATTTGGACATGTTGACTGCAGGGGCTGGGGATCAATCCCATGACCCTCTAATTGGTAGAGACCATTTCACCCTGAGCCAGTTAATGTTATAAATTGAAGTACAATGTCCACATATTTACATTAATTTCATGCGTTTTAATAAATATATTTATGCTATTTTAATTTTAAAAAAGAGCGACTGTAATACAACCCAGTGCGTCTGTTCCCCAGGTGGTAATGCTGGGATGGCTGCAGCGTACGTAGCCAGGAAGATGCGTGTCCCCGCCACCATCGTGGTCCCCTCCTCCACTCCTCAGCTGGTGGTGCAGAGACTGCAGGACCAGGGAGCTACGGTCAAGATCACAGGCAAGGTGAATTGGTATTATATTTCTGGTCTATCTTCAGCCTTTAAGAATGGGAATGAAGAGATGTTTAGATGTAAACAAGATGTTCAGATGTTTTGAACGAGGGGGTAAGATGGTGAATGAGGTTCACAGCTTGGCAGTTGCTCTTATTCCATATTTCCCCCCAAAAATATTTGAAGAAAATGCCAAACCCTTAACTAAGTAATGCAGCAATGCATATATCATTACAGTTATGTGGTTTGAGGTGGAATTGTGAGCCTGCCTTTGAACAATTCCACCACAAATCACTCATTCAAATTAGGCCTCCACTTTTATGCTGCTTTTCCACCAACCCGGAGTCGGAGCTGGAGCCGGAGCTGGAGCTGGAGCTGGAATCGGAGCCAGAGCTGGAGCCGATAAAGATCTGTTTTTTAGTGTTTCCACCGCAGCGGCGCCAGCTTTAAGCGCCAAAAAACCTGATCTTTCTGGCCGCACTCAGCTGCCCGGCAAGATCCAAGATCCAATACGAACCAATACGTCACGCTTACTTCGAAAGGGGGAGATTAACCTGAGCAATAACAGTTCATGGCGAGTACAGCGAGTACAAGTTGTAACAAGCAGTATCGCTGAGCAAAGTGACTACAACGCGACCACACACTTATAAAACACACACTTTATAAAGTCAGGCAACACTAACCAGGCTCAGTGGGATGCTGTTTATTGTACCGTACTTTAATCCCCATCCGTTCACTGTTATTGATCATTGGGAAGAGCACGCAGACGTTTCCCTGTTGTTGTGCATTATTGCAGCTATGGGATGGAATCAATACATGGGCTACACAGGTTGCCATCAGAAGTAAAATCATAACGAAAACTACGCCGGTAAAATATGCCTGTAGAAAACGGCTTATGCCACAAAGGGATAACAGAGTAGTCAAGATAGTCAGAGTAGCCTCGCTTGCTATGCTAACATCACAGGTCTAATGCCACAGACGTATTTAGATGTTGATCTGTTCTTGGATCTGTCTGTATAATTGTTAGTGTGATAATGTGTCTCTGACCAGGAACTTGTCAAATAAAGAGATAAAAGAAAAATGAAAGAATAGAAAATCTAATCAATTCGTCTTCCCAGGTTTGGGATGATGCCAACACAGAGGCTCTGAGACTGGCAGAGACTGAAGGACTCACCTATGTTCCTCCTTTCGATCACCCCCTTCTCTGGTACTCCTCCCAATTTAAAATATACTAATGTCAATCTACAAAACTCTATATTTAATAACTCACCAAACTCCTCCTCTCCTCTCCAGGCAGGGCCACAGCAGTTTGATCAGTGAGGTGGCCGCCTCTCTGGAGGTGAAGCCCGGAGCAGTGCTGCTGTCTGTGGGCGGGGGGGGACTCCTCTGTGGAGTTGTCCAGGGCCTGAAGGATGTGGGCTGGACAGATGTACCCGTCATCGCTATGGAGACGGTGGGGGCCGACTGTTTCAACGCTGCGGTTAAGGCGGGGAGGCTGGTCACGCTGGATGACATCACCAGGTGAGAGGGTAAAGGAGTGCAGATATTTCCTGCGGTTTTTGAATGCAACCCAACCGACCCCCTCCTCCTCCTCTGTGTCTCCACAGCGAGGCGAAGTGTCTCGGAGCGAAGACGGTCTGCAGGAAGGCGTTTGAGTACAGCCAGAGCAGCCAGCTCACCATCATCTCTGAGCTGGTGACGGACCAGCAGGCTCTGAGCGCTGTGGAGACATTCCTGGGTCAGTGTGTGTGTGATGCTTCAACTTGGATTTTATGAAGATAAATAATCTATACACTGTCAGACAAGTCAACACTATTGAAGTCGCTTTTGCTTTCACTGGTAACATAGGCCTCTATAATGAAGTTGTTTTCATATTGACTCGCCTTTGTTTTCCTTAAAGAGCCCTAATATGTTTTTGGGGGGGGTTCCCTCTCCTGTAGTGTTCTATAGGTTTCTGTGTTTCATGTAAATAGTCTACAAAGGCTACAATCCCTGTGTTCCCTCCAAAGGGAATTTCTCCCCCCTCTCCCTGCCTGAATCACCTCCATTGGATTCCTTTTTTTACTTTCATAACATAGTGACCTCACTATATCACACTTGTGCTTCTATTGGCTAAAACTACATCCATACGTGATAGGCTAATGGGTGAGACATCTCTAAGCAGTTGACCAATCCCAACAGAGCCGGCCAGCTAACCAATCAGAGCAGACTGGGCTCTGGTTTCAGACAGAAGGTGAAAAGAGGTGCTGCAGCACAGGCAGTATGAGAAGCATAAAGAGCTTTTTGAATATTAAAATATAGAGACATGTTACAGTAGTATGATTTTTCACATGTTGTTCCAAGAAATACAACTGAGACGACTAAATGTCACCAAACATTATCAGCCTTTAGCCTAGCGGTGGTGATTTGCAGCCATTCAACCGTCATGTAGCTACTTTTTACCCTATCGTTAGCTTTTTACTTCTACGATTGCAATTACACTCAAAACATCCTAAAAGTTATATCTTTGTGTGTGATAGATGAGGAGCGTGTGTTGGTGGAGATGGCGTGTGGAGCAGCCCTGGCAGCCGTCTACAGCGGACTCGTACACAGATTACAGGATGAAGGTAACTGTGGAGTCATCCTCACCTTCACAAACATTCATCACACAGCCTTCCTCAGTGCTCCTCTCAGGTCTGTTGATACAACACTGACACTGTTTGAGACGGGATTTAGGAGTCATCACAGTGTTATGGTTAGGTAATCCGGTTCAATCCATCACCCACGTGTCTCGTGGCAGCTCTTAATGCTCTTTGTTGTGTGGTTTGTTTACTCTGCACATTATAAGACCTTTTCAGACGACAGCCATGTGTGTGAAAGATGTTTAAAATAAGTCAAAAAAGATGAATTCCTTTTTAATAAGGGGACACTTCTGCAGATGATGATGGGTTCCGCTGTTCTTCTCTTCCTGTAGGTCGGCTGCCGGCTCTCCTGGGCCCCCTGCTGGTGATCGTGTGCGGAGGCAGCAGCGTGGACATGGAGCAACTGAACCACCTTAAACACAAACTGCACACCTAAAGTACAGTGTGTGAGGAAGTGTGAGTGTGTGTGGATGTATAGCTATACATGCGTGTCTATATGACGGGCCAATGCTAGGCCACAACGGCTAAAAATGATGTCTGGATGGATGAATGAGAGTAAAATGGTTCCTGGGAATAAGAACAGAGCTATAACATCTGATTTAAAAGCAAATGTGTGTTTGGAGTCGCAGAAAAAATAAAAATGCAATAGTTTCTTAGAAAACCCAAATGTCTTCAGTTATGAAATAATGAGTGAGTCATTTTATTAAATATAATTTAACCTTAATCGTGCTCTCATCTCACTGAGCTGTCAGAATTCAATGACTGTGTTCGTCCACATGGTGGTGTCACAGAGTCACTTTCCAGAAACACACGGGCCATCCACAGCCTGATACAGAATCTTCATATGGGGAAAAACACTGAAAGAATATGTTTATTAATGTAATTAATCATAAATGAAAAGCTAGGAGGCACGAGGCATTACAAACTATTACACTAAACCCATACATTTGCATCTTGTCTTTTTTGTTTTATGTGAAAGGTTGCACCCTTGCGTGTTTACCAATGCAGATTTACATTTTAAATTAAAACAACCAACCCTTCAAAGCTGGATTGGTTTGTGGGTTTTCACCAGCTCATCACAGTGACTAGTACTTGTGTTACATGTGGGAAGTTATCACTATGGAAACGGCTCCTCACTGTTCTGCCTGCTGCTGGACTGTTGTCTCTAACAACCTGTTGATAGTCTGTGCCTTTTTTTCTCTCTGACACAGCAGCAAAATATATAACATTAAATGAACAAAAAGTACAAGAAGAGATAACATTATAATAATTTGAAATATCTATACGACCACATTGTCTGTTAAAAAGCACCTCATGTTTCATTGATCAGAACAACAATTTGAAATACAGAAATGTAACAACTTCAACCAGACAAAGTAACGTTTACGAAGACAATGAGGACTTCAATAAATACTTGATAAAAGATAATGAATGCAAACATTGTTACTGTTGTTGACATGTACCTATATATATATATATGTTTTATATTCCCACGTCAGAAACACACCTAGTATAGTTCATTTTATGACATTTTTACAAGCATTATATATATTCTGGAGGTGCTTGGTCATAAACAATTAACCACAGTTATTTGTCTGCTTGAACATTTGATTTACATTAATACTGTATACCAAATGTTTTTTATACTTTTTACAGAATCTAAAAAAGGCATTGTTCATACAGTATAATTACAATAAAAGAACGTATATATGCATATCAATAGTGAATAACATATATCTATAAAGTATCTCTGTTGAATACACCATATACAATTACAGAATGTATGTTAGTACATACTAACAAAGATAAATACAGGGTACCATTTACTTAACACATAGTAAATGCAGTATTTATATTCAATTGTTTCAGTGTGATAAAACAATATATGAAATGATAAATGTAAAAAATAAAACATGATGCAAGTCAATGTATGTCAGTTATGTGTTTAGTCCTAATGTGTGTCTCCTCTGAAGAACCAGTGCACCCAGCAGCAGAGGGCTGACTGGAGTGTGTGATTCCCAGCGGCTCTGCCTGTTGTGTTAACAGCACAAGGTCAAACATGAAGAGAACATGATTGTAAATGCTTCTCATGTCAGACTGTGACTCAACCGCCTCACAGCCCCTTCAAGAACACACTAAGAAGAAAGGACTGAAGATGAAATGTGGATAAATAATTGGAGAATTTAAACAATGAGAAATATTTGTTTCTTCGTGTCTGATCAAATATTGGTTAGATTTCTCTCCTGGTTGATATGCTCCACACTGTTCAAGGAGATCTAGCGGACCCACAGTTGAGCCCCCCTCCATATTTTGGTGTGATGTGGGCCGCCTGCAGACGGGAAGTTAATGGACGAGCCGGCCCATTTCTATGACAACAGGAAGGAGCTGCTTTGATGAGCCCAGCAGAGGACATATGAGCCGGCTGCAGCTAAAAATAGCACCAAGTAAACAAGAAGGATGGACATGGAGATGGAAACGGTACAAATATGTCTAGACACATCTTTTCCTAACTCTAATTCAAATGTTATCCCATCCAAATGTTGTTAAATGGCCTTAAAACGTTTTGTTTTGGGATCAGTAAACCCTCGTTTAAAAAGACTAGTTTAGACAGATAACCTGTTCCTTTCTGGACAAAGTCAAATGTATTCGTAGATTTAAAAAATAATTAAAAGGTTTTATATCCAATTGGTCTTTTGTGAACATTTGGTCACTAAATACCTTTTTTCATCAACCTTTTGAATTGGTGAATTGCATATTGGAAGAGTGACAGTTATTAAAACCAAAAAGATAAAGGGCTTGATTAGAGGTGGAGCCTGCTGATCTAAGTTTGGATTTGAAATGTAAAACATTTCTATAAAATGGTTTGGTAATTAGTTCTTTCTCATTTGTAATTGAACTTGTATGTGAACAAGCCAATTCAAATGTTGGCTACAAGCTATGAGTGTGTGTCTGAAGGGTGTCAAATCCAATGTATGTTTTTATCTGGGGAAGTTATTTCCATAGCAAGGCTACACAAACAGTAGGCAGATGAATCGAATGGGTGGAAAATGATCACTCGGGTAGAAACTGAGAAAAAAACTCAACTTCTCTTACACAAATTGTGGTTTCTATTCAGACTTATCTCTTTATTTCTACTTCAGTGTTGTGAAAGACTGTTTGAGATTGTCAAACCACAAAAAGTATCAATGCTAAATTGTCAATATAGTCTGTTGTAGGTGATCATCAAACCTAAGTATCAAAACAAAAGTACTCAATAGGCATAATGGCCCATTTCAGAAATATATTATTCTTACTGAAGGTGTCATATACATTTAACATTTTAATAACCACTGAAGTATTAGAGTTTTGGGTGAGTGGATGGAGGATGTAAAGTGATATAACAAAGTGCTTTTCTGATATTTATTCAAAATGTCAGTGCATCACAAAGCACACAGTCTTTTAAATCATGCCAAATACTGTTATACACAACAGTCTGAGACTGAAAATATGGATTCTGAAATAGAGTGAGGGTACAGGGAGTATAACAAAGTGCTTTAATTGGCTACAATCTTTCCTTGTTTTTTGACAGGAAGTCACAAGGCAGAGCTGTGCTGCTGCTATTTGTATCCATGGCAACCTGATAACAGCACAGGAGCGAACTTCAACATGAAACTAAATAGGTTTTAAAATTCTACTGTAACGATCATAGAATACAGAAGGCAGTGATGAACACAAGCAGGAGATAGTATTAGCAGCATTAGCTTGATTACATTTGGATTAGATAATGATGAAGATTTAATGAACCTCAACAGGAAATGGGGTGACTGCAGAAGCACAGAGCAATTCAAATCAGATTAGAATAAATACAGGGTACTGAAGGCAATGAAATAATAACAGAATCACACGTCAAGGTTATAAAGTGTCTGAGTTGTATCATTAAGGCTGCTTCAGCAGGCAAAGGCAAAAACCATTCCACAGTGTTTGAAATGAGCTTTTTTATTTAGAGGTAACAAATTGGGTTGTACTGCATCTTTTAGGAATGGATCTAACAGAAAGCTTTTCCAAATGCCTTGGTGTTTTACTACATCTCTGGTAAAAGCACAGCTGCTACTGAAAACAACACTGTGCTTATCGAGCAGATATTCTCATTATTACCAATGCATGCTTTATGAATATTTAATTTCCAGGCTGTATTTAATACCTGACCTTTAAGATGCCTGCTATAGGGGAGCAGATCACCATCACATAAATGAGAGCACTTCAGGAGTTAGACTACATGGTGATGATCAGTTGCAATTTATGTTTTTGTTGTAGGACTACATCTCTTATTGACTTTTTGTGAATCCCAGAATGCTTTCAGCATCTTCCAGAAAAGGTCTGTGATGATTCATTTCTTCCTGTATGAAGTCATTGTGGTGAGGCCTTGATACAACACTTATTGTTGATTTTCAGAGTGGAGGTCCGTTTTCTGGAATCAGAGAGCCATGATGTTTTTCTGGCATCAGCAATAAGGGGTTGATTAAAGGAGCACGGTCTCATTAAACACGACTGAGAACCACTGCCGAAGAGAGCTGAACATTTCCCTAAAGTCCAAATGAAAAAGAGACCAAATTAAGCTTCAGAAATGCACAGTTTTGAACATTACATTTGTTGGATATATTTCTTGAGACCAGATGAAGATCATGAGACAAGGATGCCCTTGTATTCACTGTAGAAGCCAATATATCACACATTGATTTAAGAAAATTAAGCCACATTATAAGGCTTCTCCAGCATCTGTTAAGGTTCAATAATTTCACTACGCTTTCCTAAATGACCTTTTCACGAGAAAGCTACATTTCTATGAATCTAGATAGCATTATTAGTGAATTGAATTAGCATTTAATGCTATTTGAGCATCTAATACAGCTATTAACTTTGGGATTAGCTAAACTAACAAAGCTCACATTATTAGGCTCCATATTAAGAATATTAGGAAAGAAAAAGTCATTAGAAATAAATTGTCCCTCTAATACTTGCGCTGAAACATAACATAGGGATTAGCATACAACATATTAATAGAGCCTATTTTAGCCCATTTAAACTAACTTTCCAATTAAATAATATCATTTACATTAGCAGTTTTATTATCATCTTGCTCATCAGCTAATATCTCAAAGCCTCTTTGCAACTATAAAAGGGTAGTTTTAATAGACTACTAAATTAACTTGATATATTCGGTTTAAGGAAGTTGTGTCGTTGTTATAAGATGTCACAAACGTTTATTTGGGTCTGCTAAACTAGAATATGACAATAAATTAGCATTCCTTTAGGCATATTAGCACAGTGAAAGATTATAATGCAAGTACCATACAAGCATTTTGAGAACATTACCTAACATAAGGCAGCCAACTTAAAATATATTTTATATTTAGTAAATGTCTTTCATTGAGCTTTATTAGAATCTTTCTGTTAAATTAGCTAGTTGCTGGAAGCCTTTTCGCACTATATCCTAACAAAATTAACCTTTGGGTATGCTTAAGCTTAACTATATTATTAAACTGTATGAATTGATAATGTATCCCACCATATAATAGTAATTTGCTATGGCAATATGTTAACGAGTGATATAAAACGTGTAGTGTGTTTTGTAATGGTTAAAATGTATGAGCCATTCATTTGTACAGCTTTCTCCTCGGTGTATCATGGACCGTACCACAGTACGAACCCCCCTCCCTCAGCTGTGTAGTGGACCGCTCCCCCTTCTTCACAGCCCGCTCTGGTGGAAACCTAAACAGAACATCATGGCGATTGATGGTAAGTAGGCCAATAACCGCTCTCCTATAGTCGTAATTAACTTCAGCTTGAACTAACACACGTCGAGGCTGAATTCTTTGTACTGAAAATGATTCCAATATAACGGTGCTTGTTGTAGTCTGAAGCAGGGAAAGTTGTTATGTTTCTTTTACGCGGTTATTTTGCGGTACTGTTTGTGAGAGTAGAATATTGAAGCCGGTGTTTGTAACATTAGTGCTGAACGTTTGTAACGTTAGTGCTGAACGGACAGCTCCGGTGTTTCAACTGCACACCGTTCATTTAAACACACACGCTGTTATATTTGCTGGTTGTGTTTCTACTCTTAATTAACCAAACTCTGGCTGTCATTTGTTTGTTGTCGAAGTCTACGGTTCGTTTGTCAGCCTCGCTGCATACTTCACAACTTGGGTAAAAGAGAACACCTCACACACTAATGGGGTTTGAGGAAGGCTACCATTAGCCTATTAGCATTTCAGGTGTTAGCCCAGGACCGCCTGTTTTGGAAAGCTCTGGTTCAGATTTTGAATATTTAAATTCTTCCATTTGAAAGAGAATTTCCTGTGTGTATCATCCTCTCTCCCTGTCCTGGCTGCACAGTGAACAGTTGTCTGATTTTACACCTTTCTCTGCTTATATAACTTTGCAGGTTGTAAGCAGCTTTGTGTATTTAATCAGTTTAAACATCATAATGCTCTCCGCTGAGGGATACAGCTCTTTAAATGTCACTGGAAAGAGAACGTCACAGCTCAATGAGAAATGGCCTGTTTCATAATGATAGAGAGTGGGAGTACCATTTTTTATATCATAATATAGATTCAAAGCTGTGTTCTGGAATATATCATCCACTTTATGAGATTATATATAGATAATCTCAGTTAATTAAGTGTATAATAACACATATATCCGAGAACCCTGTGAACAAATGTGTCAATTATTTCTATGGTCTTTGTGATTATATGATTGGACATGTTTATACTTCATTAGTTTTCTTTTTATACAAAATAATGCTTTATGGTAAAACCTGAAAGAGTTTTAACAGGTGTCCTTTATGCCTTTATATGTTTGTATTCAAGTTGGCAGTGAAGCTGTGACAAGAGAGTAGGGGACAGAGAGATATGTAAAATAAAGTTACAAAGTATTTTTTAAAGAATACAACAGGTTGTCACAGTATATTGTATCATACATTAAAAGCACTAATCCAGGAGTACGCCACATACATATTAAGCTTTGGATGGGAAAAATGAAAATGAAAGTAGGCTAAGAGGAATGCGGGAGAGCTGGGTTCAGGACACTTCGCCTCTACCAATTCTGAAAGTCAGAAACAAAGTGTTCAGCATCTTATCAAAAGTTTGAAAGATAAGACTGTTGTAACTTAATAGCTTACAGTTATAAGATTAATGATTTATCTGTTTATTGATTTAATGCATAGAAAGCTGCTAAAGGTTGTATTACTATTTACAGTTAAAAGGAGAGTTAGAAATAATTATATTTTGTTGTATTCTATCTGATTGATGTTGATTTGAGATATGTTTTCTGTTCTATTGCCTAACAAAGGGTTAAGAAACTGAACTACCAGAATGCTTAGCGGCTAAACAAGAGTTACGCGCGTTTTCCTTAGGATGAAAGTAGCCGCGTATACGAAAAATGACTAGCATACATGGAGCTGTTGATGATATGTTTTGTGGTGATTGCTGAACGTGTAATGGTCGCTACTGATTTCTCTACATAAAGAAGCCTTTGTTTTCATATCCGACGTCCTGCTGTTTATTTTGGAGGTAGTTAATCTACAAAGACTACATGTTTGTTAATATTCATGTTCATATTTGTATTTCTTGTCTGTACTGGGACATGTCTCCATGCTTTAATGTTCAAAAGCTCGTTATTTTTCTCATACTGCCTGTGCTGCAGCACCTCTTTTCACCCTCTGTCTGAAACCAGAGTCCAGTCTGCTCTGATTGGTTGGCTGGGCATATCTGTTGTGATTGGTTAATCGCTTAGACATGTCCTGCCCCTTAGCCTGTCACGCACACTGTGTTGAACGCTAGCAAGGGTCACATAGTGATGTTATAGAAGAAATCAAAGGATTCAGATCAATGCATTTCTATTTTATCAAGTGACCTAAGACTTCATAGTGAAATGGGCTAATCTAATCTTCTTTTATGTATTACTTTTCGGGCCAGTTTAACCTTTTTTAGAGAGTTAGATTTGAAACCGGGAGAGAGATCAGGGGTGTCCAAATGTTTTTCACTGAGGGCCAGATATAGAAAAACTTATGAAGGGCTGGGCAACTCCGTAGAGGTGGGGTATATAGTTTGTGAGTACATTTATAAGGTACTTAAATAAATCAAATGCAGGTAAATTATGCTTGAACAAACTGTCAGAAATCAAAGGTTTACATTTATTTTGTGTTGGCAGCTCATTCCTTAAAACATAAGCTCAGATTGCATATAATAAGGGAAAATATGAAGGCTATATTTCAGATGTGTTTGCAAATAAGTGAATGGGCTTCAACAAAGGTTTGTTAGAAAAACGGTTTTCAACTTTAATCGACTGAATTTATGTGAGAAGTGGGCTTATTATGAATACTACTGTGTAATATATATATATATATATATATATATAATACAATACAAGAAAAGCACAAGTTTCAGGTGAGGGCCAATTCAAAATGGACAACGGGCCGCATTTGGCCCGGGCCGTAGTTTGGACATCCCTGGTGTAGGTGCTTAATTTGCAGCAGGGACTTCACCACAGTATCAAATCAAACTCCGATCAACAAGGAAAATGCTAATATAATCACTTCAAGCAGGTCCTACCACTGTAAGTGCTGGTGAACACTGTAAGTGCTGGTGAACACTGTAAGTGCTGGTGAATTTGTCACAAGGCCAAACTCTGTAAAGTGCTTTCTTATTTTGCAAGAATTTAATTGCCAAGATGCAAACGAAACAGATGCGTTCAAATCAATCCTTCAGTTTTTTATTTGTGGCTATTTTTCCCATAATGAGTCCTTTTCCCTGTAGCATCTCATATCTTCCCAATTTAGGCTGCTCTTTACCTCTGCATTACTAAATGTCACCATGCCTCATCTCCAGCAGTGCCTCTGTGAGGGGCCGCTGTGGCTCAGCAGGTAGATGGTAGGAAGTGGGTGGTCGGACCAACAGTCCCTCGATCAGTATGATGTGTGTGCTTGAGCTTAAGATATTAACAACTAACAGTGTGTGTGAGTGATAGAATGTCAAAAATAAGAGACAAATCATCGTATAATATGTTGGAAATATATGGGGGTAGATATGGGGTCAATATAATAATTATTGGTGCGAACAGAAGAATCATTTGTGTAAATGTGTGATTTGTAAATGTAAAACACCTTTCCCGAATGCATTCAAAATATTTGTAAGCTAAATTGTTTGCATCAATCAGGCATTTGTGGATCAATGTTGTATTTGTCGAACATTTCGGTCGACAAATACAACATTTCTGTGAGTTTACAAATATTTTGAATGCATTTATGGGAGGTGTTTTATATTTACAAATCACACATTTACACAAATGATTCTTCTGTTCCACAAATAATTATTATATTGACCCCCATAGAAATATCTGGCAGAAAGTCATAGTATATTTTGTCGAACATTTTGAAAGGTCATAGTTTATTACCTTGAAAATATCGTTCAAAAAGTCCTAGTATAGATAGTCGAAGAATTTGAAAACATAGTACGTTTAAAATGTATTATTAAAAGTCATGGTATATTGAGTCAAAAGTGTCATGAGGGTTAGGATTAGAGGTTGAATGCTGGTTTAGGACAGCTTGAAAGAGAAGTATTATTATTTGTTTAAAAGATGGAGGGTTCTTTGTACAAATGTTAGGCAAGGTAGTGAACCCCAAATAGCTCCTGATGGCTAACATACGATATGCGGGTTTGAATTCCAAGCCTCTTATGATGTGTGTGAATGGGTGAATACCGACTTGTGTATGTAAACGCTTTGAGGGATCGCAAAGACTGCAGAAGGGCTGAATAAATGCAGTCCTTTAACGGTCATCACACCTCCTCCTCTTCATCAGTTCATCAGGTTAGACGCTGGTTCTCCCCTGCCCACTTCCCTCCACATTAGTCAGCAAAGTGCCATTTCCTTCAGGCCATCATTATGTCAGCCATATTTCACCAGAGCTCGCTGTGTGCTGAGATTTATACTGCAGCTGTTGAGAGGCTGTTTCTGTCTGTATAATGTTTGGCTGGCTGAACATCATGACGTGACAAACAGGAGCAAGTTTCTGCCTGACATCTTGGAGAAAATGATGGATTCCGGTGTTAGGAAGTCGTTTTTGTGGCTGCAAGAATAACTGTTTGCAACCTTTGTTGCTGAAAAGGGCTTTTATCTACAGTGCAACCTTTCGTCTCATATAAAGAGGATATGCATGAACAGTAGGGTTACTCAAATCAAATGACCTGTTACGGACTAGTGCAATATTCCAATTGCAGCAAATATGTGAAAGTATTTTAAATGAAATTTTGTGAAGTCTTCTAACATGTTGATGAAAAATCCTTGTTTGGTACAAATCCTTCTTGAAAATCAGACCTTGATCATTTTGCTATATTTTTCAATGGTTAATTGAATGCTGTTTTAAAAATATAGCAATTATAATACCAGTCAAAGTAGGCACGTTTAGTTATTTATTCAAAATGTTGTTAAAATCAATAAATAATAATAATGTGAAATGCTGTTTTTGGCGTTGTATTACATTTAAATGATTTCTATTGCATTTTACAACCTCTTTCCTCCTGCAGTGGATTTTTCCTCAGTGCTACTAACACATTCAAGCCTTTTTGATGCCTCATGTTTAAAAAGCTTTAGTTACCTTTTTCAATTCAAAGGTTTATTTTTAGATCATATGCACTACTACAGTGTAGTATGTAATGAATGGAAAACTTGGTCACAGGTTCCTCAACAATGGAATAAGAAGACACGAAACAAATGTAAAAAACAACAACAATGCAAATAGTGAAAGATATTGTACAGCTCGAAACTGTCCCTGAGTCTGGTGGTGTTAGTCCTTGGTGGTAGCGCTTGCCAGACGGCAGCAGAGAGGCTTTAGTTGAGCATTAACTGACATTCAGTCGTGCGAGTAGGTTTACTTTCCAGTAGGTTTACTTTCCTAATGTGGGTTGTGTTTTGTTTCTGAAGCATCGTCCTAAAACTATCAGCGTGTCTTAAATACTGAATAAACTAGAGCTCCTAAAGCTTCTTCATTGGATTACACAGCAGTAACTTTGTGAGAAGACCAATGAGGGACTTCATTAAGCTAGAGTATGAAACTCTCCATTGGTAAAAAGGCATGAACCATGAAAATATGAAGAGTCATGATACAGTATGACCAAAAAGTCATGGTATCATTTTTAGCAAATGTGCAGAAATTCATAAAATGATATGTAGAAAACACCATGAAAAGGCCATAGTATCGACGTAGAAAATGTCGTGAAGAAAGTCAAAGTAAAGTTTGTAAAACAAAATATGAAAAAAGTCATAGTAGAATATGTAGAAAATATGAACAAATTCATAGAATAATATCTAGAAAATACTATGAATAAGTCAAAGTATAGTCACCATCCATCCATCTTCTCCCGCTTATGATGACGGTCGTGAAGTTTGCTGACGACACGACCGTCATCGGCCTGATCACAGACGGCGACGAGATGGCGTACAGAGAGGAGGTCAGAGCCCTGACATCTTGGTACCAGGACAATAACCTCCATCTCAACGTCAGCAAAACAAAGGAGCTGATTGTGGACTACAGGAAGAGGCAGAGAGAGGCACACACACCCATCACTATCAACGGGACTCCTGTAGAGAGAGTCAGCAGCTTCAGGTTCCTCGGGGTAAACATCAGTGAGGACCTGACATGGAAACATCACACCAGGGTCATATCCAAGACGGCTCGACAGCGGCTCTTCTTCCTCTGCAGGCTGCGGAAGTTCAACATGGACTCCAGGATACTCTGCAACTTCTATAGGTGCACCATCGAGAGTATCCTGACTGGCTGCATCACCGCCTAGTATGGCAGTTGCACCGCCCTCAACCGTAAGACTCTACAGAGGGTGGTGAAAACTGCTCAGCACATCACCAGGACGGAGCTGCCATCCATGGAGGACCTCTACACCCAGCGGTGTAGGAAGAAGGCCGGTAGGATATTAAAGGACCCCCATCACCCCAGCACCAATCTGTTCTGTCTGCTGCCGTCTGGCAGACGGTACCGCAGCATCCGGACCAAGACCACCAGACTCAGAGACAGTTTTATACCACAGGCTATAAGACTGCTGAACTCCTGAGCTCTGTGAATGTCTACTCACATCTGTTTATAGTAAACACATATCTATATATTATACATATCTGCCATATACATCTGTTATACATAATATATGCATCTGTCCATACCTCCTCATTCAACAGTGTAAAGTGTTTAAATACTCTCAATGTATTCCACATATGTATATATTTCACATCCTCAAATCTTTATTGTTGTTATTGTAAATATTCTTCTCTCTTTTTGCACTATTTTATTATCTTATTTGCACCATGTATGTTGAGTTGTTGGAGGAGCATGGGATATAAGATTTTCATTGCCAACATATACGTTGTATATGCTGTGCATATGACCAATAAAACCTTGAAACCTGAAACCTTTTCCGTCAGGGTCGCGGAGGTAACAGCTCCAGCAGAGAGCCCCAAACTTCTCTTTCCCTGGCCACATCAACCAGCTCTGACTGGGGGATTCCAAAGCGCTCCCAGGCCAGCAAAGAGCTATAATCCCTCCACCTGGTCCTAGGTCTACCCCTCGGTCTCTTCCCAGCTGGACGTGCCCAGGTGGCATCCTCACTAGGTGCCTGAACCACCTCAACTGGCTCCTTTCAAGGCGAAGGAGCAGCGGTTCTACTCCGAGTCCCTCCCGGATGACTGAACTTCTCACCTTATCCCTAAGGGTGATGCCAGCCACCCTGCGGAGAAATTCCATTGTATCCGCGATCTCGTTCTTTCGGTCATGACCCATCCTTCATGACCATAGGTGAGGGTAGGAATGAAGATGCCCCGGTAGACAAAGAGCTTTGCCTTCTGGCTCAGCTCTCTTTTCGTCACAACGGTGCAATAAAGCGACTGCAGTATCGCTCCCTGCTGCTCCGATTCTTTGGCCCATGTCACGCTCCATTGTTCCCTCACTCGAGAACAAGACCCCGAGATACTTGAACTCCTTCACTTGGGGTAAGGCCTCATTCCCTACCTGGAGTGGACAGTCCATCGGTTTCCTGCTGAGAACCATGGCCTCAGATTTGGAGGTGCTGATCCTCATCCCAGCCACTTCACACTCGGCCGCGAACCGATCCAGTGAGTGCTGAAGGTCACAGACCGATGAAGCCATTAGGACCACATCATCTGCAAAAAGCAGCGGTGCAATCCTTAGCCCACCGAACTGCAAAACCCCTCCCCCACGACTACGCCTCGAAATCCTGTCCGTGAATATCACAAACAGGATTGGTGACAAAGCGCAGCCCTGGCGGAGGCCAACCCTCACCGGAAATCGGTCCGACGTGCTACCGAGGACCCTGACGCAGCTCTCGCTTTGGGAGTACAGAGATTGGATGGCCCTGAGTAGAGACCCCCTCACCCCATACTCCCGCAGCACCTCCCACAGTATCTCCCTGGGAACCCGGTCATACGCCTTCTCCAAATCCACAAAGCACATGTAGACCGGATGAGCGTACTCCCAGGCCCCCTCCAGGATCAATGTGGAACAAATCTGCTCAAATCATCAGTGTTTTAATCAGGATTTAAAATCCATCCAAGTATAGTATGTTTAAAAAATCTGAAAAAAGTCGAATTACAGTATGTTACACATACAAGTAGAGTATGTACAAAATGTGTACAAAGGCAAAAATTGTCATAGTATAATGTTGAAAAGATCATGAGCATTACGGTTAGGGGTGAAGGTTAAATTGTTTATGCAAAAGCCTTTGAAGGGAAAGGCGCTATATAATTGCAGTACATTTACCATACAATTCCATGCAATAGAAATTTAAGCTAAGAAAACTCTGCAGGACTTTATTGTGTGTCAGCTCCTGAGACCACGGGCGGACAGATCGATCGCAGACCCAAATTGATTTCACATATCCTGGTTAAGCCTGGTTTACCAGCTGAGAAACAGCCTGACTTGGTATTCTCAATGTGTGTGGAGCGTACGAAGCCTTGCAGAACCGGAGCCAATACAGAGCAGGCAGCACAGGAGGTGTTGAGCTGTGATCAAAAAATATGTGAAATATATACAGTATATATAATATATACAGTATGTGATAAGTGCCAGCTTACAACAAGCATTGTATAGACTTACTACAAAATCCAAACCATGATTGTTTTTTTATGTTTTCAGTGATAATATGAATAATGTTAAACGATGTCCCTCTAATAAAGTGAATTGCAATTTCAACATCAGTCAAAAATAATCAGTTACCCTCATTTTATCCAAATCTTGAAGCACTGTCCAAAAGTGTTTTTAGAAAACACTGCTTAGATTTTTTAAGATTAAAGGAACAGTGAGCACATTTTTGGGAAACTTTGTAGACTCACCACAAAAACAAATACCGCCCCCAGGCCAGAGCTGCTTCGGTCCTGCTCCTCTGCATTCCTTTAATCTTCTAACAGTAACAGGTTATGTGGCATCAGTCAGAGCCCCTCTCAGTCAAAAATAATCAGTTACCTCATTTTATCCAAATCTTGCAGCACTGTCCAAAAGTGTTTTTAGAAAACACTGCTTAGATTTTAAGATTAAAAGGAACAGTGAGCACATTTTTGGGAAACTTTGTAGACTCACCACAAAAACAAATACAGCCCCAGGCCAGAGCTGCTTCGGTCCTGCTCCCTCTGCATTCCTTTTATCTTCTAACAGTAACAGGGTTATGTGGCATCAGTCAGAGCCCCTCTCTTTGTTTTGCATTTACAGAGATACGGCTCCATAATGTATTTCTGGAAGGAAATATTTGCTTAATTTGACAAAAAATTCAATTGATAGGGATCACAGACTCCCCCTTTAATGAGGCGATAATTAATTTATGTAATGGTATTTGGATATACTGTGGATAAGAGCTACATGTATAGGTAAGGTCAGCAGCATGAACTTTGATAAACTTAATGAGACTTTGTGCAGTTTCAGATCTTCCTCTTTAACTGACTGTTTGCTAATGTTCCTCATCAAACTATAAGAGGTTTGATCTGTTGAGGTTCTGACAGTACAGTGACCGTACAGCATTGACTTACTTTCATCAACAATACTGCTGTATGTTTGATGTTCCTGTCATCTCAGGGCTTGTTGTCTGGTTGAAACAAAGCCCGGGATTTGTTTCTGTTTGTGTGCAGTTAAGTTATGGGCTTAGTGCTGCACGATAACGCCTGAAATGACAACAGACGGCAGGGGGAGGATAAAAGATTTAAAGTTTGACAGCAGCAAAATGGAGTTGGGTCCAAAAAGAATGACATTCATAATCAGCTGATTAAAAGCAGGAGAGAGAGAGAGAGAGAGAGAGAGAGAGAGAGAGAGAGAGAGAGAGTCTTCCTGACTTCCTGATTGCATGAAACTGAGTTCTGGTTTCAGATATTTTCATTCTTCTTTAGCTTACTGGACATGATACACCATTTGCTCTTTGCTCCCAGCGAGGTCAAATTGGAACTTTTGAGCAATCTCTACATTGTGTTATAGAAACACAAAGGCATCGTCAGCGTAGAGCCATTTTACCGCTGAAGAAAAAGGAAGCCTTAATGGTCCCGCAGATGGGGAAATGTACATTCTGCATTTGACCCATCCTAGTGCTAGGAGCAGTGGGCTGTACGGCGCCCGGGGAGCAGTGTAGGGAACGGTGCCTTGCTCAGGGACACCTCGGTAGCACTTGGTCTTTCGGGGAATCTTTCATGTGAGGCAGTGTGAATCCACCACTGGTTTTGTCACACTGTGGACATTTCCCAGGAGAATATAAGGCATACATACTCATCAGAGGTGAAGAAGAATGCTTGTAAAAGTGAATCTCAAAAACTTTTAATCAAAATTGAATGAACTTTGGCTAAAGAAATATCTGCCTTCATCCCCTCCCCCCACCCCTAATTAAAATGTTCACCAGTTGTACCAGAAATGTTCAGAAGCTCAAAAATATAGAAGAAGTCAGAAGATTCTGATGACACTGACACTGAATCTCATTTTGGACTCTTTGTACGCAGCCATGTTGTACACTGAGCATTTGAATGGGAATCTTGACCAAATTGCACACGTAACTTCTATTACATAGCCAAGATGGCGATTGTTCAACACTTTTTTACCATTATTAGTGCATCATCCCGGTACTCATAGTGCATTTTGCAATAGTCCGCATTGGGACGCACTTAAGCACTCAAAACCCTAAGTTGCAGGAACTGCGACATAACCGAGTCTTGTGTTTAATTTGGAACTAACAGATTTGATGTATTTAAAAAAAGGTTTTCTACTTCTGTATTGTTTTCTGCAGTCTCAAGCTATTATTAATTCTTCACTATTTAATTAATGAATATCCTGATTCTAAAATTGGGTGTTCCATTGTCTGTTCCAAAAACAAGCTGCACTACTTTAAGTGTGTTTCCATTGCCCAAGGCAATGGGGCGTGCTGCTAATATGGAGCAGTCGTTGTGACTCCACACACTTTTCCTACGTGTATGCAACAGTTTGTACTCTAAGGAAACTGAAGCTGCTTTATGATCACAGTTGAAGTGTAGTAAGCTCCTTAATCTGTGACGTGCTGTACCCTCCATTTGCTAACTGGCTTAGCTGGAGCTTATTCTCAAGTCGCTCCTTTCACAATGACAACGCAGACCTAATGCAACACAGTCCTTCCCTCTGCCAGTCTCAATAAAGGGTATTCGCCATGTTAATGCCTGCTTGACAACACACTTCTCATAAATCCATTATTGAGAGCATATAAAGTAACCCGAGCTCATCGTCTGTCCGTCATATTGCTGAGGACGACTGGACATTCGGCTCTCTTAGTTTCATTTCACTGACTGACCTCTAACAGATATATCAGGTCACTTTCTTCAGCCCCACTTTCCTCTGCCTCAGTCCTTTCCTTCTCCTTAACCCAGACATGTTGGCCTCGGCAGCCTGATTACAGGAGGCAGATAGAGGAGTTTCCTTAAACAAACTGGGACAAATCCTAAAAATGCTTCCAGCCCGGCCCCAGGTGTCTGCATGAGGAAAGACTGTGAGGCTGCACACGTCTCCTTGATTTAGCTCGCAGAAGTTAGACATGCTCCCCAGTGAAGCCAAGGGTGAGAAACCAGAAGTCGGTAATTGCTCATATTGATCCCAACCTGCGCTTCAGATTGATTCCTGTCAGACTAAAGCAGAGATCAGGTCAACCTCTCCGTGTTCTGACAAGGTTTTAAAGATAGTACTCCACTTATGGTCTGTCTGCCAGCTCATAGAGTCCTGTCGCAAACCTGGAAATGTTGAATACCCCAAGGTTTTATGTTAGAAATGTATAGAACCGGTCACCAGCATAGAAACTGCTGGATGCTAACTCACACATGTTGAGTCATTTGTACAATTAGCATAAGATATGGCGTTACAGCGTTGTGGACAATAGTTAAAAAATGGCTTGGTCGATTTGGACAGTTTGGGATAGTTTTTTGGGGGCTATTGAGGATGCTGAGTACATTTTTGACATTTATTAGGATCCAAATACTCTGTGGGCTGCTTTTGATTGGTTTTTGGGTGAATTTCACATGTATTGGACAGATTGCTCATTTATTTGAAAATAAATTGTCCACAGCAGAGGTTATCCTTTTCATCTTGTGCTCTCTATAGCGACTAGTCGTAGCATTACTCTTGGTAGTCAAAATCAGTCCACAAGGAGTACAAATATTGCCACTTTCCGGTTAAAACTGCCATTTTGGATCCTGAAAATGTCCCAAATGCATTTAGCATCCTCAATGATGATGTGCAGTGCAGGTTTACGCCAGCAAACATCACATTCAGCTGTTTTGTCAGTGGTTGTGCTTTAATGGTCTGTGACAAAAAAGGTTAGAGTTAAAATAATTGAGCAGTGAACTGTGGCAACTTGTGATTGGTGAACCACGTCAATGGTAGCCATCCTGTCTAGTGTCAGGGAAATGTTCCATATAGTTCAATATTTGTCTCTAGAGATTAGTTGTTTTGCCTCGCAGTGGCTGACCCTGTGTTTTCTCCTCGGTTGTAATTCATATGTCTGCTAGCATTTGACAGACTGTACGGTGCCACTGTGATCATTGTCAGGCAATTAGCAGACGGATGTTAGCGGTTGTCATCAACATGTCTCTGGGATGTATTACCTGCTGCCTGTCTGAGCGGTTCTCCGGTATGGATGATTAGTGTTTCTATAAACTCTGGTTCAGATATCTGTAACACACATTGGTGCAGGTTAACGGTTCTTACAGCTGATTTATTTCATTAAATACTTTAGACTTTTAATCAAAATACCAAAGACAACATCGTTATAACCTCTGTATTTGTTCATTGATAACAAAAAAGTGATTCATTTTAGAATAACGATAACAGGGCGCCATCGCTCTCTCAATAGGTGAATGTATCTCTAAGCGTGTGATGGAAACCTCAAAGCAGCACTTTCATCAATAAGGTTAGATCAAAATGAAACTGTTAATTGCTTATGCACAGAGTTGATTGGATTGAAACTTGCTGCCTGCACTTGGCATTAATAAGTATAACCACAGTATAGCTGCAGCCATTAGCAGAAGCCTAAACCATTAGCACGCTTTCTCTCGATCTCTGACACGCCTTGCTGATATTGTCAGACTTTCTTTCTGATAAGTTCACCTTGGGGTTTTTTGTTTTTTTGCGTTGTAAGCAGTTGTTGCCATTTCTGGAATAGCAACCATTCCTGCAGGATATTCCACTACTGAATAAGGCTGTTGAATATGGCATTTATCAAGACACTTTCCATTTTTCCAACAGTCAATGGTTGGTATGGATTTTTTTCCCCTGCCAAAAGATCACGAGATTTCCTCCCTAACATAGCTTTAATTTGGTCATTTGAGCGGTCTTATTAGCATTAGCAAGTATGTTTTGATATTCTTATTAAGGTTGAAAATGCTTTTGTGGCTATAATAAAAACAGGGAGAGGTTTGTTAGGTCATCAGAATTCAGAATCAGGATCCGTTTTATTACCAAGTAGGTTTTCACATGCAAGGAACTTGCTTTGGTTTGAATGGTGCATACAAAGACACAGAAAGAATACGTCGCAACAAATGGTATTCTAAAGACACTATTTTAAAACGATTGATTGTTACATAGAACATTGTGCTGCCGGTTAAAGGCACTTCCATCCCCAAAATATTTTAAAGAAGTAAGGCTTGTGGTGTGATATGAGCAACCAGCGCCGTGTACCTTATTAGAGAGTGCACTCGTAAGAAAATGTTATTTTTGACAAGTATGGTGTGTGGTGAGTGAAGGAGGAGTGAAAGAGCACAGGCAGCTTCCTCCCACTCACAGCTGCTGAACCGTTCTGCTGGACTACAGCAACAACTCGGCTCTCACTGTGGTGGTGCAGGAAAGATTTTCAGACAGTCATGACATATAAAGCTCAGCTTCCTTTAATGGCTTTGTTTACAGGGCCGGAACTGTTGTGATGTTTTTACTGGGGTTGACATGAAGCTTTCATATCTTGCAGTATTTTTGTAGACTGACACAATAGCTAGCATCACAAGGGCTCCATTGACAAAAAGCAATGTGATTTTTCCATTGGATTTTGGAATATTGCAGAAAATTAGCTCTGTGGTAAACGTTTATGGTACATACATGCTTTTTCAGCAATAAATCTCAACATAAACACTACTTTTATAATAATTGAAGCCAGAAGCAAAAAGCTAATGTTAGGCTATAAAAGAACTGCAAATGAACAGCTAATTATTAGTGGGATGACGTTTGGTAGTTTCATTGAATTACTTGTAAGCAACCATCATTTTTAGGAGAAGTAAAAGCTTCACCAGTGGAGCATTTAATAAAGTTTTTAACATGTGAATATTTGGTAAGCTTATGCTCACCCTAAACCTTATGTCGTACATCTAACCAAAAGCACATTCAAAACTTTGAGATGAGTGAATCAGAAAGTGATACATAGCTAATTTCCGTGTTTAGGACTCATTCCTGCATCCCTGGATCATAAAAAGCTAGCAAAGGGTTTTTTAAACAAAACATTTGAATCTGTAGGAGTCATAGGCTTTACTTCAGTAATAGGATTTAGAAAATGTACAGTAAATTCAGCCAGTGATTGTCTATTCATCAGTCCCTAATGGATATTATTAATACGGCCTGTTCTTTCCTGTGACCCGATACCCGAGAAGTTTGAATCTACTCCCTGATTTGATTAAGACACAAAATAGTGAGCTACTCAAGACAATAATAGTAGAGATTTCTATTTCAGGATCAGGGCAGTGTTTTTACTTAAAGCTTGATGAATTGCTTTGAAGCTTATATCTAGTGAATACTTCATATTTTTCACTCTGCAAAAAGTATAAAACGTTGAGCAATTCCCTAGAGTTCAATCAACCAAAGACAACGGTAGGACTTGTTGCAAAAACATTTCCGTTCAAACATTTTTACTCTTATCTAACCTATTTTTTAAGCTGTAGCAGTCTTGTGTCTGCATGTTGTGAATCTGTCAGACTGACCTGAGCCAACAAACTCTGCTCTTATTAATCACTATCTATTTCTATCTACTATCTATTTCTGAGGTATATTTGTATGGTGAGCATGACCTTTCCATGGTGGGAATCTCAACTAGGAAGAGATTTTCCACAAGGAAAGAGCAGTCTTTGGATTCAGCTTAACTTATATAAAACAAACACAGGGTAAGGGTTAGTTAACAACAAAGTATACAGTTTATTGTTATTTCAGATACTTACAGTGGGGCAAAAAAGTATTTAGTCAGCCACCCATTGCGCAAGTTCTCCCATTTAAAAAGATGAGAGAGGCCTGTAATTTTTATCATAGGTACACTTCAACTATGAGAGACAGAATGAGAAAAAAAAATCCAGGAAATCACATTGTAGGATTTTTAAAGAATTTATTTCAAATGATTGTGGAAAATAAGTATTTGGTCAATAACAAAAGTTCATCTCAATACTTTGTTATATACCCTTTGTTGGCAATGACAGAGGTCAAACGTTTTCTGTAAGTCTTCACAAGGTTTTCACACACTGTTGCTGGTATTTTGGCCCATTCCTCCATGCAGATCCCCTCTAAAGCAGTGATGTTTTGGGGCTGTCGCTGGGCAACACGGACTTTCAACTCCCTCCAAAGATTTTCTATGGGGTTGAGATCTGGAGACTGGCTAGGCCACTCCAGGACCTTGAAATGCTTCTTGAGAAGCCACTCCTTCGTTGGCCTGGCGGTGTGTTTGGGATCATTGTCATGCTGAAAGACCCAGCCACGCTTCATCTTCAGTGCCCTTGCTGATGGAAGGAGGTTTTCACTCAAAATCTCACGATACATGGCCCCATTCATTCTTTCCTTTACACGGATCAGTCGTCCTGGTCCCTTTGCAGAAAAACAGCCCCAAAGCATGATGTTTCCACCCCCATGCTTCACAGTAGGTATGGTGTTCTTTGGATGCAACTCTGCATTCTTTCTCCTCCAAACACGACAAGTTGAGTTTTTACCAAAAAGTTCTATTTTGGTTTCATCTGACCATATGACATTCTCCCAATCCTCTTCTGGATCATCCAAATGCCCTCTAGCAAACTTCAGACGGGCCTGGACATGTACTGGCTTAAGCAGGGGGACACGTCTGGAACTGCAGGATTTAAGTCCCTGGCGGCGTAGTGTGTTACTGATGGTAGCCTCTGTTACTTTGGTCCCAGCTCTCTGCAGGTCATTCACTAGGTCCCCCCGTGTGGTTCTGGGATTTTTGCTCAGCGTTCTTGTGATCATTTTGACCCCACGGGGTGAGATCTTGCGTGGATCCCCAGATCGAGGGAGATTAGCAGTGGTCTTGTATGTCTTCCATTTTCTAATAATTGCTCCCACAGTTGATTTCTTCACACCAAGCTGCTTACCTATTGCAGATTCAGTTTTCCCAGCCTGGTGCAGGTCTACAATTTTGTCTCTGGTCTCCTTTGACAGCTCTTTGGTCTTGGCCATAGTGGAGTTTGGAGTATGACTGTTTGAGGTTGTGGACAGGTGTCTTTTATACTGATAACGAGTTCAAAAAGGTGCCATTAATACAGGTAACGAGTGGAGGACAGAGGAGCCTCTTAAAGAAGAAGTTACAGGTCTGTGAGAGCCAGAAATCTTGCTTGTTTGTAGGTGACCAAATACTTATTTTACCGAGGAATTTACAATTAATTCATTAAAAATCCTACAATGTGATTTTCTGGATTTTTTTTCTCATTTTGTCTCTCATAGTTGAGGTATACCTATGATGAAAATGACAGGCCTCTCTCATCTTTTTAAATGGGAGAACTTGCACAATTGGTGGCTGACTAAATACTTTTTTGCCCCACTGTAGACTCTCTGCTACCAATTGAATTGTGTATTTCTGTCTAGAGAAGACAGTTGATGAGGAAAAGGTCATGTATTTTACCAGCCTTTACATCATGAGACCATTACTTTAGGCTTCTGTAACGTCGGTACAGTGCTGATTAAATGTTACAGTGTCTCAGTTGAAGGCAGCCAGAGCTATTTGAAAGCTCCACCTGTAGGCAGATCCCAGAGGCTGAGCTGAGAGACCGGGAGGCCCTCACAACTGTGAGTAATAGATCTGAATTACAGTCAGCGCCTGTTGAAGAAAAAAACATGGTGAGATCTTGCAGAGGATCTCTGTCTATATAATAGTGTCTAGATTATGATGTTCTGATGATCTGATGGTCTGTCATCCCTTCATTGGCTCCAGGCCACTGAGATGACACAATGCTTGATACGAATTATGAGTGACAAATGGAGATCAGTGAGGAATCCCTGGTAGAAATGTGGTCTGACTACCAGACATACTCTTGATAATAGATGATGATGTATTTATAGTTTGATGCAGAGGTTAGCATCCCTAGGGCTCCTCCAACAATGAGATTTTCCATCAGATTTTGGAATATTGCAGAAAATAACATCTGTGGCAAACATGTTTATGATACATATTTTGTTTTGCAGGGTAATCTCCACATATTAATGCCACTTTTACATTAGCTGAAGCAAACAATTCAATTGACAGATGTAAAAAGCTAACGTTAGGCGATAAACAACCTACATTTGATCAGCTGACTACGTGTCACCACAGCTAAGCTAAAGGCAGTGAGTTTTCCATAATTATGTTTAATAGTCTTATTTGACCAAGTCTGAGAAACCAAAGTTTTCACGACACAGAAGTTTCAGACATTCACCCGTGGGATATTTACTTACACATTCTACAAAATGTTGTGAGCTTCTCCTAACCACAGACCGTTTTTTGTGAAGCTAAGACCCAAACCGGACAACACTGTGGTAGCGACCTGTCAATAGCAGAGACCTATTTTACTATAAAGGGACTATAGTTTACATAACCAACACCAATCTATGTTGAAGAAGACTTAACTTGCTTGCGTTATAATTGAAGAGAGAATAGGCTCACTTTCATATAGACTCCTATTCAACAGTACTTCTGTTTGAAACAGTGGAGTTGCATTAGGGATTTCCTTTTTGGTGTCACTTTAAAAACTTGGATGTTGCTGCTTGTGGTTAACAATATTCCTGCTAAATATCAGCATGTCAGAGAGAAAACGTTGGCATCCTTAAATGAGCATTTAGCTCAAAGCACTGCTGTGTTTAAGGTTAGCCTCAAAGACTCGAGTGCATGGCTGAAGACTTGTGGGTTCAATAAAAGCTGTACAGTATACCAATGTTTGAAATCTTGTCTGCATTGAAACAAGTTCAGGTTTACAAGATAATGTCCTGCTGATTTTAGACACAGTAAGGGAGTAAGTATTCAATTAGAACAGAAGTCCTGGCAACTCCCAGAATCCACATTAATAGTTAAGAAATGGCTTTCATTTATAGCATTACCAGTAAATGGATGGCTACACTTCACAGTCAAAGCCTTACCAATTCCATATAGACGAAAAAGCATTGGGGTTCGGTCACATTAAGCTCTGCAAGCAGGTTATACATTTACCAAAGGCCTATTTCAGACTTTAAATATGCCTAAAGTTGTTCTCCTTTGTGCAGTTGCTTTTTGCAAAAAGCACACTACAGTATTGGTTATCTCAATGTGAAAAAAAATTGAATATTGACCAACACCTAAATCCAATTTGTTGATATGATCCGTAATAGAATAATATTTCCACCTATTTGATATTGCTTCATAATTCATCATCAGTTTCCTTTTTTTATGTAATCATGAACTGTAACAGTGATACAAGACTTTGTGGATGCTGCCAAGTATTGTTCTTAGATTAGAGATGCCCTCTGCATCCAGAATCTGTGGTTATGGATCACTGAGCTGTGGAGTGTCAGATCACACAACGACTTCCCTTTCCCATCCACATTTTACTCCAGCAGTTCCTCCACCGAGCCAGTTGGTTGCATGCAAACGGGGAATCTCAGGCTTTTATCTCAACTGCCTGGTGCTGCTCCGATAAGCAATCTGAACAAACAATGGCACAGAGAGATGCACAATCAAGCTCTAGATATTATCAAGAGGATTGTTTTCTAAATGTCAGAGAAACTGTAGAAATGTTCAATGTTTTGTGGCTTGTCAAAAAACAATTGTGTGTTTTTTAAAAGTGTATTAATCAGGTGGAGTTCAAGAGAAAGGTTTTAGAGGGACAAAGATGAATGCATGTTATCTACACTTAATTAGGGAGGAATAGGTTATTATAACGCCTAGTGGTGGTTCTAGATCATTTCGAAAGGGGGGCCATGCTGGGGACTATTCAGTGGGTACCAAGATTATCGATTCATACGAAAAAATTAACACATTTCTTTTTTTTATCACTGCCCCTGGATGATTACTTTCTAGGAATATATATTATTTATATATATGATAGTTAGCATCGCAAGGGCTCCCTCGACAAAAAGCCAATGGGATTTTCCCGTTAGATTTTGGAAAATTCAAGAAAATAAGATCTGTGGCAAACAACCATTTATGATAGTTATGCATTTAGTTCAGCAGGATAATCTCTACATGTTTCCACATTCTAACTTTTATTATAGTTGAAGCGACCACCGCTAAGCTAAAGGCCGCTAATGTTCTTCATGATGTTCTGTCAGTAAGCCACCAACCGTTTCAAAAAAGCTCCAGATATTCACCGGCGGGGTATTTACGGCCATATTTTAAGTCGTTGGACAAAACCTGAAAATCTCGTAAGCTTGTGTCAACCACAGAACTTGTTTTGGGTTAGGGCTCTATTGGAGACGTAATCAAAATAGCTTGTCAGATGATCAGGCAACCCCTCTAAATAAAGAAATTGCAAATGCTCCGTAATAGGATCTGCTCATCACAGTATCTTGGATAAAAACCAAAGCAGCCGTCATATAAAGCTCCACAGAACAACAATCAAGATGGAGCTGTCATCAGCTGCTGGAACAACATTTTGGGTGCATATGGGGCCTTTAAAGCGTTCCAGTTATTGTCCATGAGAGAAAAAAAGAAAATACAAAGTAACTAATTTCACATGACATTTATCCAGCCAGGCTGTTTGATTAAATATTGTATGTGTGTATTTTAGAGATGAGCAGCTTGTTCACCACCCACATCCATCCAGTCTACGTCTTATATCTGTGTCTTTTCTGGGAATCCGTGTTCCAACATATTTGAATGTGCTTCCATGATGTTTGTTCTGTCTTTTGTTCCCGCCATCCCAGTGTGGCTCATTGAAACTGCATTGTGTTTCCAGGTGGAGAGCGTAACTGTGGAGTACATGAGCTGATCTGCGTCAGAAAAGGTAGGGCGGATCAGACTCCACCCTGCTCATCAGCATCTATCACCACCATGTTGTTCTGTTCCACTGGTCCTCTGTGATGCCTTCACTGTCGTTGGGCTTGTGTTGTTTGTTTGAGGCTTGTTTTGTTGTTTGTGCGCATTGCTTGTGTTCATGTTTTTTCTAGGTTGATGGAAAATCTATGAATTATTATATTCTATAATAATGAAATGAAACAAGAGAATTATGATACTGTACAAACCGAAGCATTATCAAATTGATAAAAAAATATTATTAATGTACAAATGATATATAAACAATTGATCTACCTAATTTACACATCCAAAAAGGGTGGGAAGAAGTTAACACTTATTTAATCCTATCCCTTCTCCCAAAAACTAAATTATTAAAACAAAAATGTTATGTATTTTTAAGTTTTGAAAATGGATTTAACAAAGATTATCTATATGAATTTTAGCAATATCATATAGATAATACTAGCTTTTTTTGTATCAGGTTGTAGCATTTTGTATGATTAATAATAATAATATATAATATAATTATAATAAAAATAATTATAATAAAAATACTAATATTAATCATTTCACCTAATCTATTGTAACCCAGCCAGAATTCACAACACGTTGTTACTGCTCAGTAAGAACTCAGTGCATATACATATTTTATCATCTGATTTTTATTAAAAATAAGAATAATTTAAACCCTTACCAATACAATTTCAATACCAGCTCTGCTATCCTGTCTTGTTGCAACATGTTCTTGTTATTACACAAAGTGAAGCAGACATGATTTATTTTATTTATGTAACTGCATGTATTGAAGGTTATGAGGTGGAACACTTCTGAAAGACCAGCTTTGAAAAACTGGCTTGTTAAAATATTACCTCTCTTAGTCACGGCAGCATATTCATATTTATGATGGAGATAACTCTTTGTTAAAGCAAAGACATGAAGCACATCCAGAGAGTGCTTATCATAGCGTGAGTCAGCTGATGGTCTGGTGGTTGTGTAAGTGTGTGCATGTTTAATAATTTGGGTTATCCCGTGTGTGTGTGTGTGTGTGTGTGTGTGTGTGTGTGTGTGTGTGTGTGTGTGTGTGTGTGTGTGTGTGTGTGTGTGTGTGTGTGTGTGTGTGTGTGTGTGTGTGTGTGTGTGTGTGTGTGTGTGTGTGTGTGTGTGTGTGTGTGTGTGTGTGTGTGTGTGGTTTTGTAGCCACACAGTAGGTACTGAGCTTGGGGGCATTGTATGAACAAGTGTAGGAGTGCTAGTGAGAGTGCTCATGGTCTGCCTGTGGAGTGTGTGGGTTTATATCTGCTTTTTGAGTGCGTTTGCTTTTTCACTTTCAACACGGCAACTGTTTCCAAGCGGACAAAACTCGACAAAGACAATAGAGACGTGCAACATTTAAGTGACAAAAAAACAACTCTGACAACTTAAGCAAATTAGCATTTATTATTTGTGTCCAAATACTAAGAAATACGTTCTTTAAATCCTAAACATAACTGACATTTTTAGTATTGTAGCGTCATCTTATGTTTTTATAAGTATGTTTATTTATTATATTATTTTATATTTTATATTAATATAAACATTTTATTTCATCTTTTTTACTCCAACTTTTATTAATACCTTTTAATACCATTATATATTTTTGTATCTATTCTACTGCCTTTTCTTTTCCTTTTTTTGGACATTTTACTTTACTAAATTCTTAGTTTTATAAAAATATTTTTATTCAAATGTTATTGTATCTTATTATTGCAGGTTATACTTTTAACTTTTCAAATGTCAATAATTGTTTTATTTTGTTTGGTTGGACAGTACATTGAATGTTTATGTTAGTATAAATATCTTTGTTTTATTGTATTGCATTATTGATTCAACCTTGTGTTCTTATTCTTGAATACATACAGTATTTTAATCCTTTTATTTTTTATTCATCTTTTAATTAGTTTTATTCTAAAATAGCATCATTGTGAAATGTCAACCCTTCAGTGACTTTTAGCCACATACAGTACCTGAGAAGGATCGCTATGGCAACATGGTCAGCTCAGGTGTCCTTTTTCCCAGCAACGTCCTCATGCTCCTCATGGGGGTTCTCTTAGTGCTCCCAGGCATGGTGGGGGATGTAGGAAGATGACCTTTCTGAAAGGCACCGACTCTCACTCTGATTGTTGGTACATCTTTGATTGTCAGGATTCTGATATTTTCATTATGCTCTTCAGTTCCTAGATAAGTTATTTTAAGCAGATATGGACTAACAGGAAAACATTAAGATTCAGTAACGTTTACCCGGTTCATTAAATTAGACCAGCTGTTCTTTTTTGAGAGGTCAGGTGTAGATGTCATGTGCATAGTGCGCAGTGCAGACCCCTTTCTATTTGTTAAACACAAGAAAAGGTCATGTGTCCACTGTGGCTGGTGATTGGTCAGTTATTACCCTATACACACATTAAGCTACCCTTCTTCCTGTCACTCAGCCATGTCATAGCTAGAGTGTGTGGTGCAGTTTGTTACCATTTTATGGTTGCTTCCCACCATTTATCTGAGAGCTTCTTGTGTAACAAAGTCTTTTACTGTTTTATATCTTTGTTCTTTCTGTGAGTCATCATTCAGTCCCCCGCTCATTATCTAAGGGCTCTTCTCAGTAATTTGATGAATACAGCGAGTATTCAGTTTAATAAGGTTGGTTAAATAAGTGGCTAAGACTAAACATATGTTAGCTATGTTGCTTGCTACGTAATCACTATCTAAAAACTATCTGGAGTTGAAATGTTACTTGGCTAGATTGCCAACAAACTACACCAGCTAATGCAATTTGTCATACTAACATACTACTATTGCAAACCATTCTAATTTTAGCAAAAAATAATGAAAAGATGCAAAGCTAAGATTCAGATTTAGGATTTCTTTTCTGCTAGCCAAGAGCTATGCACGTCATCACATCAAACTAGCATCCTTTAGGTTAGCTAACTAGCTATAACTTAGCTACGCAGCATAGATCTGGCCTTAAGTCAGCTATTAAAGTCAGTTGCTAGCTAGTAATACCAATGTTGAAAATACAACATAAAAATAGTACAGATAGTAACATTATTCTAAATATAATTTGTTATAATAAGCAAACTAGCCCACTTTAGTTTAGCTAGCTAGCTATAACCTAGCTATGCAGTATTGATCTGGCATCATGTTAGCTATTTTAGTCAGCAGCAAGCTAGTTGATATAACAGACCAATGCTTAACATACAACATAAAAAATGTACTGATAGTTACATTGTTCTAAATACAGTTTGTAATAATACTTTAATGTCAGATCACTGTGTTGGCAGGTTCCCTGGATTGCCCATGCCTGAAGAAGGCAAGGGTAGCAACAGAGTTTTTGTTTCATAGAAAGGAGTCTGTGTCACAGCATTTAAATACAGTGTTGGCATATTGTCACATGTGGTAGATGTGAAGGGAGTAAAAGTGAGGAATTACGCCTGATTACACTTTGTTTATGGAGTAAAGAACATTTGAAATATTGTAGTCCTCAATCAAGAAGCTAAAAGTGAAGAGACAAGCTGTCTGTGGATTCCTGTGATTGAATATTCCTTGCCGTGTTTTAGCCAGTTGGGGAACAACACAGAGCAGGATCCTGCTCCATCTGTGCTGTGAATAATTCAGTCAACACTGAGAAGCTGGTGCCGTGTTAGCAGACTGGCCTTCCCGTGGGATAACGCCTCCTACTCCCACCATGTGACCAAACATTATGGGCTACCTGTAATATTCCACACTCATTACAGACCAGGCATCTTTAACAGGCCATTTAATTACTTTGAGTCGACCAAGGGCCTGGACAAAAAAGAGAACAGCAGGTTTTGTAGCATTAACTTTAAGTCACAGTCAGTATGTGTTCATAAGAAATTGCGGAAAACTCACCCTTACTGATTCTAAAATCTGGTACACTTTCTTGCTAGATGAACTCATTATCTTCCTTCTGCACCAAGGCAGTCATTTGGTATAATTCAAAAACATTCACTTGACTTCCAAGCTAGGTTTCCATGTTGCATTGAGCCCAATTCATCATTTTAAATGCAGTATGTGAACAATGTTTCACTCTAAGTGCAGAAATATCTGTCAAATGTTAAATCAGTTGTATAATGTCTTTTGCTCTCTCAAAGTAAATCACCTTGATGATGTCATTACGGTTAAGTCATCTCGGGCTTGCAGACTAAACATGCATTAAAGAAGCCATGCATCACACAGTGTGGGCGCAGAATGTGACGGATGTGGCTATATTTATTGGGCAAGATTATGCCATTGGTTGCATTTGGCCCCTAGTCGACTTCAAATGCCAATGGCCTCCTTTGCCTTTGTTTCTTAGACTTTTGGACAGTTATGGAAGACACACAAGAGTTCCTCTTCAAGGGCTGAAGAAATTCAAGGTTGTTGAACTACTTCGTTCATTTTTAAACATTTTATTATACGTTTTGTAAATCGCAAGGGTTTGCGGTGGAGAAGGCAGCTGTAACGTTTTCTTGTACGTCTTTTTTGCTTTTCACTGCACTCAACAATCCACATTCCTCTCCCCATCTCATGGAGAGAGAATGGAGCACATAGTTTGTCTGTGTAGTTTCTATGCAGTGCTTGATAGTGTGCAGTGTTCATACATAAAAGCGTTGGTGCTGCCTGCTTGTTACACTGTGAATACAATCCTCTTCTGCAACACAGAGAAACCAGACTGCTTTATCCCATAGTGCACCACGCATTACACTTACCTGACCTCAATAAGTGCACATGTGTTTTAAACAGTCAATCTTGTGCAAACCAACCAGAAATGGCTTTATAGAGAAATGCAGTGATGACGAAATTGTGTAGACCGACCCATAAGTTAACCTCCCAAAGGGTTCCCTCAGCAAAAAGCCTTGGCATTTTTCCTTGGATTTTGGATAAAAAAAAATATATATCATAATATATCATATCATAACAAAAATCATCACCACTTATATAATGTTTGAAGCATAAATACAATCACCATAAGTCAAAGCTAACGTTATGCTATAAATTAACTACATCACGATGGCATGAGTTCATGTCAGCACCGCTAAGCTAAAGGCTATGGCATGTTTACCTTCAGCAGTGTCATGTAGCCACTTGTTAGCAAGCACCAATTCTATGAAACGAAGCAGCTTCAGACATTCACCAGTAGGTTATTTAATCACGTATTTTATGTCATAGACAAACCAGAACTTATTTCAGGCATAAAACCAAAATCAAGTCTAGAAAACCATTGACTTTGGCCTGCTGTACAGCTAAATTGGTAAATAACTGGTTCCAATCAGTCTCCCTGTTTCAGCTCTGTCTTTACATATTAAGGCACTGGTTGCCCAAAAAATTTACTTAATGCAAGGGAACCAGAAGTGGAAAAATGTGAACTCCTTTCCTGGTTTTAGGACACATTCCTGAACCACTCTTTAGGGGTCTGAGTATCGACACCGCAAAGATTTGATTATTGCCTTATAGTCTAAAGTAGAGTCTTATGAGGTCACTTCCCTCCCTTCATTACAGACACTTCCTCATGTATTACTCCATGAAAATGATGCGTTAAATGTCCCTAATGTTGAATAATACATTTTACTGACAGAACAAGACAACAAATGTCTCTTACATGACAGCTGTTAGCAGTGCTGCTACGCTGCTCTACAAACACAATCACTTCATTTTGTAATACTCTCTATAACATGTTCTTCTCGATCTTTATCTTAGCAGTATTTGCCTCAGCCAAATCTCATTATACTTGGAAAATGTAGTATGAATTTCCCCCCGGAAGTGAAATTTTTGTATCTTGGAGCTCTTTCACTGTGTGACAGCTTGTGAATAGTCGGTGACCCACTTCTCCTCTGACTGTCCCTGATTGTAACAACACATTGTGCCAGTATAAAATGTCAAATTCATTTCTAGAGCTCCCTGCAGGAGTTGATATTTATTGTGTGAAATTGAAGGTAGATTAATGCTGCACTTGTGTAGGGGTCTTTGAATTGAAAATCCACTTAATTATTGTGGTTCAGTATTTTAATTTTTAAATCATATTTTCTGTGGTTTAGTGTTTTTTACAACAAACATGTTAACCTCTTTAGACGGCTTTGATGTCACAATGGTCAATCTACAGAAAGCAGGGGATACTTTGGGATGTTGCCTAAGGGTTGCCTCTTGATGGCAATGGCAGTGATGCTTTGCATACACTTTATTAGGTAGCCCTGCTAGTAGCGGGTTGGACCCCCTTTTGCGTTCAGAACTGCCTTTATTCATCGTGGCATAGACTCGAGAAGGTGCTGGAAACACTGAAGGGGGTTATTTTCTGGCGTATTTTATGTCACAGGACAAAAGGCGAAGTCCGAAGCAGGAATCAGACCTGGCAACATTTTTGCAGTCTACTATTTTCCAATTTTGGTGAGCCTGTACGAATTATATTCTCAGGTTCCTGTTCCTAGCTGACAGGAGGGGCACCCGGTGTTGTCTTCTGCTGCTGTAGCCCATCTGCTCCAAGGTTCCACGTGTTGTGGTTCAGAGAGGGTCTTCTGCACACCTTGGTTGTAACCAGTCCAGCCATTCTCCTCTGACCTCGACAAGGCATTTTCACCCAGAGAACTGCCGTCTACTGGATAGTTTCCCTTTTTCGGATCATTCTCTGTAATCCCTAGAGATGGTTGAGTGTGAAAATCCCAGTAGATGAGCAGTTTCTGAAACACTCAGACCAGCCTGTCTGGCACCAACAACCATGCAAAGAAGTCTCTTAAATCTCCTTTCTTCCCCATTCTGATGCTCTGTCTGAACTTCAGCAGGTCCTCTTGGCCATGTCTATATGCCTAAATGCATTGAGGTGCCATGTGATTGGCTGATTAGATATTTGAACAGGTGTACCGAATAAAGTGGCCAGTGAGTGTATGTTTAGGGCTTTTATTGTGAAAGGCAGATCTAGAGCCAGAGGCAGACAGAAATACAGCGTGGTGTCATTATTCTAAAGCCATTATTAAGCAAAAATGTTGTTTATAGCCTAGATGAAAAACTGTACCATGGCCCTTCTTAAGAGAATCTGAATATTCTCCCCCTGTTGGTCAGATATGCAACCCTGGTTCTATGTAGGCCATCTTACATACATATTACAGGAAGTCTCCTCAACCTGATGTTAACATAATGTAGCACTTCAATGAAGATGTTTGAAGGTCACACATCATGCTGTCCTCTGTGGAAAGTTAGCTCATTGTCTGTCTGCTTTTCTGAATCCAGTCTGCATATCTGACCTGTGTTACTAAACCAAACAGTCTCTCCTCATGTGTTTTCTTTAATGAGCTCTGTGTAGCCTGTGTGCCTGGTGTCTGGAGTCACGCTGCACCTGAACCTGTTGCTATGGCAACACACCGGTTGTGTCTCTACTCCAGTGACACAACCGGTCTCTCAAATTCAAATAGCTTTATAAGCATTACCATAATGACATACAGTATTGCCCATGCATCCACAAGTAATACTCTTATCCCTCTTACTTATATTTGTAGGAAGATTTTTTTCAAGGTGTAATTTAGGTTTCATTCTTTGCTTTATATTTATTTTTTTGGTTACTACAAATACAGTATAACCCAACAAGGATTTTCAACAGGCCAAATAAAAACAATTACAATTATATGATTTATACTTTTTTCCAACGAGATTGATGTGTACCCAACTTATTTAAGTGATTTTAAATGTCATGTGGTCTGACCATGATTATGTTACGTATTATATGTTATGTTATTAAGTAACTGTCTTTATTTATTTTTCAGTCAATTTCTCGAGTGTGGACCCACATGTTTGCATTTAATTAGATATATTGTTAAAAGCATCTTACACTTCTGTCTAATAATGTGGCTGTTGCCTTAAGTTAATCGCCGTTTTTTTATTGTAAATTGCATTAATGAATTAAAAATGTTTTAAAAAATACAATTTAATTAAACATAGAATATCAGTGACTTATATTTAACATTTATAAATGTATAGTACTGTTCCCCAGCACTTTTTAAATGCATATGTTGGGCAATTGGCATACAGTAGTTAACATCATTTGCATTAGTTAGTCTGATCACCTGTGCAGTATGTACAATATTTAAACAACTATGATATTGAAGTAGTTATGGGAGTTTATGGACGTGCTGAATCAGGATTTTTAAGATTCAAAATTGACAGCCAAACCAGAAAGTTGCCATATTTGTACTTCACGTGTAGATGAACTTTTACTCTATTGTGAAATTATTTCTATGATTTTCAGCATCAGCATGTTTCTGCCAACTGTTATTGCTGCTTAAACTTTCTTAAATTATTAAGTTCAACTTTCTGGAGATTTTACTTGGTCATAGTGTGACTTGTTTACCAAATTGAAACCCTTCTTCTTTGTCAGCAGTGTGCTGAGGTTTTTGCAGCAGTATGTCTAACTGGAGTGGTGTGTCTCAGTCTCTCCAGAGGTGCTGGGGTTTCTGACAGCCATCGGTCTCTTCATCATCCTCATGACCTTTCTGTTCTGGTACCTCAACAACAAGTTGGCACTAGACAACCCAGGGAGCCTTCAGTGCCTTGATGACTTCAGGAAAAAAACCGAGCTGCAAGGTGAGCCTGCATTTCAATATCCTCAAGGTTTCAGGGAGCATTTCACATTATTTATTCGAACATGTCACATAAATCTTAGATTCTTTTGAATAGTACATCTGAGGCTCCCGGGCACATGAAATGTTGATGCTTGTAGTGAAGTTTGGACTGGTTGGAACCGGTGAAAAATAACTATGTGCCTATGTGAGTTGCTTTGGAATATAAAACGCTAAAACACTTCTTAGTTTCAGTAAGTAAAAAGCCAGACACTTTGGACAAATAACATTTTGAGATAATATCTTATATCAATGACCCATTTCGTGTCGTAGATGCATTTAAATACAGCATACATTTTTTGTTGTTTGATAAACTTAATACATTTAAAACTTGTGTAAATTAATTGAGGCCAACACAGATAACTTAACAAATGATAAAAAAAGTGCTCTCTGGTAGGCAGTGATGCTGTGGATATGTTCATGACTAACTGTGAAAGGGAGACAGAATAGCATAATGAAAGCGAGGCCTGTAGTCTGGTGTGGAAATCAGTCCTAAATGAGTTAGTATTTAAGTACTTCCGGGGTTCCTCGTCTCGAAAACAGTAGGTTTTTGGGCCGATACCTGAAACAAGTTCAGTGTTTAACACAAGCTTGCTGTATTTTCTTATTTTGTTCTATGACATAAAATGCATCGGCCAATACCCCATTGGTAAAGCTTTTAAGTGTCACCAAAAAGGCGGTTGCTGACAAGTGTCTAAATGTGGCTGTTAGCCATTTACTTTTCTGGCAATTGAATTTACACTTAAGTATCATAAATGTGTTTTTGCTACAAAGCGTATTTTCTGCAATATTCCCTTGCGATGCTAACTCCGAGTCAGCGTACAAAAATAGGTCCTCCCTGCACCGATTCAAATGCTGATGGTGTCACTAATGTGAAAATGTTTCTTACTAAAGTTAAAGGTCTCCTATCATGCTATATTTGAACAATATATTGTAGGGCAATATCTATTCAAAACTCGTCTGTGAAGTGTTTTGCTCAAAATACCAAACAGATCCCACATTGTAGCATGCCTCATACCCCTGTATTTCAGCCCTGTTCCTGAAGTGCTGTTTCTGTGACTGTAGCTTTAATTTGAGCTGAGCTGAAGCTGGCCACGTCCCTTTGGAGCGTCATGCAGCTCTCTCTCCTCTGAGAAAGTTTTCTACTGGCAGAAAACTAAACGCTGCCGGGATTTAATACCATATTATGTTCCGATACACATCCAGCATTATTTCTGAAACAGTATGGAGCTTAAGTGTTTCTCTCTCTCGGTTTACCACAAGGACAGGACCTTTATATTACACATAGTCTCTCCAGTACAGCGTTAGCTCTGAGTGTTAGCGATGCTTGCTAATGTAAACACAGACCATATTACTTCCAAAACAGCTGCGGAGGGGATTCAGGACTAACCTGGTCCTTCAGACTCTCTACATTTCATTTGTACAGAGAGTCTGGGCACTCTCCATCCCGAAGTGTTTTTTTACCTGAAGGCGGGTAATCTGTTGAAGTTTAAAACTGTTGGATCAGCCCAGTGCCACTCTGGATCTGCCATAACCAATCGCTAACGTTTGGTCGTGACGTATGCTCCTTCACCACTAAAGCGAGCTGGGAAATCAAACTTTTCGCGAACCCCGTGGGGAGGAGGGCCACAACATCACGGCCACCAACAAAACTCAAACAGTGTTTTTGCTCCGGCTTTAACTTCTGGACATTCGGCAGCATTTTCACAACGGACCGAATGACTTCGCTCGCATCTCTCTCCGCCCTATCGCTGAACTACAACTCAAACTCGCGCACAACCTCAACGTCATCGTTCTCAGCCACTCCCTCTGCTCGCTGATTGGACCGGTAAAGATTGGCCGGGGAAAACCTGCGAATATACCGAAAACCCAGACCTAGTACTGAAGGGAAATGAGAATTGAGTGGAAGTATATAGGCTAATTCAGGACCGTATCTGGGGGCAGTGGCGGGCCGTGCATTTCACACCTAGGCCTTCAGTGATGTCCTACACAGTCCTACCTGAATTATTCCACCTCTTAATGCTATCATTATGACGCCATGGCTCTAGAAACTATACATTTAGACAGAAACGCAGTATAACCGGGCGTTGCATCACCTTAACATAGTCAAGTACAACAGAGTTATATGAATATTTCCGAAGCATTTATAATCAATACATCAGCATTTACAGTTAACTTAATTAATCAGATTATCTGACAAACCGCTCCTTGACACCTGTGTCCGTCACATAACGCAGGACAAGTGCCAGCTGTGCTACATTACCCACATCTGACGTCTCGTCCACCATAACAGCGACAAAGGGTGCTTTTTTAATCTTCATTTTGATCTCTTCTCCCATCACTTCAGCAATAGCATAAATCAGGTCGTTTTGTATTTTGCCTGACGTCCCAGTAAACATGTTGTTTGTGTACAGGTGGTAATGCAAATCTGTGTTGTTCTCAGCAAGAAAGGAAAGAAGCTCCACGTAGTTTCCTCTGTTTCTGGACTCGGCGCTTTCATCGTGTCCCCTAAATGAAAGTTCCTGTTTACCCAAAAACAGGACACAATCAATCAGTCTTTCAATATTTCCCTATTTTTGTTCACCCTTTCGTTGTGGAGCTCCGTTTCCCTGCGCACTTGTTCGTTGAGCTGTAGATCCACTCGGGTGTCCCCAAAGGTTTTCAAAAGCACCAGTGCTTCCAAGTGCCCAGCTGTGCTTTGGTGTCTCGTTGCTGCCTTGGTTAGACAACTCAAGTTTGCAAATGTAGTGTGGCTCCAAACACCAAATCGATCAGTTGCAAATACCAGGCCTTCCCGGCAGTACAATTTGCAGTGCCTCTCGGAGGCTGTGAGCCAGGGGTACCGCTCGTAGTTTCCCTGCTGTGCTAGGCTCGCTAGCGTTGGAGTTGGTCGTTCCCTTCTCAAGATGTGTAGCTTTACTTAAAAAGTTCGTTTTGAAAATGGCGTTGTAATTATATCTGCGACCAAATTCATCTCTTCTCCTCCTTCAGCCATTGTGGGTTGAAAAAAATAGCTTGTAGAAATCTACACAAATTAGCTCGCTCAAGTTCTAGTTCTGTTTGCTAGCTTTGCCCATAGACTGTATGGCTCTGCCTACTGCCTAGCTCTGCCTCTCAATAGTGCGTATCCAATCAGAAGATGTGCACGTGCTAACGTTAGCGTACGCCTGCTAGCTGGCCCGTTGTCGCCACCTCGAAATCTGATTGGTTAACGCCACAGTTTTGTTTGCGTTCACTTTAAGCTACAGCCGCCCGCACTGTTGATTCTGAAGGCCTAAGGGCAGATTTCTTTGACCCTAGCAACACATTATGGCTGAAATATGATTGGATTAAAGCTCTAACATAAAGGCCAGCCCTCCAAATCTCGTTCTGAGGCTGGAAGCAGCGCAGCCAAGACGAACGCTATAAAATGAAGAGAATAGACTATGGGGAATAATTCAATACGTATTTGTGGAAAAAATATATCAACATTTAATTTATATTCTGATGATGTTTAGGCCAGCAGAGAAGGCCTTGCTGGCCCTGACGGCCCACCACTGTCTGGGGGACTATAGGTTGGGACGTGTGACGTGGGTGGGACGTTGCCAGGCGTTCAATGTAAAGCCAGCCCACATTTCGGTTATTGTGTCATAACCAAAGCAAATCTGGATCAGCTCGTTTGTACCTCCGTTTTTAGATGATGTGGGTAAGGAGTTAAAGAGAGAGGGTTATATTTCTGACACTCTGTGAGTGTCCTCACACACTGGGGACACATATTTATGTATAAAAGACAAGGAAAGTGCATATTGCATAATAGGGGACCTTTAAGTTAAAGCGAATATGTTATCCATTGCGTGGATTCTGGGCTTCTTGACTATACCGTGGTCCTGATCGTAAGTTTTCCAACCCTAGGCTCAAAAAAGCTAGACTTAACGGACCCATGCCATGCCACTGAGCCCAGCATGAGGCCTGACCTCTACATGGGGAAATCTTTCTCTGGCCTTTCTCCACCCACCATCAGATTACTGCTGCTGACAGATGTAGGCCTGTTTACCTGTCATCTGCCCGCAGGGCCTCAGATGTTTAAAAGGTTAGTGGCCCCAGGGAGCCCGCACAGGGAGCTGGCTCTACCCTGAGGAGCCCTCTGGTAAACATTCAGTCGGAAACAAAGGCAGGTTCAGGCAGTGTGAAGTGGTGAGGGGATCTTTTTACACAACGACTGATAGAATGCAAACAGACAATTAGCCCTTTTACTGAAGTAAAAGTATAAATACTAAGTAACATTTCTGATTTCACAATTGTACAAAAGTATTAGCATCAGAATGTACTTTAAAACAAAAAGTAAAACTTCTGATTCTGCACAATAATCCATTTCAGAACAATATAAAGTACTGAAGTTGTTCTTACAAATGTACTTTAAGTATTACAAGTGAAATAACCTGTATGCAGAATGGATCTGTTAACAGTGTTTTTTATATATTTCAGAGCATTTTAGTATTATGGCTTATCAATGTGGAAAAAATACAGTACTTGTAAAATGTGGCTGCAGCTTTTAAAGCTCTGCTGCCCCCTGCTGGACTAAATGTTGAACTACAACTGGAGTTAAAGCAAGGATGTTGATGTGACTGTTTAATGACACATCTCCAATAAATATTGTTGACTTTTAAAATTATATAGATAGTACATCACATGATTTCTTCATTTAGTTCCTTTAATTAGTTTTTCATTTCCCCTTTAATGTCTCTATGTGTGAGTGTGCCAAACATTAGACAGTAGCCAGGAAATAATCTTTATTTAACTATAGCTTTAAAAATCCCAAACATTTACTAATCACAAATAATGGGATGGACTCATGTTCTCTACTTCATTACATAATTATTATATTGCCTGAAAGTCTAAAAACATCTCTCTGTTGTATAACAGAGATATATTGCATAATGTGTGATGGGTTAATTATAGACAGAGCACCATGGCAACATAAGGGTTTCAAACTACCTTTATTAGGCTTTTGAGAATCGGAAACATGTTGAGTTATTCCCTGTGACTGTGCTCAATGTTTTTATTTGAGGTGTGTGGTTATTGTGTTCAAATATCTCGAGATTTAAACAAGAGCTTTATTGTCATCTGGGTTGGGAGGGCTACTTTAAAATATTTATTCTGTTACAATAACTAGTTTCCTGTACAAAAGGGCATCAAAATATGCCAAAAATAATGTAACCTGATTACTTTCTGATTGAAATAGACAAAAGAGAAAATAAATAATAAGATGTTTTTTTACTCAAGTGTATTATTATGCAAGACAACAGAACAGTGTGACGAAGAAATCGAGATATTTAAGATCAAGAATGATTTTATTGATAGGAAATGCTGCCTTTCATGAAGCATATGTGTATATATATCTTTTCTCTAAAGCCAGTTTATTTTTATTTCTTCTTTGAGATGTTTAGACTTTAGAATTGTTTATTTCCCCCTTGTTTTTTCTAATTATTTGCTATGCCTTGTATTGTATTATGCTGCTGCAACACAACAATTTCCCAGTGTGGGATTAATAAAGTAGTTCTTATCTTATCTTATTCAGGCAGCAGCCTACACACCAACACTTGAACACATGAGCACATACTAGAGTTTAAAAAAGCAGGAATAAAATCTGAGCTTTTAGACCCCTCTGAAAATGTCTCTCATCTTTCTTCTTTTCCAGCTTTTGTGACGTACCGTACAAACGAAACGCAAGGCACTAAACATGGGAGTGACACGCCATCATTCCGTTACACTCCTTTGATGCGTTTCCTCCCTAAAAGTAATATTAATATTAAGTTACCTTTATTATAAAGTTCTGTTTCACTCCTTGGCTCATCCCGGATATTTGTCTTTACCACAAAAGTATAAACAGGTATTTAAAAACACTGAAAAGCAATAAATAGAGAGAACTTTCAGGTGGATTCTACACTGGTTATTATCAGGAATTGTACCTGAAGTAATCTTTCTGCTCATCTTTTACAAAGCAGTTCCTCAGGTTCCCGGTGAAGTACAGGCTTGGGGCCAGCAGAGGCTGCCAGTGGTCTTCTTTGATCCTCACCTGTCCCAGAGTAACAGGGACGTCTTCCTCTACCCTCAACAGACAAAGCCTACGCTGATGCCGACCTGCAGGGCTCGTCTTCAGACAGCGAGGACGAACTAATGGGTCAGTACCAGGAAGCCGTCAGCCGCTCCCAAGGCCTGCGGGGAGGAGCCAAGGCGGCCGGGAACACCAAACACTCAGGAGGGTTCACCTGGGAGAGCAGGCAGAAGTACAGCGCGCTGACGGCCGACTATGACGGGTACAGCAGCGACGCCTCGGCTGATGACGGTACGTAGAATCACAGAATTTTGTCTTGAGTTAGTTGAACTTTTTCTATAATATTTGATATTTGATAAATATTTGAAAGCGTCCTGCGAGAGCAATTTTTCCTGCAAATGTGGTTCTTTCCGTACTTTGAAATGGTCTGGGTGGCCGCGCTCACACATCACAAAGATTTCAGTGTAGTCTTTGTTTTGTTTCTTCTTTGTTCTTTTCTCCTTAAGACTCTATCTTGTTACATTTTTATTCTTTATGCAAACAAATAAATAATTGTTACCAGATGTTATACAGGTTTTTGTGCATGTAAATGGTCTGCAAAGGCTAAAATTCCAAAAAAGAGAGAGAGTTTGTGGGACGGTACATCTCAGCCAGCTAACCAATCCGAGCAGACTGGGCTCTGGTTTCAGACAGAGGGTGAAAAGAGGTGCTGCAGCACAGGATAAAGAAAAATATAGAGCTTTTTGAACATCAAAGCCTGGAGACATGTCACAGGAGAGGCAAAAAAATACAAATATGAACCTGAACATTTGCATAATAGGTCCTCTTTGAAAACATGACTTTTTCACAATCTGAGGCAATAACCGCTGATTGTCAAAAGGGAAGTAGTATCTAAACTGCATGTGTAAGGAAATAATGAATCCTCACAATTTTAGTCATATTTTTCAAAAATCATTTGATATAAAACTCATAATCCCTTAAGTTATTTAGCTAACGTTTTTTTCCAAAGTGACATACACACAACTCATTACCATAGCACCATGGAAAAATGTAGGTACCTTGCTCAAGGACACATTGAAATGTTGACTGCAGGGGGAGGGCTCAAACAACTGACCCTCTGATTGGTAGACGCTGATTTACCACAGCACCAAAGTCGCCTCTATCTCCCTCTTTCAAATCTATCCCTTTAATCGAGACTAAAAGAAAGAAAGATGTCTTAACTAGTATTCAAGAGCTCTGGTGTTATTGCTATCAATAATCCAAATAACCTTTCCTTTTATTCTGGTAAAAACATTCACAAAGGATGCCCCAACGATGAACTCGTTTAATTTATTAATTCATTACCTTTCCCCTGATTGCTGCAGTAAGCTTGATCCAAACGCACAGACACTTCTTCACCTCTAAACTAACAAACATGAAGGCATACACACACACAGGGTACACACCAACACACACTGTCAGTTAATCCGGAGAGGTGATCAAAGCGGAGCTTCTGTTCAGCACACTCTCCGTGGGAGGGTTGTGAAACAGTCAACTGTCTGCATAATCTGCACAGCCCCAGCCTCACTTCTCTCTCTTCTGTTTTTTATTTATTTACCTGATGCATCTCTGCTTCCCATTTGCCTGGCTCCACATCAGAAGGCGTTTATCGTGGCGGATAGGAGGCAGGTTCTGCTTTCATTTCAATGCAGACCAAGTCTCAGGAGAGCACCGGCACTGACCTATTTGGATCACTCTTTTATTTCACTTACACATTGAATTTGTACCCTGAACGTGAATCCATTATTCAAGGTGTGGAACACACTTGACCTGATATATCATACTGCTGTCAAACTTGGATTGCTCCAGGTGGAATGGAACAACAATCAAAGAGAGGCTGAATAATATAGGACACATTCATTTTGACATCTTTGTGATTTAAGAAGAAGAAGAAGAAGAATACATACTTTTATTAATCCCTTACAGGGAAATTGCTTTCTCTACTCTGTTGTGTTGACACACATTAAACACACAGAGGATATACATGCACAAACACAGAGGAAATACATGCACACACAACCACATGCAGAGGAGAGGTGAAGGTCAAGCTGAACATTTTCTATTGATTGCTTAATGCGACTGTCGATTCCACTCTTGTCTGTACGAAGCGACAACCTCCAGCTTGTTATCCTAGCTTAGCATAACAGCCAGCCTGGCTCTGCTCCATTCACTGAAAAACTAAAACGTTGACTTTAATTAAATGTATTATGTCAACAAGTTTCAGGTTAGGTTAGTTGAAAGCAACAATATTAAGTTAAACCTAATATTTTTCATTTCAACTTAATATTATTGCCTTCATCTAACCTGATACAGTTATGTGGAAGTTGTTGACATAATACATTTAATTAAATTCAACGTTTCAGTTTTTCAGTGTTCAGACTAACACAGATTCACTTTTTTTTAAAGTTCTGATCAGATACTGTTCCCTGAACTTTAAAATCTCATGATACCAATATAGTGTGTATATGTATATGTATATATGTATATATATATATATATATATGTGAACTTGTGTAGAAGTATGAATTAAGTATTAAGAAAGATACTCGCAAAGTATTGAATTATAATGTTTTGCACTCTTAAGTTCAAAAGAGCGTAATGGCAAATAAATAAAATGAATATTTTAAATGAAAATAGAAAAATATCTTCAAATAACTTAAAAACAACAATGTGCAGACCAGACAAACAGCAGGCCGTGTCAATTTATAATGACTACAATCTGAGGTTCATACAAGACATATTGGCTTCTGAATCGATCTGTAATGAAAGCACAGCAGCTTGTGAGGGACTCTGGTGCTGCAAAGAGCTGAAAGACTGGCGCTTTGAATAAAAACACGTAGTAATGTGTTCTTTAACAGCCCTCCAGTTGGACTATCCTTCAACCATGATGTTTTAGGCTTGAAAGACATTTAAATATACTTTATTAACCATAATTATGTATTCACATCAATCAGGATATAGACTGTTGACATCAGTTTGAGTTCCGATTAGTGAATTATGGCCCGATACAGATATTGCATCAGTCCAATCTTTAAGGTAACATAATTGCCCTACCAGAACCTCTCAAGCTTACACATTAACTTTTTGTCTTGCTTTTTTATTAGTATACGAAATAGCAAATTAACTTTTTAAAGGAGTAATATGCAAGACAATATTTTTGGGCCAGTACTTGTGAATTCCTAAAGCCTTATTATCACTGACAGCAATTGATATTAAAATGTCGTTTTTTACATTTTTGGTACACATTAAGCAAACTGGGTACATGGTGCTGCTAGGAATATATTTTCACTGTCAGAGGGAGCCAGGCAAGTTGTCTATACCTGTTTCCAGTCCTATGCTAAGCTAAGCTAATGACTGTTGGCTTAAATTGATATTAAGACCACCACAAAGACATGAGGGTGGCATAAATCTTATTGTTTTGTAAGGGGAAGCACACAAAAAAAATATCCCCAGATGTTGAAGTATTTCTTCGTGTGGAGGAAATAAGCTAATCAAAAATATCAAATATTTAAATATCGGGCTCAAAAATAAAACAAATTGAAATAAGCAAAATGGGTCAATCAAAATAGTAAACAAAAAACTATTGGGATGTTTTGGATTTTTGTACAACACACACCTGATGCCTTGAGAGGTAAAGGTCTATTTCCCTGTACAACTGCATCATTCTAACATTGGAGGTTATTTTGGTTTACTGTTTACTTCATCTGACATTGTTTAAAAAAAGACAGAAACAATCCAATCTTTGCCAGGATCGTTGATGGGTGAATCATGCCTGTGTTGTGTTATATAAGACGTTCCAATGCAGAGTGTCTGGCAACATCTATTTAAAGCCATGTTTGGATGTGTAGCTGAGGGATAAACAGCGCATGACATGCTTCTGACTCCATTAGTGAAGAAGCATCACTCTGATCAAGGTCGGCGTTACACAACCTGTCCGTCTCCTCGTCACCGCTAGATGGTTCCTCAGTCTGAGCTCAGATATCGCCAGCAGATAGAAGATCAGTGATTCCACGTGGAGATGTGAAGTTCAGCTTGGACGGAGATATGCCTGAAGATTAATTGATTTTGTAACACTTAGAAGTTTTCTGTTAAAGAAGAGTGAATCATATAATAGATACTTAGAACATTTGATGTTTGATTTATTACAAACAAGTATAACAATAATGCAAAAAATGATAATAATGAAATGAAACGAGAGAATTATGATACTGTACAAACTTAAGCAGTTTCTGATAAACATATTATTAACTTACAAATTATATTTAATGATAGCTTTTTTTGTATCAAAGTGATTCTTCATTTTTAGACTTGGAGGGCATTAATCAGTGATTCTTGTCAAGTGGCATTGTACATGCCTTATTAAACACATTCCTAAAAAGTTCAGAATGAGAATTAAGATCTATTCATCCTTTTAGAGAAAAAATCTACAGATATTTATGTTAAAATATGAATTCTACTTCACTGACACTGTACACATCAATACTTTTGGTCATGTAGAAAATATAGAAACCAAGATGTCAGGTGTGTTCAAGTCTTTGTCTTTGACGTCTTGGAATGCACTTATTTGCTTTCTTTCCAAGAGTAAAGTAGAAAGTCATACAACATTCATACTTAGGAGAGGAGAGTTAGCCTGGGTGTCCAAAACTTTTTTCACTGAGGGCCACATACAGAAAAATAAACGAAGAGCTGGGCCCCTCACTAGGGGTGAGGTATATTGCCTCGTATGTTAAGTTAGAAGTTAGCAAAATCAATCAAATGAAAGTCAATTACGCTTTATAAAAACCAACTGCCTACATCACAGCGCTCCCTTAGCTCATTTGTCATCAGATATTTATACCTGAGATTCAGTCAAGATTCACAAGGCACAAACCGTTTTCCCTCTCACTGAGGTACAAGAAGGCAAAACAAGGCGACTACCAGTACAGAGGGGATGAATGAAGGAAGGGTGGGTTAGACGAGAAGAGGAATGGTAACCATCCCAATTAGCGGGCTGGAGAAAAGAGCAGTGCTTTTACACAGCAGCTTCCATCAAATCAACCGCCCCCGGCTCAGCAGGGGGAAAAAGCTGCTCAAAATGGATTTGCTCCTTTTATCAAGCCCTCCATGACACTTAGTTTTAGACTTCTTTGCCTCTTCCCTACCAATGTTACTTGCCACTTTGAGGTGATGTCTAACTGACATTATTAAGAGTGAAAGTTTGAAAGAACTTGGGAGAGAGCTGGAGGATTACGTCATCACAGTGGGTTTTTTTTCCAAAAGTTCTGGAGACAGAAAAGGAATATATTTTTCCCCCGAAGTTATTTTCTTTTTCATCTTTTGTTTTCCTTCTGTTTTTTTGACAGAGATGGAGGTTTAAAGCACTCTTCGCCAGTGTCCCTATGGGAGTATTAGCATCGGCTGCTCAATTTTTGGGGAATCCAAATTGGACAAGGGAGGCAGATTTGAGAATGCAGCTGACAACGCTATTCAAGGTTCTTTATAAGTGGCACAGAGACTCTCCGTATAGTCTTATTCTCTGCCTTCCAGGCAAACTGAATCATTTAGAAAGGTGAGAGGCATGAAATCTGTGGCAGATTAAGAAGCATTCAGTTTGGTCCTTTTAAGGGTGCATATCTGATGTTTTATTTAGGTTGTGCATTCAAAAGATTCCTCTCATTATGCTCACACGGCGGGCAGAAGGAGCTCCGTTTGTCAGAGTGAAAATAAAACATATTATTGCACACAATCAGAATGACATGAGGAAAGGAAACCTGAATTATATTGTTACATTGGAATGCATCTACAGATTAAACATTCACACTTACCCCAGTAAATAAAATATAAAGTGCATCTGTATTAATCAGTGTGTACACCTTTAATTATGCGTGCTGTGAATCCAGCCTTTGTTGTGATGTAGTCTAGGTTTCATTTGCAACATCTTTCTTCCCTCACCTTCTCCTCTGTTATCTCCAGTGTTGTTGAAAGTGGATTGAGATATTTGAGAGGGTGAATCAGTCTGCTCCTACAGTAAATAAAAGAAAATATGTATCGAAGATTTGTGTATATAAGGATTTCCCTGACATCTACGTACAGTACAAAGATGGTGAGGCTGCTTGTTGTTGCAATGCCACGCAGATCAATTAAAGAACTATCGCCTTAAAATGTCTTAACCAATCAAAAATGTATGATTTTTGATTTTGAGTTTACTCAAAATTAAGGGTGTCTTTGGATCCGCTTTTTGTTGTTTGGTCAAGATCTTATGTAAATCACTTTGAGTAACACTGTGTCCATTAAAGGGCCCTATTCTGCTCATTTCAGGTGAAATGCTCTACTGGGTCTCCATGCTTTAATGCTCAAAAAGCTCTTTATGTTTCTCATACTACCTGTGCTGCTGCACCTGTTTTTTTGATTGTTTTTTTGTTTATTTGTTTATTCCACACCTGGCAGTTATTTCAAATCAAAACATGTACACACATTTTATTGCACATGGTGGAAATGAGCAAGAAAATCGTATTTTACCTGCCCCTTAAAATAAAATAACAAAAAAATGAAATAACCATAAAAAAAAGTAAAATAAAAAAGCAATGTTCTGTCAGTAACAGTTGCTCACAAATACCTACAGAAACACAAATCCAGAAACCAATCAAAAGTCTACTTCATATTGTCTGATTACTTTTTCTTTATACATTTAAAAAAAAATGTTAATACAGCCCTTTTAAATCGATCGTCAAACAATTCCACCTTTTTACGCCAACTACAGAGACACACATTTGCTTCACCCTCCGTCTGAAACCAGAGCCTAATCTTCTCTGATTGGATAGCTCTGTTGTGAGTGGTCAACTGCTTAGAGATGTCTCGCCCCATTCAGCTTATCATGTAAAATGTGTAGAGCTCTAGCCAATAGGTGCGAGTGCAGGCAGTGATGTCAGTATGTCGCGGAAGAAAACAAAGGTCTGCAATCCGGGGATTTTAGCCTTTGCAGAACATTTACATGCACAAAAACCTATAGAACACACTACAGGAGAGTCCCAAAAATGATTTAGCCTCTTTAGAATATGCTATACAAATCAAATTGTGTTGCCTTCTCTGCAGTTGGAATGTCTCCAGTCATGCCAATAACTATGTGAAGATATTGAACCAAATGTTTCTGCTATCATGCTATACTATTTAATAAATGAGCATGGGAAAGTGGAACGGTCTTTTTTCTGATGCATTTATTTGACTTCTCCCTATAAAGACAGATGTTTTGGCAGGTTTCCTTCTTTAGGATGAATAGAGGATGAAATGTCAATTATTGCGATGGTCATACATTAAAGTGAAAGCAATGCTGGGGTATTTCACAGGAAGTCTCTGACTTGCTGTAAAATGGACGTTATACTCTAGGGACCATGACTGTCTAGATACCACATTTTGAGGCAATCCATCCAAAGAGAGATTTGACCCTGACTACAGTTTTTAAAGTGACCATCTCTAAGATCTCTGTACGTTCTATCATATCATCATATGATACATCAAAGATAAGTTCTTAATTGTGATCTTCTATCCCTCACTTTTATAGAGAACTAACTGCTCCATAGTTTCTCTTTTGTTAACTGGACTTATAACATTCTCAGTGTATATTTTAGATTCATATTTAATTTAATATTCCATTCCTTGTACACTTACTGTAAATAATATCTGCTTTACATTGTGTTAACTGAATATTGACCCTTCAACAGTGTTTTATTTGTCAGACAGGTTATAGATTCTTTATATTTACGGTCATTCTTTATATTTTGTTACTCTCTAATGCTGCTTTATTTCTATTTCTATTTTGAAATGTTTCTATTTTAGAATAGTTTATTTCTACTCTTTATTTCTAATTATGTGCAATGCCTTGTTTTGTTTTATGCTGCTGCAACCGAAAACCAATCAATGGGATCAATAAGTACGTCTTATCTTTTCTCTCTTGACTTTCTTCCCACCAGCTAACTGCATCCAGAGGATGCGCCGAACACCGCCACTGGATGAGCTTCAGCCTCCTCCCTATCAGGATGAGAACGGCTCTCCCAGGATGTCCTGCACGCTGTCCGACCTGGGAGATGCAAAGTGTGATCTGTCCTACACCAGTGGCAGTCCCCACCTGTCCTTTGGCAAATGCCCCAGTGAGTGCAGCGACGGCCACGACTCTGAGAGTCACTTCAACAAGGGCTACGAAGAGGACGTCCCCAGTGACAGTACGGCTGTCCTCAGCCCGGAGGTAAATACCAGGGAGGCAGGATGTAACTGGGAGGCTTTGTCTTTGTCATGTTTTGAGTGTTTAGGTGTGTCTCAATGAAAAGCAAAAGGCAGGACACCGTGAGAACCATTCTTGGTAGGCCTAACTAGAGTCGATTGCAGTTGCTCCGGTAAACATAGCACTGTTAACTACGTTTAGAAAAATGTTTTCCTCCGCTTTAATTAGCATACCACTGCAATTGTTTCGAAAAGAAGCCTCTGTTACTTTTTTAGGGTTAACTGAACAGTCTGTAAAGATTTGATTTCACAAATGATATTTGCTAGCTTGATAGCTAGCTAGGTAACAACTGTGATTGGCATTTCCAGTGAGGGTCAGGCAGCTGTGTGTTATTTGAAAACAACACCACACGGTCAACATCAAACCCCCAGCAAGTGAGCGAGGCATTGAATCAAATCTTTCTTGTGGCCAAATGGTGATACTACAATTTCTGTGTCAGTCCGTTACATCATTGTGCATTAAAAGACATTTTCCCATTGAATTACATTGGGAAAATGCCATCAGTTACTCAGCTTTTATTTATATATATATATTTTTTAGCTAAATCAACTACCCAATAATACATCACTTCAATAGCCATTAATTATATCATTAGATCCTAAAATCAAATCCAGAGTTATTTTTCCTTGACATTCATTTGACTCATCCGATATGTCCGCATGACAGCTGATTGGAAGCGGGGTTGAAGGGAAACGCAAGTGCACGTGCTCTATAGGCCTAGATCCCTGGATGAGTAACTTAGTTCTCGAAAGTCAGGCCAATTTGGCTTCATGCGCCACAGAGCAACTTTCCTAGCAATGAAAAGAGCCCCGCCTCCAAAGCTGAATCAAGTTGTCTAGACACATCCTTGTTCAAAAAATAGTGTACGACATTGCAATCTACTAAGGGAAGTATCCAAATTGAAACTCAGCAAAAATGTACATATATTGAGGTTTTTATTGCACAATAAACACATTTATTGATTATTTATTTATTTTGATTTGCTTTTTAGGAAATTATTCTCAAAGCTCACAACAAAATCAACACATCTAGCTACATAAATTAACTCCATAACAGATTGATAAATCCGAAATGAAATAATAATAATAGTAGTAGTAGTAATAATAATAATAGTAATAATACAAATAAAAGAATGGATACAAGATTGATACTCAGGCATACGTTAATTGTCAATTATTATCTCATGTTTGTTATAAATCTAATTACAGTGTTCTATACTTTACCCATGTTTCCCATCTTTCCTCAAAGACATGCATTTGGTGTTTTTCTTTTATTGCCTCTGGTGTTTTCCCCATTAATAGGGTTAATGAGTTGTTGTTTAGAGAAATGGCAAATAAATTGGACATTTCTCTTAAAACTGTTTCCTAGAAGTCATCCAAATTATTACAGGCCCAAAATATATGAGCATGCTTTGCCTTCTGCTCACATCATTCTCTCCAGCATTTTGCAGTGAGGTTTAGTTTGAATGTACTTTGAATTGGGGTGTCTTAAAGTAAGAAATTAAAATCTTCCATGTGTATTCTTTCCAGTAGTTTGAGTTGGTTTATTGGTTATTTCAGGACATGTCAGCCCGTGGCTCAGCAGCTCAGCTCCCTAAAGGATATGAACCAGATTCTGTTGCCAAATTTGGCACTCTGGATGTGGTGTTCGACTTTGACTCAGATGACCAGCAGCTGGCCGTCACCATCATGGCAGTGTCGGATCTTCCCGCCCTGAAACGCACAGGCAACATCTCCTGGCAGGTTCACCTGGTGCTGCTGCCCACCAAGAAGCAGAGAGCCAAGACAGGAATCCAGAGAGGCCCCTGCCCCATCTTCACCGAGACCTTCCGCTTCAGCCACGTGGAGTCGGAGATGATCAGCAACTACGCCATCCGGTTCCGCCTTTACAGCATGAAGCGGATGAAGAAGGAGAAGGTGCTCGGGGAAAAGATGTTCTACCTTACCAAGCTCAACCTTCAGGGAAAGATGTCTGTGCCCGTCATATTGGACCCATGCTGTTCTCTCACGGTAGGATTGTTTTAGGATTTCAGAACAAGGAATAATATTTATCTATATAAAGTTCACCAACTACTTTAGTTTGACTTGTGTGTTTAGAGCAGGGGTGCCCAACCAAGCCATATCGAAAGCCATAGCGTAGCCACAATTAATTGTGCACCTATATAATAACACAATTTTCTGACACAAAGATCAAGTTTTAAAAATAATAATACATTTATTGAAGTAAATGTACGTTGTGCAAAGACTAAGCACAAGTAGGCCTAGGACTGGCCCTGTAACAACACAACAACATACAACCCAATTAATACAATGCCCAATTTAAGTTGGAAAAGTGGTTCTCTACCTTAGTGGGACTTCTGGCACTGAGAGGAGGAGGCTAGTCTCTCATAGTCCGGACAGTAGGAGCTGAGTGCCAGCCTTAAGCAGGCAGCAAGGTGGTCGTCAGTCATGGTGGATCTGTATTTTGACTTAATGATTTTCATATGTGAAAAGCACAGACTCACACAGATATGTTGATCCAAAAAGTGCAGTCAAATTCTTTGCAGTTTGTCTGAGGTTGGGGTACTTCTCTTTCTGCATTAGATTCCAGAATTGGACATTTGTGTCAGGTGTAGCTCTTGATTTGAGCTCAATGTCATTATTTAGTGAGAGGATCTCATTCTCAATGGCACCGCTATCCAGGTTGAAGAGTGATGCCACTTTGGACGTTATACAATCCACATCTATATTTTCCCCAAATGGAAAACTGAGAAAACTGACAACAGGCTCAATGGATGCAAAGTCAGTAAAGCGCCTGTCAAATTCTGACAAGATGCTTTGCACTTGATCATCATAACGTGCACTCTCAAGCTCCGCACAGTCTTTGCCCTGACGCTTAAGTTCTGTGTCCATGTGTGGAAAGCTCCACAGATCACACTGTTGCAACCTGCTTGATAGCAGCTGCAACTTGCTTTTAAAGGTGTTCTCGGAGCTGATCATGTTGATGATGTGTTTGTTCTTACCCTGCAGCTCTAGATTCAAGTTATTGAGCTTGTCAGTCAGATCGGTAAGAAAGGCTAAATCCAAGAGCCACTGACTGTCTTCTAGCTGTGCATACTCAGCATGGTTTGAACGTTTCAGCAATTCTTTAATTTCGGGCAACAATTCAGAAAACCGTTCCAAAAATGTACCTCTGCTGAGCCACCTTACGTCTGTGTGCAGCAGCAGATCTGTGTGTTCTGCACCGGTCTCCTCCAGCTGCGCACAGAATAATCGCCTCTGCAGACTCCTGGCCCGAACAGAACACGCAATCTTGTTAGCCATTTTCTCGCGATCGACTGGTTGGGCACCCCTGGTTTAGAGTATCTGAGGAATAGATGGTGGCTTCATTTCATATTAGGAAATACACTTAGGTGTGGTGGTTTGTTTTCCTTTACATCACTTAAAATACAAGTGTGATTTCACTATGTCATTCCTATGTAACACTATGTAACACTGCACTTCTATTGGCTACCGCTCAAATACATAAATAAATAATAGGCTATTCAGAATCAGAAACAGGTTTATTGCCAAGTAGGTTAGCACTACTTTGTTTTGGTGTTGTTGTGCATACATATACATGCATACAAATATAAAAATATGTTTTTTAGATGACTGTAATAACATAACAAATGTAGTGTACCTGTAGAAATTAAATTAAAATTTGGATAAAATATGTGCATTTACATTGTGCAATGTGCAGAATTCAGGGGCGGGATATCTCTAAGCGGTTGACTAATCACAACTGAGCCAGCCAGCCAACCAATCAGAGCAGACTTGGCTCTGGTTTCAGACAGAGGGTGAAAAGAGGTGCTGCAGCACAGGCAGTATGAGAAAAATAAAGAGCTTTTTGAACATTAAAGCATGGAGAGATGTCCCAGTAGAGGCACAGCATACAAATATGATCCTGGAAATAAACATTTATATGTCCACTTAAGATTAATAATAGGTAAAGCAACCTTAAAATACAGGTCTGGCGTGTAAGAAACCACAATAGCTGAAACATTAAAACAAGGAATTTGTCAAATATTATTTTATTGTTTATCACAACACTGTAATATTGAAATGATGTCAACATGAAGAAATACATTGGCAGGGAAATGCATCTCTTTTAACACCACCATCATCATTGTTCCTGTCTTTGTACAGTGAGTTTTACTCATGGTAGTGTTAGGAAACCAAAATATTAATGGAAACTAATGAACATTCATGTTTTGTGCAAGAAAAGGGAACCTAGAGTGGGATTCTTTTTCATACCAGTGAACATTTTTCTGAATGCCTGCAAACATTTCCAGGGTGGTGATTCCCAGGTCAGCCTCTCCGATATGACGTGCAGTGAAAGCGCCTCATCATTCCAGTCTGTCAGTCAGACATCAACGCCGGAGATCCTCGTGGGCCTGGTGTACAACGCCACGACAGGACGTCTCTCCGTGGAGATCATCAAAGGCATCCATTTCAAAAACCTGGCAGCCAACAAGCCACCCAGTAAGTACCCTACAACGTTTTTATTTCAGTCACTGCCAAAAGAGCGATAAGAGGGTAAATCACTTTTCAATCTGTTTCAGATTATCTGACAGCTTTAGTAACTTTGCAGTTTCCGATTATTAGCTAATACAACATATAAATCAACTAATAAATACACTTTGACAAATATTTATGAGTATATCCAGCCGAAGTATACAAACTGTGATAGAAACATTAATGCATCAATAATCCGAATCCAGTGATTTAATATGATTCTAAAATGGGCCGTTACATTTTGCCAGAGCTTTTGGTACTTCACTTGTAACAGAGGTTTTTTTAAATGCAGTTTTGCTCGTTTTAGTTTTTTTGCCAACACTAATGTTATACACAGTATACCAAACGTAACATCCAATTATGATGTTTTTTTTACACCAAACTTTAATCAAAATGTGCTGTTTTTACAGATGAGCAAACCAAACATGTTATTAACATGTTTTTTGTGAAAACCCTTGGAGTGATCCACCTAAATGTCAGTAAAATGTTCATGTGTTCCTTTTTGGAATTAGTATAAATTCTCTGGAATCGGTTCTCTCACACTACAATAAAAAAAACTGAAACATTTACTTAATTAAATGTATTATATCAATAGATTTCGTAAATGTAATATTATTCGTTTCAACTAACCTAATACGGTTATGTGAAATCTGATGACATAATACATTTAATTAAATTCAACGTTTCAGTTTTTTTTAGTGCAGAAAAACAAGGAGCTTGAATTATGCTTGATAAAATATGTGGTTAAAGCTAACGTGAAAAATCTGTGTTAAATGTATCAGAAATTAATGTCATTCGCTTTCATTAATTCAACTAAGAATGATCCAGCAAGAAGTAAAAAACATATTCCTATGTTAGTGCTCTACCTACTTTCAGTTTCCCTCCGGTTTGATCCCTTTTCCCCTCATTTACTGCTCAGTCTTCAGGGGTCAAAGTTCAAACATGTCCTGTTGAACTTTGTGCGATGTTGTTGGCCTAATGACCCTGTTTCTCTTTCCTTGCATCTTCTGTCATGTGTGCTCCTGAGATTTCTAACCCTACTACCTTTTTGACATCTTGGTCCGTTGTTTTTCCTTACTGCTGTCCAACCCTTGTTGTCAGACGGGCTGTTCTGTTGTCTAAAACACTTGATAGGTGGACAGGTTTATATAATCAGAGGTGAGTCTGTCCCTGCCGCATAGTGAGATGCTTTCGCTGTCGACCATTTCATACTATCTTCATGGATACCATCAAACACAACAGTTTTTCCAATGGTCCATTTGTAATACATCCAGTTTGCATTTATAAATATTTCATTTACTTATCTGGACTTAACTGCACCACTCTATAACACTCTCAAGCTAAGCTACATAGCATACCAAGACTGGGAACAAGAGGTAACAGCTAGCTATGTCAACTTAACCAATGTAAAAATGCAGCTCAGTATATTTATTAGTTTGGGATGTATTAATCATGAGGGATACCATATTTTGAGCTTTTGAGTTATTGGTGGGCGTGTAATTAATAACAGTCGGGCTAGCTTTCCTAGCTTTTCCTTTAGCTACGCTAACAGTCTACTGGCTGTTGCTGCCTATATAGCATACAAACACGAGAGTTGTATAATTTCCTCTGATCAAACCCTTGTCAAAAATACATAATGCTTATTTCTGAAAGTAAAATATGGTACTAAATCCAAATTACTTGTAAAAAAGGGACAAAGGGAACCATAGCTTTACATTTACATGCTTTAAATTAGCACCCTCTTTAAACACTTATCCATGAAGGTAGCTGCTTGGTGTAGACCCTGTTCCTTGGTTCTTGAATGTGTACTGGATGTATTGTAAACCACAACCCCTAATCCCACTCTCACTACCTGTGTTGTGCTACTCTTGTGTTCGTGCCTGTGATGCCTGCTACTCTTTTATTTTGTACCTCAGAAGAAACACTTAGGATGCTAACTCCAGCTAGAAGGAAATGCTGTGCGTCATCCACTGCTTGGTTTATTCTAACAGCACACTTTTGCATGCTTTGGGTATAATTTAACATTTTTCAGTTCTGCTTGCAGCATTTGAAACAGAAAAGAGATACATATTTATCTGGAAGACACACTGCACTGTCCTGCCTTTAATTGCAACGTTCCTTTTATTCATGTGACTAATAACTATCTGCCAGATTCTGATATTGTTTGTGCTTTCCTGAATAGCATATCCACATTCCGTATCCAAATTGCATTTAGAAAATAGTCACATCTGGTAACAGGGAAAAAAAATCTTTGTGCAAAATCCTCATGAAGGCCTTGATTGACTGTGTTACAAAGTGGAAAGAGCGTGGTGAAAGATGCAGAGCAATTTCAGAGCTCCTTTTTTCTATCATTTCAAAACAGTACGGAGGCGACAAGTCAAGTTAATCATCAGTCGCAGCCCCCTCTCATTCAGCAACAATACCAAAGAGCCAGGCATCACCGCTACTGACCACTTAAGACATCCACAGCTCTACAGAGCCCATTCAGCAGCAGTCAAAAAAGAAATCAAGGCTATTTTTTCCACTGTGCTTTTATGTCAAAGAGAGCAACTGAATGTGTGATTCGAGGCGGTGAGCTAGGCGTTGGAAGGCAGCTGGCACTCGATGGCATGAAAGCCTCGGCAATTCATTCCTTATACTCCCTCTTAGACGGGAACATAATACACAGCATTATTACGGAGTGCGGCGGTAGACGAGGGGCGAAACACTCTCAAAGAGCCATTGTGATTGCCAGTCTCGCCTCGTTTACTTTCCGCTGGATTTGCCTCAGTTTATATCATGATTTGGGCATGGAAATGAGGAGTGGAAAAAGGAAACGGTGAAGGCTAAATCACTTGATAATGCCGGTGTTTCTGCTTTTCTCCTCGTAGCGGATAAATGAACGAGATTTATTGGGAGGGATTTTTTCCGGAATAGGCACTGATTTACAATCAAATTGAAGGGAACCAGTTTGGGAATATTATCAGTAACATTACAGCTCTCTACAATATTACTAGTATGTGAAACATGTCCTAAAAGTATGTTTTATGTTTGATTTTTTTAAAGCTAGATTTCCTTTATTGCGCAATGTGTGTTAATACCGTTGCTGTGATGCATTTCAATTCCGCATCAGCCACTTGGTATATGTATTTGAACGTTCTCATTTGTTTGCAGCAGGCATGCATCACATTTTGGGACACTGCCGTGGGCTCTAAAAGTCTCTATGTATGTCATGACACTGACATTATGTGAAAGTCAGAGAAATAATAGCAGCTCCTGGAGGGCTTCCTGATGAGGATCATTAATTTTAGCTACATCATCTGTTTTAGAAGAGGCTCCTTATCCTCTCAGCACAGGCATTACTAACTTTTTTCTAGTCCATTTTTATCTTTAACATGATCTCCTACTTCAGGTTAGACGTACAGTAGTTGCATAGCAACAAGACAGAAGTAACACCGTTCACACCCTTTGAGTTCTCGCTCTGTTATCAGGAACACTCGCAGCTGCGATTCGTGTTTAATCAGGAGAAACCCAGCTTCCTATGTGGTCATGATGGTATACACCGACTGCAGTGACATTATTACAAGTACAAATGCTTTGTGGGGAAAATGGGTCACACTCTGCTGCAGAGGAAACACAGCTGCAGAGTGCAGTAATGCTTTAATTTGAAAGAGAACACCAAGAGGAAACATTGGGATTTTGCACAAATGATCCTGTACTCAAGTCAGGTGCCATACATTTCAAACCATGTCTAAGGACCTGTTTCCACATAGCGCCTTTCCTCTGCAGAAATCTTTTTCTATGGTTTCTAGAACAAGGATATCTCGTCAACGTATCATTAATGTTTTAAATTAGCATGCTCCCTTTGGATTTTATTATTTGTTTGTGCCACTATTAGGGCTGCTTTAATAACGTGTGAACACAACTTTCCTTTAATGCCACACATGTTTTGGACCAGCGTTAGAAGAATAAAGTATAGTAGAAGAATAAAGTAGCATACATTTAAAAAACTGTGGCTATAGCTATCTTTGTTTCGGATTAATGCAATTATAATAACATACATGTTGTATAAAGCAGTCCTATTTTTCCACTACCTTGTTGATAAGAGTATAAAAAACCATCTCTTTAAGGTCGATTTAAAATGTAATCGAGAGGTAACTGGAAATCATGTGATTAATCGCGATTAAGTATTTGAAACGATTGACAGCCCTAGCTACTATATAATGTTCTACACAGCCGTAGAGCAAGGAGGACAGTCCGTTGTTATGACAGTTTCTGTCTAAAATACACAAAGTACTTCGGAGTGGCCAGACAGTGAAACGGTGTGCTGGGAAGAAAGACATTTTAAACTTTTTCTCAAGAACATGGAAAAGGCATTATGTTGACACATGCCATTAGGGTTTACATAATTTCCCCTTTAATGTTCTACTTCTGTTTCTTGCTCAGATACATATGTTAAGCTGACCTTACTGAACTCCATGGGCCACGAGATGTCCAAGTGTAAGACATCCATCTGTCGAGGACAGCCCAATCCAACGTACAAAGAGACGTTTGTCTTCCAGGTAGCTCTTTTCCAGCTATCGGACGTCACGCTCATCCTCTCCGTCTACAACAAGCGCAGCATGAAGCGTAAGGAGATGATCGGATGGATTTCGCTCGGCCTCAACAGCTCCGGAGAGGAGGAGCTCACACACTGGACTCTGATGAAAGAGTCTAAAGGACAGCAGGTTTGCCGCTGGCACAGTTTGTTGGAGTCCTAACGGCAAGTGAAGAGAGAGGGTAACTGGAAAGAGCATTTTATTTCCAGATGGGTAAGAAATGGATACCTGGAATCGATGAATGTGAAACACGTCCAAGGAACCAGTCAGTGGTGGTGAAGGAAAAGACACAAAAAACTTTTGCTTTGCACAATACAAGCATTTTCATGGCACTGTTTGTAGAATCGCTGACAGCCATTGATTAGTCGTACGGCTAGTAATATGATTTATTTCTAGGACTGCCAAGTGATGACCTTTAAGCTTCTGTTTCAAAGAGCAGGTTCTGAGTACATTTGTGAGGGATACTTCTGTGTATACAGACCTCGAGCTCACAACCAGGATTATCTGTAATGTTACTAGAGGTTTACAATTTGAAACACCTTTTCATTTGTTCTTCACATTTACTAAAACTTTGTCATGAATTTAAAGGTTCACCAAGAAAATCGTTCTAAATGTACAATTCAGAACTTGGACTTTTCAAATTAAAACTAGAAAGTTATTTCCCGTTTGGAATAGACTTTGCCCCACCATTGTTAAAGTCTTTGAGGATGTAATATCTCAGTCCCCTTACTTCTACTTTCCATGAAACCCACTTGTTTTTCTTATTGGTTTAAAGTGGTGGTGGCATACTTAGAATAAAGTGATTTCAGGCAATAATTAACCAAAAGCCAATGATTTTGTTACCAGGACTTCAAACAAACCACGCCCACATTTTTCAGTGGCTAACTTAATACTTTCTTGGGCCAGTGTGTATTTTCAGGGGATATACTGACACAAATCAAGTATAGTATTTATAACTATGTTTTCATTAGTGTAAAATCACCTGACAGTAGGAATTATTTGGTTTTTCGTAAGCTTAGAATGAGCTCTTTGTATCTACAAGTGGCAATTCTTCAATTGAGTCCGGCATTTTGCATCGCCATGTACAAGAACGGACAATGGCTCTACAAAGGCCGCCATAGTTCTCCGACATGCCAGTAAAACTGTTGTTCTGCCACTACTACATGAATTTGTTGCTCCTAAAGTACAGTTATGTCAAGGTTGAAGGACCTCAGAGTTACTAAGATTTGCACTTAGCGTCCTTTATACCACAGTTTCGTAAGGCATGGGTTAGGGGAATGGTATTCAGTTGGTTGCATTCTGGGTATAGCCAAATCTTAACACTTTCCCTTTAACTGAGACTTTTGCCTAGTGATAAAGGAATATTTATTGATTCAGACAAATGTTTTTTTATCAAGTGTTCAGGGGTTTAAACCTTTTTCCAACCCCTGACTAGCTGGCTGATTGTAGCAACTTCCTGTTACATCAGTACACAGGGCAGCACCTGTGCCATGCTTTGCCTCAGAGAAAAAAACAACACTAGTTCGTTTCAGACTTTGAGTGTGAATTTCTTCTATTTGAACAGGAGAAGGGGCTAACTTAAGCTACCATGAATGCTGCTAGCTACCTTGTTCGTCATGTATCAATCCAGGCCAGATCACATTCTCAGGCGGTCAAAAAAACGTTTTGCATTACCCTGATATGGATGCACACGGAACCCTTTATTACTCTATAAAAGAAATCAGGCTTTTAACTATCAATCTTAACCCATCTGCGGCAATATTAGAAGTTTATTGCAAGTTCTAGAAACAGTTTTGTCAAGTCTTTGTGACTTCTTCATTTAAATCACGTAAAGTAATTTACGTAACAAATGTTCTTATTTTAACCCTAACCATATTGTTTTGCTAAACCTCACCAAGTAGTTTTTGTTAGAATTCACATTATTCACCACCTGCTTTAAACTGTGACCATAGTAAGGCTTCATAGTTTGACACGTAGGGCTAGTCATTTTGTTAAATGTCAACGCCAAATGGTCCAACACATGATGCGTTTAGAATGAGAACGGGTTTATTTATCACACTATACTCGCTCTTTGGCTAGAAACAAAAACGAACCACCTTGACCATACAGGGAAGACAACAGTGAGAGAAGTTTCATGAATTGAATTTGTATAAAAATCAGGTAAATCACTATGTTGTCAATGTAACAATACAATACTACACCAAGTGATTATACTTTGTAGAGAATGGTGTCCTAAATCGTAGAAAGGTTTTCATTATTAGTTTTTATAAAACTAAATACGCCACATCCCAAAATGCTCCCTGCAAATGATGTGTTGAATTCAAAGATATAGCCAGAAGCAGTGGCGGCTGGTGAACATTCTTTTGGGGGGGGCGCAGTTGGGCGGCACGGTTTAAATAGCACTTTTTTAGAGGTTTAGCTTAAGACAGTTGGTTAGGTGGCTGCGGCCACATTCGTGCTTCTTACATTTTTGTGTGAAGTGCTTTAGATCCTTCATCCCGGTTGTAGTCCAAAGTGTTTCAATCCCAGGACTTTGAAATAACAGACAAGGGAAACAAAAAAAGGCATTGCTCACTGTACAACCAGCTAACCAATTCCGCTTAGCATACAAGTTTGAGGAGAAAGTCCGAGTGTAGGTTCTCCCGCGATCAGTGGTCGTCTGTTGAATGTTTAAATCCGGACGCTCGGGTCCCAAGTCTTTCAATTTCTTCTTTTCGACATCTGATAGTCGATGAAACGGTGTTTTAAGTAGAGCTTGCACGGAGTTCTCAGCCATCGATGTCGTCATATTCACTCAATCTAAGTTTCAGCTAGCTACGGTGCTGCTCTTTACGCTTGTGGTTAGGGAATGATAACGATGCTGATTCGCCGAAATAGTCCAATCGCGTATCTAAGAATGTCACATTGAACTAAGAAACAATGCCATTGGCTGTGGGCGCAAAGATTTGCGCCCACAGATCTAAGTTTCATCCCCCAATGAAAAGCTATCCTTGCTAAAATGACTGAGAAAAGTATAAGCTCTCCTATAGACTCCCATGTTATCGGCGCCCACGGACGGTAGCCGACCTGCCTATTCTCAGAAAAGGCGAATGGCAATATATTATGTCCGGACACATTTTAGCGGTTCTTGACAGTGGTCTCCCATACACATTTAACCCATAAACACGGTACATTTCTTATTTCAATTATGTTTTATATATAACGTTTTTTAACTCAAAAAGTCAGGGTGGGCGGCGCCCAAGCGCCCACTATTGACGCACCGCCACTGGCCAGAAGAACTCTCGGGATAGGGGCATGATCTCGTAATTTAAAGGCCATGAAAGTGCTGGCCATTTTGGATAGGCTTTCAGGGAACTCATGATAACAATAATACAAAGACTTGAGCTGAACAACCACATTTCATGAATCGCTTTCAGTCAACACGGCAAAACATCACACAATTGACCCAGCTAAAACGAACGGAAATGTTATCTGAAAACAAACATCGGAAAGTCACGGTTGGTGCTGCGCTGGCGTTTAGCATTGATTTCTGAGAAGTAAAGATTTGTTCAGAATGTGTTCCACTAATGATCTCTGAAAAACTATTTTTTTATCTAGAAAGGAAAACGCTATTTATCGGAAAAAACACGGTTGGTGCTTCGATGGCGTACAGCAGCGATTGCTGAGGAGAAATAAGCATAGATGTGTTTCACTAATGATCTTTAAAAAACAATATCTTTATCAGAAAAAAAGTGTAATTCATCAGAAAGCATTTCACAATGTTTTTCTCAAAGCGTGAACAGACATGTTATGATCGTTGTAGTTACTTTGGTGGTTGTGCGATATTGAGTTTCAATCCACCAGTCAAACATCACAGAGAATGTCAGCGGCAGTTTTAAAGACATCGATGACATTTCTCTTGAATTAAAAATAACTTGCTGCTGATATATCACAGCAGTACATGTGAGAAGAACATGTCTGCTAATGTTTTACCCGCTCTGGTGCTAATAAGTACTGTGGCTGCACGCACAGAATTTCCTTGCCTTATGTTTTAGTCAGTTCATACATTTCTGTAAGTGGACACGTTACAAAAACAGACACAGACACAACCTGAGAGCACACAGACCTGCATCCATAATTCCAGAAAGCACACACTCACAGGAGGGGATACACACAGTGTGCATTGACAAACTGGTAGAATATCTACAGGTATTTTTAGCTGTGGCTACTTTCTCACTTCATTTCACTTACAAACAACAGAAAATACATATACTCTTAACTGTGCCTGTGGTTGTGGTGAAAGCTTGCTTTGTGCAGTGTTTACCAAGTGTGTGTGTGTATGTGAGTGTTGACAGGAAAGGTTGAGTTCGGGAGGGCTGTGATATAGGTAGTTACTGCATTTTTTCTCGTTGGGTGTTAGTATTTCTGAATTTAATTAACGTGCACAAATTAACCCACTTCTGGTTGTCTGCCATATACTTTATATACAGTAGATGTTTTCTTATCTATTTTTGTATCTATACTAGGGAAGAATTGTATTTGTGGATGTAAGTCCCCTGTGAGCAATACTATTCTGGGTTGCTGTTTATTCTGTTAATTTATTTTCCGTAGAGGAGAATTAACAGTGTCCTCTTTTAACTCCCTTCTCTGAAGCAATGTAACGAGAGAGCTCAAATCAAAACAATCTTACAAAGTGTTTAACCTTTGATGATTTGTAACAATCGGGAACAGAAGCACAGCAGGGAAGCACACCGTGTGAAAGATAGCGGGGCAGTAGCTAACATGTACATCATATCATTGAATCCAAAATCCACATAGACTATTTGTTATGTGATCAGCCGGGATCATTTGATATGACTTCAGTAAATGAATTCTTATGTCTCGCCATACAACAGCCTGCTGAAAAAAGCGGAGTGATGGTGGTGAGCCAACAGAAGGTGTTCAGGAAAGAAGGAGTGTGATCTTTCACACTGTCAGTGGGTGTCAGATGGCAGCCAGGCTCCACAGTCAAGAAAATATCATCAGTGAAGAATTTATATGTACGTTTTTTCATACATTGAAATTATGGTAGATAAAATGAAAATGGATTCAAAATACAGGCTCGCACTTTCCTTAGAGCACCACACATCCTTTAGTTAGTGGCGTTTAACATGCCATTTATTTTCTGGACGTTAACACTAAGTCTAGCTACCAATGTACGGAAGCTAAAATAGGCCAAAATGACTTTTCTTTGAGAAACTGAATATCTGAAACTTAAATGTAGTTCATTGGATTACCCCTGATTGCAAAGCTTCAAAACATTTTGAATTTCTAATTGCTCTTTAAAACAAGTGTAAAAATGTTTGAATGTGTGTTTGGATTATGGACATTTTCAAATGGACATTTTTTCTCCAAAAAAAGACAAAAAAATGCACTTAAATTTAAGTTTCAAAAAAGCTAGATGTTATTCAGACACCAAAATTGAAACAATCAAAATACAATCTTTTAGCTGATAATACCTCCTTTTGAAGACCCCAGACAAAACAAACATTTGGAAGGTTTTGGAATTCAAAAACTCAAACCAAACATGCAAACAAATGTATACCCACAACCACATAATTGAGAAATACCGGTCAATACATTTCAGTACTTTACATTCAGCATTTTTAACATTTTTCTGGTCAAGGAATCAACAGTGGTTGATTTTCAGAATACGTAATCAGCTGCATTTCAAATTCAGACTATTATGGCCTTCCTTTTGCTTCCGTACCTACAAACACAAAGACTCGCTTCTAAAGGATTTTAGCGCTTTTTCCTGATAACCTTTTCACCCAAGATGTTCCATTAATAACATTTTACAAAAAATATTTTATGCTTTGCACTATTGTTTTTTGCCTTTATTTCCTTGACACGTTTTGAATATTCCCCTGCTTTTAAATGCTGGTTTTTATTGGTGATTTTTTTCTTTTTCTTTTAGTTTGGAAACTACCTATGCCACAGGCGGCATCGGTGCCTTACTGTTTTTCAAAAGGTGTCACAGTGTCTTAATGTACTTGTACTTTTCTTCTGTACTTCAGGCTGAGTTTGATTTGTAAAATTGATGTATGATAGAGAGAATTTATATGTGATATTATTGTTTAAAGAAAAAGAAAAATCACTTGTTTGGGTGTGGTTTGTCCTACCACATTTCATAACATATTTGTGTGTTTACATACTTACATTTACCATAAAGCAACTACACTAGGGTTGATATTAGCTAACATCAACATTGTATACAGTCTTTTTAAAGGTTTTGTGCTTTTGATCCATTTGATGCAGTTATTCAGCTCCTAAATGTTCATATTGCCACAAAACAACCAACAGGTGGAGCAATTATTGCATTTGGCAGTGTTTAGCAAATTTGACCTAAAATGATATTATACGTTTAGATTTTCTCTTGTTTGAAACAGATAACCTTCAACTTCTATGAGGTGACTTTGACTGACGGTGCTGTATCATTTAATACCAAAGTATTTGGGGTAGAATGAGGAACTTTTGAAAGTAAAAAATAACAAATATTTTGGGAAAAATATTTTTGAATTGTATGGTCGCATTAGTTCATGTGTAGGTACAGAAATAGAAAGAATTTGTGTTATATATATTATATATTATGTTATATCAACTATTCCTTTTTATTTGAGCCTAAATTCCATCTAAATCAAAACAGCACTTTTATTTACAGAAAAAGGTAATAGTGTTTTTCACCCCCCTCCTCCCCCATATTGGACACTGATGTTGTTTTGTCTTTATTAAAAAAGCGATGGTATGACATGAACAAATGATATTTTGCATGACATTTTCTCCCAACACTTTGTCGTGATGTAGGTCTGACTGAATCGACACCCCTGCTTTGTGCCGTCTTGCTTCAAACCAGAATCTTTCAGTGGTAGTTTTAGCTTTCGGAAAACAAAGGTAAAAGGAGAGGAAACAACATCAGAGATTTCAAGAATTAACTGTGTTCTCCAGCACATTCCGCAGCTGAACGCAGAACAAAGCGCCCAGGGGGACAAACACTGGAAAATAAGATTCAGTGGCTGCTGCTGAATCAAAGGGGAAATGCATGACAGATGAGAGGGGCTTCGTTCCCCCCCTCTTTGTCGGTCACATCCCTGCAGAGCAGATCTCCAACACACAACCCTTCCCTTTAACACAGCCCTTCTAAAGAAAGTGTTAGAATGCATTAAAGTGCTGTCAGAATAATATTATCAATGTGACATCAGGGAGACTTAGAGCTAAAAACATTCAAGTAATCTATTAACTGGAATTCTATTCAAGCCAATTGACTGTGGAAAAACATCCTGAATAGTTTTGGCTAATATTCTGATAGTCATTTAAGCGAAAAATCCCCAAAATGAACATGTTTTCAAATGTGAGACTTTGCTGCTTTATTGCAATAACTTTAGACCTTCAATACTTTTATATATATATATATATATATATATATATAAAGACAATGCAGAGAAATATACAAATATATAATGTCATTTGAATGCATTTAGTTTGATTGATTTTGGTGGTGGTTGCTTTATGTTAAAAGCAGTTTTTAAAATTCCCTGCTTAAAGTTTTTGGAGGTGTGCTACTTATTTTGGTAATTTTATAGTGATATTAAATGAATCAGAATCAGAATTAGATGACTCTCCCCAGGGGAAGTTGGGTTTTGCTACATTTTAGATTAAAATAAAATAAGGTCAAATAAAATGTGTCTAAATATTAGAACTGACCATAAAGATATAAAATATTATGTAAAAAATAGTATTTAATTTACTTTATTAGTATATAAAAAGCTAATAATGTAAAATCTGAAAATAATCCTTAGATATAATCCTTAATAAAGTTGGTTGACAGCATAATCAATAATGAAAATAATCATTAGATGCCAGAGGTTGAAGAAGTACTCAAATTGTTTACTTAAGTAAATTTAGAAATACCAAAGAGCAGTTACAAGTAAAAATCCTGCATTCAAAGTCTTACTTAAATAAAAGTACAAAAGTATTGGCCTCAAAATCTACTTAAAGTACAACAAAGTCAAAGTATTCATTCTGCAGATTGGCCCATTTCAGAATAAAATATATGATACGTTTTATAATCAGAATCAGAAATACTTTATTAATCCCAAACTGGGAAATTATTGATCATTAAAGTGTTCTCAGAGCTGGTAACGGTGCAGCTAGTTTGAATGGCTTTGTATACTGCAGGGTAGCTGCTGCATTTACTGCAGGTGAACTAAAGTCTGATTTAAGGGCTGATTATATTTACCATCATTAATCCAAATCTGAAAAGTAACTAAAGGGATTAGATAAATGTAGTGGAGTAAAAGTACAAAGTAGAAAAGAAATTGAAATATTCAAGTAAAGAACTCAAAAATCCCTCAAAGTTGTACTGAAGTGCAGTACTTGAGTTAGTGTACGTAGTTACTTTACATCACTGGCTGCTGCCCTTAACTAAATTAAATGGTTAATTTAAGAGTCGTAGAGTAGGGTAAATTCCGAGCAGTCCCTGAACGCCTCCTCAGTAGTTGCCTGGGAGGGATGGAGCGGCGGCGCTGATGTTGTTTTCTCCGCCGCACATTTGTCTAACTGTCGACCCCGTCGTATCGACGAGCTGCTCGGAACCTGCTGCCCGGGAGCCCGCCCTGAATGGACTACCAGATCACCGAGACTACACGAACACACCTTTTTAATTGCACAGAGGAAGAGAAAAACTACCAGGGTAGCGCGGGGATGCTTCGCGCGCGTGTTGTGAGAGTAATGATAAGTATTTAGACAAGTCGCTCATTAACGAGTAATTACATAAGTGGCGTTTAAACCGCCAGTGTGGTTCGGGTGTTTGCTAGCAGCTAAAATTAGAACAACTCGCTGCCACAGAGGACACGGTGGTGTTTATTCAGCGGGACTTTTTCATTTTTCCTCAAAGCACCTTTTGGATTTTTTAACACAAAGCAAGTGTGGAGCCGAGGACGAGGTCAAAACAAACCAACACAGGTAAGGTAACAATCTTGTAGCTCGTTTGTACTAATGTTTAAGTCGCGTGAGTATCAGGTTCGGTCGTATTATGGGTAAAAAAGTAAAAGTGGGCATTTTGCCTCCATAAGTTATTCCTCTGACGAAGCCTGGGATGTTTATATGACTGTGTCTTTGTCTCCATAATGATATATTCCATAACAAGAAGACATAGTATAATATAATATAGTATAATATAATATAATAGATATTTATACATTTTGGCAAGTGCTTTTATTTTGTTGACGCACATACCATCGGTCAATGGGGTTTCACTGATAGGTAAACAATTGACTATTGTTAGATTATGAAATCATTTGGTATATTAAATTAATAATTTAATATTTATGTACGGAAGAGGATGAGGCCCCCCGAGAAAAACTCCAAAAATCCTGAAGTTAAAGTCAGAATTCTAAGAAAAATGTCAGCTTTTTTGTCAAATTCAGATTTTTAATCTCTGAACTCATAACACAAATAAATAATCACTTTTGGTTAGATCCCCCCAAAAACATTTTTCACACATGGCCCTAATCCTAGGTTCTGTGAAAATTGACAACGATAATAAATGATTAAGAACAAAAGTTTATCAAATGACACATTATTTTTAAGGTGATTATGAGCAACATTGCTTTACTCAATGCAAACTCTTACTGAACTGAGTACATTTCCAATAATCCTGCAGTAGAACAATTAGATGTGATACTGCTGGATTGTTTAGAACTAGCCCGTCAATACCTCCCTATATCACATGACAGAGACCCTGGTCCAACACATTATGCAGGCTGACATAAGCAGCCCCCCTCCTGGCATCCATCCAGCCTCACTTCATTATTTCGTGGGGACTGCCTTTGGCTGCAAATCCTGAAGTGGCGGTTGCCTGTATAGCTGCTGCCTCCTGAATGGGGACGATTTAGCTGATCTTCTGTTGTAAGTCTCTCCTCAATGTCATTTCTGTGCTTTCTTCGACTTAGTGTCAAAAGCTTCGACTCACTCGCAGTGGACCATTAAGAGAGGATAAAAAAATCCAACATATTAAGTGTGATGGAGTAAGTGCAATAAATACATCTCTCCTATGTCTTCATCTCCACTGCCAAAAACAACCGGAGTCATTTTTTCGTAATTCCACCTTATGCTATTTGTTTCCCTTGGAGGGAAAAGTGTGTTGCGTGGAATATAGCTGGGCACGCAACAGGAAGGAACATCCAGCTCAGATTTAACAAACAGACCAAAGAAGACGGGCTGTAACAAGAGGAAGGGTTGCTGGCAATGATCTCGGGCAAACCCAATGCCAGATTCCTTTTCTTTGCCTCGTGCCAAAGCCCTCCGCCCCATCGTCTTTATCAAAAGCCCATGCTGCGTTTACCCCTCTTCCAGTTCTGTCGCGGCGCTATCAATCATATCTGGCTTTCAGCAGACTCTTCTGCTCATTAAGGATGTGAACCTGTAGGTAGCCTGCAGCCCCCCCCGGTCATTCATCTCTCTCAGCGGGGCGCTCAGACTCACATCTGGAGCAGCATTTCAAAACACGACTCTAAGCAGACATGCCGTGCATGCTGAAGGAGATGCAATGCATTTTTAAAGGCTACCTTTCAGCAGACGTGGGGCTGAGCATGACATTGACCTCACTTTAGGTGTGATGTTTATACACAAATCTGTGATGGTATGTTATTTGCCAAAAAAGCAAGCGTGAATAAAACTGAATATTTCAGTACAAAGGGAAGTGGGGATTACCAATAAAAGACAACTTAGGGCTTCATGATGTGGAAAATATTAAAAAAGCAGGATAGGATTGGTACCAAACAAGTAGCCTATGTTCCGTTTAGTCTGTAGACGGGGATATCTCTGCAGCTCCACTATGTTTTCACTCAAAATGGTATTTTTACAAACATTTAAAATATTGATCGTCCTGCGATTTTATTTTTGCAGTAGTCCATATTGCGTTTTTGATATATTTTCAATAATTCAATGCAGATGGCATGTCATTGGTTATGGTAGTTAGAGGAAATACTCTGCAGGCTTTGCATCTCATTCCCTTTGTCCCTCTCTTTCTCTGCTGTTTTGTCTCTGCTAAGACAAGTTGAGCTGCTTGTGTGTGTGTGTGTGTGTGTGTGTGAGATACAGGGTGTAGCCTCAGACTTCTGTTTCCCCTAAGGCAACTTCTCCCATCATGAATACTCCTTTGTGCTCTTAAAAGACGCACAACTGAGGTGGACATCTTGATAGAAAAGAATAACACATTTGTTTATGCGCAAGTGGAAAAAATAGAAGGTGTGATGTGATATTTATTTATAGCCGAGACCTTATGACTTCACCATCGTCGACAAAAACTGCATGCACAACCTGAGATCCTTCTCTTTGAAATCCTGCTGTTACTGCAAACATTTTCTCTTAAAGGTTCCTTACACAACTTTACCGTCCGCAATAAATAAGTTTCGCAAAAGAGCTTGAATTGAGTCAGTTGATTGAGAATAGAGTGGTGAGGTGATGTGTTTTTATAGGGCAACACGGAAGTTAGCATTGCACAGCTTCCTTGAAAAAAAAGCAGCATCATTCTTCCATTGGATTTCAGTATATTGTAGAAAATACACATGTTATGATTCCTACACATTTTGTTCAGAAGGATAATCTCCACATATAAACACCACCAAAGCGTAAATGCAATCACCACAAGTAAAAAGTCAACGTTGGGCTTTAAAGGAACCAGATCACGGTCACATGACTGCACGCTAAATGTGGATAGTGTTTTTGTGGGGATGACGTTTCGTAGTCTCATTTAGACACTTTTCCAAGACGGGTTTTAAGACTAATTCCTGCACCAATTTTGAACACATACCAACGCTGGCTTGAATGCCTCACATTCCAAAAAGTAAAAGTTTATCACTTATCATAAACCGTCCTATATTCATGGTGGATTAGTTTCACTAGGAGTCGAAAAGAGACATTTAGATTGAACTGTATTATTGCATTTTCAAAACACATACCGATGCCCTTGTCTGCCTTTAATGTGCTGCATCCACCTCATGCAGCTACGCACCCTCATACCTCTGGCCTGTTAACCCTCACAGCCACAACAAGCCGTCCCCTGATAGCCCATAATGCATCCCCGTGACGCTGCCCTGCCACAACACGTGTCACCACTCAGCGAGAAAAGTGCCAGGCGAAACCCTGGAGGCCCTGAGCCCAGCTTAGTCACGCCATTGCGGTCAAGACGGCCCTCCACCAACTGCAAGATGCTCTGATGACTCCTGACAGGCTGCGAGCTGGCACAAACACGATCTGAGAAGCAACCAAAAAACACAACACACAGCATGACAGTGGAAGGGCTGGGGGAGGACGCATTTTTGGGTCTGAAAGAACCTGATTAATCTAACCGCAAAGCCTCAAACGTTGTAAAAGGTTATCCCTGTCTGATTTAAAAGAATCATCCCCAAATCAAAATTCAGATAAAGTACGCTCAAGTAAAAAAAGAGTACTCAGTTGTGTACAGATATTTCTGTATTTGTTCTGTATTACACTCCGGGGGACCTTGCCAGTCATGGCATCGGAGGCCACCCATTAAGAAATGCAAAAATATTTTCGGTCGATTACAAAACTGTTGTAGGAAAAAAAACACCAACAGTCCATAACCACCACAGTTCAACCCATAATTACAAAACAGTGCTTCCAATTAAATTTGCCTCAACAAACTTGTCTTCTGTGTCAACTTGATGATACATTTCTTAAGATGTGGTGGTATCGTGGTACTGTAGGTGCTAGCTCGAGACTCAAGCTAACGACGTCCCCTTGCCTCAGGATGCTGGAAAATGTGTATGGGACGCAGGAGACTCACTCTTGTAACATCTTTTTCCCCCTGATAATGCTACATAGTGAAAAACAAGTGTGTGTAGAATTGAATAGGAGCAGTGCTAGTTAACGTTAGCTATTAGCAGGTGTAAGGCTAACAAAGGTTTCTAGAGTTACACTAAGGTGCGCTCCAGCTCTGTGAATTAAAAAATGTCATCGGGGTAAATGATGTAGTTTTCATGTTGTGATACATTGTTTTCTTGTCAAATTCTGTATTGTTGGAAACTATGTAGAAACACCATTGTTTGAAAATGTTTTGATAGCAATATAAAAAAGATATCAGAGAGGAAATCAGGACCTCTACTTCCTAACAAAATCCAGAGTGCTCCACATCTACTTAAGCTTAACATGTCCTACATTCAGAACATACAACATTGACAATGAATGGTGTGATCTGCAAACAGAAAACCTAAACTAATATATAAAAGGCAAACAAAAAGTATTTCTTGTCAGTCTAAGTCCTTTAAATCCTTGCTATAAAAACCACTTATCTGTGTGTTGAATAATTGGCCCATTTGGGACTGACTCACTCTCCAAAACGGACTGCAAGAACTCAAAGAATTGCATCACCATCCTCGTCTTATAACAATCAAGTTGATTTTTTGAGTTCACTTTATAATGAATGGTTCTGATTTCAACACAAAGTATACCAATTGTACATAACATCCCTAATGGTGTTGGCTCAAACTAATAGATGTATTAGCCGAGATTTATTAGAACAAGTGCAAATGAGGGTTTAAGTCTTTCGTAAATCACCCCAAAAATCTGCTCAACACTTAGAAGTTTCTCTAATCCCACATATTTTGGAAGTGCTTATTAGATGTCGCATATATTATGTAAAAGGAGACTCCATGGATCCTGCTGTGATATAAAGGAGGCAGTGGAGGTTTTGGTGTAAGCTCAATATGCCTTATTTCTGTTTTTGCATTGATCGTTGAACATGCCATTGCAAAGCATACTAACGCTCCTCTGTGTAGAAGGCCCAGTGAGGATGTTCTGAGTGCTTCTGGGGGGGGCTAATTTCTTGATATTTGAGTTGCTTAATTTTGATTCATGGAGCGCACAGTTCCTTGTTGAAGCTACTCTAAAAGAGAATTGACGACTATTATCTTTTCTCTATCTGTTTCCTCTGGCTGCTTGCTTCACCCAGCCTGCCAGCACTTGCACACTCTCCACCCCCACGACAACAGGCATATTGGTAGGGTGAAGCTTCTCCATATTAAGGATGTATCCCTGCTTTTTTTCTCTACTACAGAGTAGAAGGAGAAGATATTCAGTCATCCCCTTTATTTGTCATTCATCGGTTTTCTGATCGGTATTGTACCTGCAGTTTTCAAGCTTAAATGGTGAATGGATTGTATTAATATAGTGCTTTATCCAGTCTTTACGACCAATCATAACGCTTTTACAAGTCATCTTTCACCCATACAGAGAAAGCTGCCACTTTCTCAAGTAGGCTAACATTCACATAAACTCACACACCATTGGCCATGCCATCATTAGCAACTGTGGGTTAATTGCCCAGGTATAAATCGACATGTTGACTGGGTTGCGAGGGACCTGGGGTAATATGAGATGGATTTAAGGTAGGGCTAGGCTATATGGTGATATTATATCCTTATTGGGATATAAAGCTACAGGCTAACCCTACAAGTGATAGCATTTTTTTGACTTTATGGTTATTTATCAGCATCTGATTGTCAATTTCTTTTTAGATATACCAATAACCAACCTTACAATGTTGTCGTAATATCGATATAAAGGCATTGGTCTACAAGTTCGTGATAATGATTGTCCTCCGTATGGCCCAGCCCTAATTTTAGGTAGAAATGAAATGCAAACAACTGTTTGTTCAATTAAATTACCTAAATAATGGTAGTTTGCCTTAACTGAGCATTTGGAAACTTGAATATAACATACAGATATTCCAATAGTATTTTCAATAGGACATACTGTACATGCAGGCTGCGTAGGAGGGTTGGTGTGATACACATTGCTGCCAACTGCAGGGCATTAATGCGTATTGACAGTTTTCATTCTTTTTTTTCCATAAAGCATAACTTAAAGCAGCAGGGAAACAGTAAAAGTAGAAGAGAAGAAAAAAAGGCAATAATACAGATTTTATAGGCTGTTCTCGACTACACACATTTAAAATAATGTAACAGGTGACCAGGTAGCTTTGTAGAGATACAACAGGTACTGCACATGTGACAGATTCCACCAGCCCAGTCCCTGTCAAATCACATCGCGTTCAATCTCAGTGTGAACAAAGGCATGAGGCATCAAGCTGAAAAAAAAAAAATGGGAGCAGGGGAGGCACTGCTAGTCCTCAACTTTTTTCTCTCTGCGAAATTCAAAGTGCTGCGGTGATCACAGAGCTCCGAGGAAGCTCGCTGCAGAAGCTCCTGTCAAGGCAACCACAGTATACGCCCACTTATCTCCTCACTGTGGAGTCGCAGTGCTTAGATTTGGGCCACCACACAAACTGTCAATGCACACACACACACACACACACACACACACACACACACACACACACACACACACACACACACACACACACACACACACACACACACACACACACACACACACACCTGTCTTGAGCTGTACAGGAATGACATAGACAGAGACTGACATGTTCAATAGTCTACATTGTCAAAAGTGAGTGAGAGAAAGGATTTGTCTCACTTTGTACATGGAGAATGACAACGCCCCCCCCCGTGCTTTATACATAGAAAACACATTTCACTTGACTTTTCTGACACCTTCAGAAAACCTTCTCTACTTTAAAATTGGCCATTTCAAATGAACTTTCTCACCATTAATTGTACTCTATGGTGTAACACCCTCTAGTACTTTAAAACGATTTAAGTGTCTTCATTTTGTCCTCTAGTCAAAGTAAATGCACATAAAAAGTATTTTGAAGATTAAATTAACCAAGAAGCCATCTGATTCTCTTCAAAGATGGTTTGCTTTTTAGCTTTTTGTGGTTTTCCCTTCCATGTAGCATGTTCTATATGTTTTGGTGCATGTAAATGGTCTGCAATGGCTAAAATCCCTGTGTTCCCTCCAGAGGGAGTCTCTCTCCCACACACTCCCCCTCTGCCTGAAACGCCTTCATTGGACTCCTTTTTTCACTCCTGTAACATAATGACATCACAAGGTAACACTCTCGCTCTTATTGGCTAGCGCTCCAACACATTGTACGTGAAAGGCTAAGGGGGGACATCTTTAAGTGGTTGACTAATCCCAACAGAGCCGGCCAGCTAACCAATCAGAGCAGACTGGGCTCTGGTTTCCAACAGAGGGTGAAAAGAGGTGCTGCAGCACAGGCAGTATGAGAAAAATAAAGAGCTTTTTGAACATTAAAGCATGGAGACATGTTACAGTAGGGGCTCAGAAGACAAAATTGAACATGAGAAATTAGCGTAATATGTCCTCTTTAACTTAACCAACACTAATTATGTGATGGAGAAACAGGCAGAGAATAGTTAGCTTATCCACAAAACAGAGAAGTGGAAAAAGATTGGATTGGTTCAACATCAATAAGGGAATTGCAGTCCAGTTTTTGAAACGTTCTGGTTAAACCAAACGATCAGTACATATCCCACAAGTTGCTGTTACCACAAAACTGTGGTTAAGTTGATAACTGTTTAGACATATAGAATGTTACAATAATCGTGCAGCACTTTTGGAATTCAACAGCAATAATGTTTCTAACTCTTGTACTGTGAACATAAAGGTTTATTCTTTGCACCATGTTAGTCTATTAAAATTGCATTAGTTGCTTCATTCTGCAGATGTTGAGCGATGGCACATTGCAAGCTGGTGTGTGCTCCCCTCATGCTGTCTGGAATTTATTCTGATGTGAAAACCACAGACATGAACTCTTTCACTGCTATCTATTCCCATAAGGCTCAGAAACACTAAGCAAAAAACCTAGCCAAAAAAACAGGGAGTAAACACACACACACACAAACACACACACTCTGTCAAACACATGCTGGATCGATTAACATTTTTAAGGCTGCAGAGAAAAAAGAGAGCTCACAAAGTTTGTTAGAGGCACGTTTGAAACTCCCCAGGAATCATTGAACGTTTATCATAAATATATAGCTTTTCTTTCAAATGCACACTGATAGGGAGTGTGACATGTATGCCTGCGACCAAAGACAGCACCACTTTCATCGTAAAGCCCTGCTGTGGATAATGTGAATCAATTAAGGATACAGGATGTGAAAACAAGTAGGGGCTGGCGGGGATACAGGCAGTCTGCGCAAAAATCCAGTCCTCCCACTCGTTTGTTTGAGGGAAGTTTGCTCGGGATTCCAGAAAAGAAAAGCACTCGTCTGTGGCAGAAGAGTTAAAACCAGTTCAAATGATGTAGAATGCAGCCTGACGTCACGCTTGGTTGGCCAATCACGTATCCATTCAGTCAAGTAAATGGAGTTAAAAGCAGCCAACAGCTTAACAGCTAACTAAATGGATGCTCGATAGCGGGAGTTCTGCAACAAGCTCATCAGGCTTAGTCCCTCCGTCTTTTGGAGTTGAAGTTGCCTTTAAATGTGGTTGGGATTATTGTAACCATAAAGTCATATGACCATGTTTACTAAAAAATGATGCAACATTCTAACCCTTTTGACCTTGGTATCTGATTTCATTATGATATTCTCCCCACTAAAAGATGATACATTATCATCATTAAATGAGTGCCCATCCCTAAGTGCATTTTACAATGACAACGGTGTCAGATATAAAAGTAATATTATAAATAATATTTGAAATTCTAGGTCCCTGATTTCAGACAGAAGTAAATGAGAGGAGGCTTCCCTTTTTTCAGTGGTGGCCTAGATTTTGCAGTCTCAAATGTCAACCGTCGTTGGCAGATCTTGTCAGCTGCAGTTAGCACAATGAGCTAAAGCTTATTCCATGAGTTGGTTAATACACTGTCTGCTGCTAACCTTTTTTAGCTTCCAACTGTCCTTAAAAAACGTTTAAAAGCAAGAATCTAGCAAATAAAGTTTACACGTTTATGATACCTACACGTTTTGTCCAGCGGCGTAATACCCACGTGTTAAAACCACTTTTATTTGAAGCTTAAATAAAATTGCCTGAAATAAAAAAGCTTACGAACAAGCTATTAAAAAACAGGTTTACACGACTGCAGCACCGCTAAGCATATTAGCGGCTAATGTTTGGCGTGATGACGTTTAGTAGCAGTAGTCACTTTTTTTATAAGACTAGTAAAAGCTTTAGCCATTCACCAAATTCATGGTATTTATGATGTATTTTATGTGGTAAAACAAAACGTAAAAATCTATCAAGCCTACATTAACCACAGGGTGCGAAATGCTTAAGACTTTGGTGTTTGTCCGACTGTCAATGTCGAAAAATAGCCCCTACTGTATACACGTGGTAATGTGGTGCACCTCTGTCAACTGGCGTAGCCTTAGTTGACTTTCCTTGTGAATTATTTCAGGACACTACAAGCTGTGGGTGTCAAAGTGTGTGTGTGTGTGTGTGTGTGTGTGTGTGTGTGTGTGTGTGTGTGTGTGTGTGTGTGTGTGTGTGTGTGTGTGTGTGTGTGTGTGTGTGTGTGTGTCAGCGCTGGAGGGAGTGAGTCAATCACAGCAGCAGAAATCATCCCTGCGGGCGATCTGTCTCCGCTCATGACAAGGCTCCTCAGGCACTTATCTTTGCTTCCTCCTCTCATTTCATCCATCCCTCCCTCTGTCTCCACCTCTCCCCATCCTCTCTTCCCATTCTCTATCCCTCCCACAGTCGTGCACCGGCACCGCTATTAACTCCTCATCATCAAAGGGTGTAATGAAAAACAACGCGAGATAGAGAGTCAGACAGATGAAGAGGGGTGAAACAAGAGAAGAGCGAACAGAGGTGAAGCTGCGTCTCACACACACTTAATCGTGAACAATCGCAGGTTTTTTCCCCTCAAATACACACTGTCAAACACAATCGCTCACCCTCAATCACATTCCTGCCAGAAAGGGAGAGAGAGAGAGGTATAATTCCCCCCCAGGAGAATTTCCTCTCCATGTTTTTATTTCTCAACCCTCCATTTCTCCCTTCCTCTTCACACACATTTGTTCACACTGTCTCCTCCTCCTCCTTTTCTTTGAAGAAGTATTGCTGTACATGTAGGGAAGCTGCTCTGTCTCGTCTTCTTTTTTTGTTCACCCCCCTGGTTCAGAGAGCTGTCTACTGTGACCGCTGTTGAAAGGATGTCAGCGAGAAAGAGAGGGAGATTGAGATTGGGGGATGAAAAGGAGTAGAGGAAGTGGGGGTGTTGAGAGGGAGGTCCCTAAAGAGGGCAGGGGGAGCGATGGCATGCATGTTTCTTTGTGCTCCGGCGAACGTAGCAGCAGCAGCGAGGGAGGTGATGGAGATGAAAATAGCTCCGGGTAAAAAGTAGCTCAGGGGGGAATCGAGAAGGGCTAAAGCTGCTAATTAACCATGGCACTCGCGCTCAATAACACTGACATAATTGGCCCTAGTTGGTGGTCCTCTGTTGAGGGGGGGCTCAGCAGTGGAAATGAAGCCCTTACAAGTACGGTTTAGATCTGACAACACGTTGTAAAGTGTGATTAATCTACAATGTGACGTTATGGATCAGGACCAAAACTGGAGTTGCAGGCTCCAATGGACTCGGATAATAAAACCTGATCTCTCTCAACTGGGCTCTCTCTCTCCCTCATCCAAAAGCATTTTCATCGGAATACATTGCTTCATTGTGGGAAGGCACAGGAGTAATTGGTCTTTTATTTCCCAAAGATGTAGAATTTTCTGCTGCAGTCCTTTACCGTTGACACACTCTTGCATGAGGTGGAGGAATCAACAGCGAATCGAATCACTGTCATTCTCCGTGATCAAAAGGACTATAGAGTTTCTTGCCCCGGATTCAAGAAACACAACAGACTGGCTCTCAGTGTCTTCACAGTAGGGCTCTGTTTCCTGTTGGAAAAAAAAACTCAGTTGGCGTGTTAGTGCTACTTGCTTCAACAAAATATGCCCCCCTTATGTTTCTTTGGATCTATATCACTTGAGTCTCAAACATCAGGTGATGTTACTGTTTATTACACGGCTTAGTGGAATAGTTGATTCTAATTGGTAAATGTGGACATTCAGCAGTCAGCTCTTTTTGTGATAGTAAACTGTTATTAAAGATAGAAGACCGTTGCTAAAAACACTGTGATCATGGGACTTACTTCGCTGTCATATCAATCCGCAGAAAGAAGTCTGGTCAAATTTAATCTCAGCTATGGCCAAAAAAACACATTTAGTTTCCATCATCAGAAAGCACCGTGGAACACTCCTTAATGTTTACTTTTACACTCTTGGTCTGGGGCAAAAAAAACTAAACTGCAAACTTCCTCTCTGATACACATTGAGTCCCTAGCTGCTTCTTTACACCCGCCATAGTTTGATGCATGTCCTTCAGAAAACCCCCCACTCTGCATCGCCCCCCCCCCCCTTATATTTATATACTGTGTGCATATTACAATAAAATCATACATACACGTACAGTGAGCGCACATTTTGAATAACCTTTATTGACAACTTCTACATGTTGATTGAACCACCTTTTGTTATGGGAAGGTTTCTGTTGACCGCCAGTGCCTTTATTGGAAAGATGGAGTTGAATTGGGACACAGGGTCACGTACTCCCCAGCATTAATTCAGCAGTACTTGGATGCCAGATCAATAGATTGAAGCACTTTTTGTCCTATGGCCAGTTTGTCTTTGGAGAGCCTACTGACCCCAACAAATGTGCTTCGGCAGTCACAAGAACAGGAAAAGTCGCAATTCAGAGCAAGGTAGTGTCATTGAGTGAGGGTAAGACAGAAGTATCGCTGCAGCATCGGTGATGAGACGAACGTTGTACTGCACGGTCGGAGTCGATATTAAAGCATGCTCGCTGAACCCTCAAAATATATCAAACGTTAACGCTGTTCTGTGTAATCCATCACTACCTGGGGTTGGCTAGATTGGTTTCGTAGCAGCAGAAGGTGATGTTTTACCGGCGTTGGTGTGTCTGATTCGTCAGTGAAAAGCAAACACTAGAAAAGCAGCAAGCTGAAATAAAACAGTTCATCCAGGCAAATCAGGGAGCTTATTGAAGCGGACATTTTAATCAGCTACCCGATGGGTGAGGCTGAGATGGTGTCGCCTCGGTTTGGTCTGTCAAGCTGGGTTGTGGGCGATGATATCTGCTCCTGGGGGCCGGTAGAGGAGGGGGCAGAAGAAGCTTTGAGAAGGAAAGGTGGTGACAGGGAGGGTCGACCGCTGGTGCCTGAAACAGCTGGCTTTGCATTCTGCATGAAGGGGAGGAATCAACAGCGAATCGAATCACTGTCATTCTCCGTGATCAAAAGGACTATAAAGTTTCTCTCCACGGATTCAAGAAACACAAGAGACTGGCTCTCAGTGTCTTCACAGTAGGGCTCTGTTTCCTGTTGGAAAAAAAACTCAGTTGGCGTGTTAGTGCTACTTGCTGCAACAGAATATGCCCCCCTTATGTTTCTTTGGATCTGCGTCACTTGAGTCTCAAAGTTATTACTGTTTACTTCACGGCTCAGTTGAATACTTGATTCTGATTGGTTATTCAGGGGGTCTGCTTCTTTTTTTCTATAGCAAACCTTTCTTAGGATAGAAGACCGTTGATTAGAATGCTATGATCAGGGGACTTCGTGCTTTCATATCAATCCGCAGAAAGAAATCCGGACAATTCAACGTCAGCGGAGGCCGAAAAAACACATTTGATTTTTCCTTCAGAAAACACCATGGGATATTTTTGAATATACATTTTTATATAAATGGAAAGCAGTTGAAGAGAAGGAAAGATGTTATAAACAATGAGAGCTCGAGGACAGAGAAACCAGAAGAACACTGACAGGAAGTAAACACTAAAGGGAACACGGTGTTGTCTCTGGTAGTGTTTAAAGACTGGTTCATGGATAAGAAAAAGTTAACAGACTCGGACAGTTACAGAAAACCTCCATCAGTGCTGACGTCATCTAAGTCATGTTTCTATCGTTGCAGATCAAATTGTTGCTTTTTTGTAGAATGGAATACTTCACTTAGCGGAAGCAATAGAAATATTATCAATGTGTTTTGTCAAATGTATTAGTAATAAGCGGGTTAATCTGTTACTTGCCTCTTTGCACTGTGCCCTTCTCCTTTGCTTTATAAATGACCATGCTGTTGACACAACCTCCCAGTGTGATTTCATGAGTGAGATCCATTTCACCGAACAAGTGTGTCAAACCTCTCGCTAACTCTCCTACCAACTAATCACCGGGGAGTTCATGGTGTGGGTGGGTGTCATCTCTCCATCTGTGTCCCGCTTGTAACAGCGCCACGCATATCACAGAGTCGCCAGCCATCTGCCAGTTTTTACTGCGCACCAGTATTGTTGTTAGATTTGTCCTGCTGCTCGCACAGAAGCTGGATACTCCTCCACAACTAGGACATATAAGTATCGTACACATCTTGTTGACAGTTACCACATCAGATGGAAAGCATACTAGGGCCGGGTGACATGAAGAAAAACACAATGTTTTTTTACCAAATACCACGTTATAGATGATTGTGACTATAATGTAGAGTTGACAGTTGATGTTTGCACAATGAGAATTTTTTAAATAATAATAACAAGGCAAGTAATATAACTGCTAGTACAGTATAGGAAATGGCATCAATTTATCGTATGCAGCCTTTAAAACCAGGAAACATTCATGGTTTTACGAATTTTCAACTCGATCTAATCTCATATCACAATTCAGATGTTATAACAATATGTTTCATAAACCCAATGCATATGCAAAATTCTTGTTGGAATTATGAAGATTTGATGAAAACGTTCTCAGACTGATATCATTACAACTATTTAAACAAACAGTAGGAGATGCATTTAACTCATTTCACCTTGATTCCTCTTTATTCACTTATTATATGCACTTATATTCTTTATTTCATCTTTTCCATCCTGTTTTTTTCCAAGACTTGAATCAAAGAGAGAGATGACCCTAGTTTTGTCCATGAATCCTTTCCTGGACCCAGAGGGAGACCCTCCGCTCTCCACATTCCCGCCCATATGGGAATCGGAGCGCTGCAAGAAGACCTGCCTATCGGACCCAGCCCCCCCCTGCACCTCTGAGGAGCCATGTGCACAAGGTAACAAAGATTCAGTCGTGTATGTAATTGGAATATAATCAGATGCTGATCCGCAAAGTTATTTGGTACCCAAGGATTTGGCACCTCATCTTATAGTCCTTGCAATATGCCTACCTGGAAGTTAGCATCACAAGCGCCCCATCAACAAAAAGCAATAGGATTCCTCCATCGGATTTTGGAATATTGCAGAAAATAACATCTTGGGCAAACACATGTTTATGATACTTACATATTTAGTGCAGCTGGATAATCTCTACATATTAACACAACTTCAGGATTGTTTATGCTTGATTGCCAGAACTAAAACCTTCACGTTAGCCATTCACCAGTGGCGCATTTACTGACGTATTGTATATGTCATACAACAAAAGGTGAACATCTCTTCAGCTTGTGTTAACAGATCTTATTTTAGCCATAAAACCAAAAACATGTCAACGAAAGTGCTAAAATGCTAAAACCATTTCCAGTTTTAAGACTCATTCCTGCACGACCCTTTGAACCGTATACATCTTATCCATCCACATGTCATGGCCCTGCGGTCAGAGTTTTAAGCACTCCATCAGTCATAATGGAACGTCTGAGTGTACAGCACTGCTACATGGTGCTGCACATGCAAATGAGCAATTGACTAAATAACATGGTAACAGGTAAGCAGTAAGAGTAAACACCTTCATTACATATTAAGTGTAATTTAAGGATTCATTTAATTACACTGCTATTTGAAAAGTAATTTCAGAATCAACTGAGTTTCCAAAGGAAGCTGTCCTTTTGTTCAACTCTAGCTTAACCAGGGTGGCTGTTAACATGTTTACTTTGCCTTTTTTTATGAATGCATCAGACATGTTTTAAGGCTAGTGTGCTGCTTAGTTTTATATTCATGTTGTTTTTACACCACTTTTTTTACAACTCTTAAATGTACGATGTGTCCGCAGACCCCCCCTGCAGACGAGCCCCTGGTCATGTCTCAGTATCAAGGATTGCTTACTTCAAGAGGAAGTTTGTGGATGATGATGAGGAGCCACCCTTCAGCTTCAGGACATACTGCCAGACTGTAAGCTTTGACACACACATTCTGACACTCACAGTACACAGTGTATCCCAACTGACCTCATTACAATGCCTCACTCACTCCAGTAGAAGGTACTACTGTGAATTTAGCTTAAAAACAATGTTATTGTCAAAGCTGCAACCAAACGGTTTACTATTATACTGTTGTATCATTTTTCATCATTCATTTATATGAAAGAAGGTACAAAGACCTGTGTCCATATTCATATTCAACCAACATTTCCTATACGATGTAATGTGATTACACAGTTTCCTCTATAGTCATCCTACAGACACTTAGGAATCATCAAAATCATCATCAAATTCAAAATGTATTCAAAGTAAATCCGGATGGCTCTTTTTATATAGATATTATTCTGTTTTTATAAAAGACAAATGCATGTTGGATCATTTAAATGTTGTAATTTATCAATGTGGGGCAATTTAAAATACTTAGTATATTAGTAGTACAAGTCAGTTAAATATTACTTTTGTACAATAGTGGAGTAAATGTACTTTTTGCCACTGGAAGTGCTACGCTGGTTAAGGTAAGTGAGACAGAAAAATATATAAAACCCCTTCCCTCTATCTCTGGAGTCATTTATATTTAGTTATGTAATCTAATAGTCTCTGGATCTGTGGGTTTTATCAGCTGACTGGTTACATATACCTAACGTGTCCTTCAGGTTGCCCCGGTGCTGGAGGAGCGCGCCCACGTGCTGCGCCTCTCCCTGGAGAAGATGCGCTTCATCGATGACCCCGAGGCCTTCCTCCGGCGCTCCGTCCTCGTGAACAACCTCCTCCGGCGCCTGCGGGCCGAAATCCTTCTCCAGAGCGCAGACTGGTGCTTCCCCCCCAACCCTGCCTTCACCCCCGGCCCTTGTCCCCCAGCCCCCAGTGCTAACCCCGCCCACCAGGCCCTCCACGGAGCAGTGCCCAACCGCATCTGTATAGCACCCCAAGCCGGACCACCTTTCCGTAAGCGCTTCCGGATGGTCCGTGCGGGACAGGGGGAACTACGCCAAGACTGCGCCCAGACGTGCTGCTGCATCTACGCAGCGGCAGCGGCGGCAGGGCACTACCTCCACCTCCCCTTCTCCATGTACGACGCAGCCCTCTCCACCTGCCCATCTGCCCCGCACTCCTCTTTCTTTCAGCTAGCAGGCCATGGTAAGTTAGGGCTGACAGTGGCAATAGAAGAGCATGACGATGAGGATGAAGAGGAGGAGGAAGAAGAGGAAAATGAAGATGAAGAAGAGGGGGAGGAAGAAGAAGAGGTTAGAAGAGAGGCAGGGACTTCCCTGGATGTTGTTAAGGACAAGTCAAGCCAGAAAAGCAGGACTAGGACCTTGCTGGGTCACGCACACACAAGGACAGAGGAAGACAGCTGCGTGACAGATAGGGAGGAAGAGGAGGAGGAGGAAGAAGAGCAGGAGGAAGAGGAGGAGGAGGAGGAGGAAAGGCAGGTTGAGGTTCAAAAAGTCAGCCTGTGGCGCCGCAGGGCTCATAGACACTGATCTTGCTTTCTGAGAATGTAAATGTAACCATGAGGACAGCTGTCATCAGGTGAAGATCATTTGTCCTCAGACGATGGAGGTGTGAGCTACCTACTATAGTAACGCCAAGTCAGCTTTTTTGAATGTGCTAATAGAGTGGTGCAGTAATGATGTCATTTAGTAGCAAGGGCTCCCTGATCAAATATCAAATGGGATTTTTCCATTGGATATTGGAATATTGCAGAAGATAAGCTCTGTGGCAAACACATGTTTATGATACCTAACAGGTTAAATTCAGAAGGATCATTTTTGGGATAATTGTGAAGCTTTATGCAAAGGGCAGCAGTAAAACGCTAACCTATAAACGAACCACATCATGGTTGCATGACTTCAAGTCAGCCCCGCTAAGCTAAGGCTGGCTAATGTGTGGCGTGATGACGTTAATTAGTCTCATGTAGCCGCTTGTTTGCAACCGCCATTTTTATGACAAATAAAAGCCTCAAACACCAGTGGGGTATTTACTGACGTAGAACAAAACAGGAAAATCAATTCAGCTTGTGTGAACCACAGACCTTATTTTGGAAATATAACAAACAATAAGTTGAAAAACCTCTGACTTCGAGATGACAGAGCCTGGATGTGCTAAAATGCTAACTCATTTCCAGAGCTTAGGACTCATTCCTGCACTACTCTATAAACTTCAGGATTGCGCACATGAAACCTTGTATTATTTTGCTCGTGTTAAGATCAAATAATAACTACATAGAAAGATCTTGGCCACTGTTGGCACTGGAATATTTTCGAGAGATAGATAGATAAGTAGGTCATATAGGGTGGGCTCTTAAATCCTAAAAGTGAAGTGATGGGTCTCCAAGACCATTTTTACAGCCCCACAGCACAAAACTAAAGGTCTTAGTGGGGTTTATATTGGTGCACCGGTCTTGTTTCAGGACCCTAAACAAGCCTACAATAGGTGGATTTGGGAGTGTGTGCTTCTGTGCGTGTATGTGCGTGTGTCAGCAAGATATAATGTAGCATTTTAAAACTTGATTTAAACAGTTCTTTGAATTAAACATGGGTATATTTTAAAGCTGTCTCAGGCAATGGCGAGCGACTGTGCTGCAGTGGCAGCATCATGTGTTTTTCTTCAAATTACTTTAAGAGACAACAATCATAAACATTGAAAATGTTAAATCACAAGTTCAAGTGCCTTAGTGTTTTTATAGATTCATGTATATTGTGTTTTAATGTAATTGTTCTTGTTGCTAAGTATCTTGCGTTCCAAGTGACTGCGTTTAACAGGACACAGGCATGTAGTTAAATGCAGGGATTCTTTCAAGTGTCTATGAAAGCTCAAAGCAAACTGAATTTCAGCCCCCAAAATGCATGTTTTATAGCATTACGTGTCTTGACAACGTACAAACTTGAAAGCAACTTTCATGTGAAGTTGCTAAAGTCTTGTTCAAAACCTCCTTTACTTAGATTCAATCAGGAGAGGCTTGTTATTGTTGTTGCTGTCCATTGATGAGGTTTCACCAAAAGTCTGCAAAACTGTGCATAGATTCACGACCACAGTTTTTGCGACGCACTACAACAGAAATATGGATATGCAGATGTATAAAGGAGTTTTATGTCCCTTTGCTTTAGCATCATTTTCAATCATAAACCCGGACATTTCTGCACCCAAGCAGGAAATAGTACTTCTCATAACTCTACACACAAGTGTGTCAGTTTTATACTTTGGCAGCTGTATGGATTTAACTATTTTAATAAAAATGTTAAAATAAGTTGATTTAAAGGCTTTAGAAGTTCTTGAAGGCTCAGGATGTTGAATTTGGATATTATCAGGCTAGCTGTTTCTACCATGGATGTATGAAGAGATCTGGATAAAGTGTAGGAGGCGGGGCTTGTTCATTCCTTTGAAAGTTGCTCAGTGGCGCATGAAGCCAACATGGCATGACTCTAGTGTTAAGAAAACCCGGATAAATCCAGGATCTGGGCCCATAGAGCATGTGTTTACCCTAAGCCCCATTTCCAATCCGCTGCATCACAGCCCGGACTCATCTCTTTTCAAATATATGAAATATATTTATAAAAGCATGTAATTCTAGATTGGTTTTTAGTGCATCTTACAACTTTTAGGTCCAAATGATTTAACAAAGGGCTATTCAAATGTTCGTGCTGGGTATTTTATTCAGCAAAAAAACACAGATGCACATTTCCCAATGTAAGTCAATAGGAAAAAGTGAATGGAATCACGGACTGACACATCAGTTGTAGTACCACCACTTGGCCACTAAATCACTTTCAGTCCACAGAATGCACTTTCAGGGGGCTTGGTTTCTACCTGCTCCTATTACTAGGATGGGTTAAATGCAGAGGACCAATTTCACTGTGTGTGCTCTGCTGTGTGCATGTATGTGACAATAAAGAGGGCTTCATCCTCCGACTCTGTCTTCTATCTACCTGTTGCAGTCTTTATGCTATGGTTAGCTACCTGGTTGCTACTCCGTATTTACATTCATGACAGTGATATCACTCTTACTCTCGGTAAGAAATCATTTTTTGTGTTGCAGGCAATAGAATTCTGTAACCATGTATCTCAACATTCCTAGCTAAATATCACGTCCTTATCAGACTTTACATTTGTTATTAGGCTAAAAGAAACCAATCAAGGACAGACACAATACCAAGCCAGTTCTAATCTACATGAGCCTTTCATGACGGCATGATCAGTGGTTTCTCGTTTTGTTGGTGTGTCTCGTTTGGAGCCTCTGAAGCTTAGGGTCCTCACTGATGACAAACCAAAGCAGTTAAAAATGTAAAGATTATATCAGTCAGTAGTGTTTTATTTTTTTGTGATGCACCATAAGGTACAAGAATTGGATGCTCTTTTTGCTTGGTGGAATTATTCCTGCCTTGCCTCTTGTCATATCTGTTTTTTCAGATGTATATAACAGTTTGCATCCCTACAATGGCCTCACAGTGACACATCTACAACTAGACAAGTTGAGTACCAGCCTATCTCGTTTCTCTTAACCCTAAATAATAAAACCCAGTGATTATCAGTGGTATTTTTTAAAGATGAATCATTTTGACAGAACAGTATTTGTTTCTGGGACGAGAACATGTAACTGCATTGTCTGTTATAAAAAAATTAAAAAACTGAACTGCTCTGACAATTGTATGTGATGTTCTGTGACCAGTGTAAAGATGAGTAAAAGAAATGTTAAGAAAAAAACGTGCGTCCTCCTTTATTCCTTAACAGTAACACTACAGTTCACAGTAAAATGACATACAGTATTTGTGTTGATATGTTTCACTATTGCGGACCTCTGAGGGTGTGAGTGTTGGTGTTTATCATTATTTGGGGACACCGTTCTGTTTACACATTCATTTTGTGGGGACCTCTGAGGGTGTGAGTGTTGGTGTTTATCATTATTTGGGGACATCATTTTGTCAACACAGTCACATCAAGGGGACCTCTGCTGGGTGTGTCTGTGTGTGTTTTTCATCTTGCTTTCGTACTATTTGCTGTTTACTCGAGTGCAGTACCACAGATTATTGCATATGCCAAAATGTCTTCCCGGTGTCAATTTGCTGCTCAATTCTTGTAAATTGTTTTGACATTACGCTCAGAGCAAGTCGCCCCCACACTCCTCCCTACACTCTCTGTAATATCTATATAGGGATGCATGCACGACAAAAAGCCAATGGGATTTTTGAAATATTGTAGAAAACAAGATCTGTGGCAAACTAATATTGAAATACTCATTTTTGTTCATCGGGGTGATCTCTACACATTTACACCACCGTTATGATTTTTGAAGAGTTACCGAAATTGCCAGATGTAAAAAGTTATGTTGACTATAAACCACTACATGATCATTGCATTGCTTTGCATCACCACCTAAAGGCGGCTAATGTTCAGCATGATGACGTCTGGAAGTCTCATGAAGTCACTTGTTTGCAACCACTGTTTTAAAGACACAGAAAAGCCTCAGTAGGGTTGAGGTATGTACTGATGTATTTTATGCTGTTGATCAAAACAGGAAAATCCCTTAAGCTTTTGTTAACCACAGACCTGATGTCGGTCCTCTTACCATGACTTTGAGATGAGGGAAGGTGATAAAATGCTAAGTGATTTCAGGTTTTAGGACTCATTCCTGCGGAACTCGATTGTCCCTGAACACTCACTCATTGTAGCATTCTACGTAAGGATGAGCCTGGGACAGTTTAAAAAAGCACTTTCTCACTAATATAACGACTGTTAAAGAGACTCTCTGAACTTGTCATCCAGTGGAATCAGTGAGCTTTAAATTAACCCTCCTTTGATCCAGTAAGTGTTCTCCATGTGCATCCTAATTACTGGATTATTTCTAATACTGTGCAGTTTTTGGATGACATTGGTCCGGATTGCTTGAAAGCAGTTAAGCCATTGTAGTGAAAACGGTGCAGTGCGTGTGTGTGTGTGTGTGTGTGTGTGTGTGTGTGTGTGTGTGTGTGTGTGTGTGTGTGTGTGTGTGTGTGTGTGTGTGTGTGTGTGTGTGTGTGTGTGTGTGTGCGCAACAGTGTGAAGTGGGGGAGGTTTAATCCCGGGTCTGAACATCTTGACAGCTGTGTTGCGAGGTGAAGATGGAAGATCATCATTTCATGACACTTCTGCCACAGGGTGTGTGTACCCTGCTGCTCAGCCCCCACCACACACACACACATTTCTTTGCTCCTACTTCACATTCCTCACTATCACTGTCTCTCGTGTCACTGCACTCTATTACCGGACTGACTGCTTTTAATAGATATGGAAAAACAACAAACACCATTTCCATTTTCCTTCAGACAACTTAGATGTTTATCATACAATATTGAGATGCAAATTCAAAGGGATTAATTTAGCCCATTTCCATTGTGATTTGAGCTTCGTGCAGCGTTTTCATTTAAACGCTTTTAGTAAACGCTGCACATATTTCCTCAAGTTGGTGGAGATGTTTCTTTATATGCCTGAGTTTTTATATTTGTATCGTTTTTGGAAAGTGCAGCTCGTTTGTCGTAATGTAAGTGTTTTGGGCGGTTGTAGCGCTGTCAGATGAAATGAAGATGTTTGTTGATTCATATTGTTGATTAATCATTTCTGTTACAATTTAAAGTTGTAATTTCATTACATTTAGCCAACCTTCGAACTGATAATGTTGACCATTAATCAAATACTTTAAGCTACATACACTGCCTGGCCAAACAAATGTCACACACTCTAATATTTGTCGGACCTTCTTTAGCTTTGATTACGGCACGCATTCGCTGTGGCATCGTTTCCACGAGCTTCTGCAAAGTCACAACGTTTATTTCTGTCTTGCATTAATTTTTCGCCAAGATCTTGTATTGATGAACCACTCTTTCACAATCAGAGCCCGATGGATCCTGGCATTGTCATCAGGGAAGGAAAAATCCATTGATGGAATAACCTGGTCCTTCAGTATATTCAGGTAGTCAGCTGACCTCATTCTTTGGGCACATTACTGAACCTACACCAGACCAACTGCAGCAACCCCAGATCATAGCACTGCCCCCACAGGCTTGTACAGTGCGCAGTAGGCACGATGGGTACATCACTTCAGCCGCCTCTCTTCTTACCCTGATGTGCCCATCACTCTGGAACAGGGTAAATCTGGACTCATAAGACCACATGACCTTCTTCCATTGCTCCAGAGTCCAATCTTTATGCTACGTTTTTTCAGATTAGCCTCACTGACAAGTGGTTTTCTTACGGCTACACAGCTGTTTAGTCCCAATCCCCTGAGTCCCCTTCGCATTGTGTGTGTGGAAATGCTCTTACTGTCACTATTAAACATAGCCGTGAGTTCTACTGTTGTTTTTCTACCATTTGATTTCACCGAACGTTTAAGCGATCGCCGATCACGATCATTCAAGATGTTTTTCCGACCACATTCCTTCCTGGAAGATGATGTTTCCCCACTGTCCTTCATGACTGTTTAACAAATGAGAAGCTACTCCCAGTAAGGGATCAATAACTTGTTGCCAGCTGAAACATAATCACCCATGCAGTAATTATCCAATGGGAGGCCCTTACCTATTTGCTTAGTTAAATCCAGGTGGTGACCTTTTTTTGGCCGGGCAGTGTATGTTAACCTTTTATCTACTCATTTCTTGTTTTTTTTCTAATTTAAACATTTTCTTCTTTAGTGTCTGCTATAAAGCTGCAGCAATTACTTGACTAATTATAAGTCCAAAAACATAGTAACTTTATATGTGTGTGTGTGTATTTGTGTGTGTATGTGTTTGTTTGAATACTGTATACAATGCTCTCACTATTTCCCTTTACCCCTTCCTCCCTCCTTGCCTAAAGCAAAGAGACTTTAGGGACAAGGGACTTGCCAAATAACACATTCTCACAGACACACACACACACAGACACACACACAGACAGACACAGACACACAGACACACACACACACACACACACACACACACACACACACACACACACACACACACACACACACACACACACACACACACACACACAGACAGACACACAGACACACAGACACACACACACACACACACACACACACACACACACACACACACACACACACACACACACACACACACACACACACACACACACACACACACACAGGCGGGCAAGGAGAGGGGAGCTGTCATTTGTCAACAAGCAACTTTGGCAGCTCCCCGTTGCCATGGGAACTGTCTGTTGCAGAGGACTGGTTTTGCATCACAAGGTCCTGGAATTGGCTCCAAAGCCTCGGAGGTCCCTCCCATCCTCCATCCGCCTCACCTCGGTGTCTCACAGCTCCAGACAAATTGTCAGGATTCTTTTCTCTTTCTTCTCCGTTCTGCGTTCTCCACCTCACACACAGTTCCTGTTTGATTTCCCAGACAGGCATTCACATTAACAAAGGTTTGTATCTGTTGTATTATTTACAACATATACAAGAGGGATGGATGGATGGATGGATGGATGGATGGATGGATGGATGGATAGATAGATAGATGGATAGATAGATAGATAGATAGATAGATAGATAGATAGATAGATAGATAGATAGATAGATAGATAGATAGATAGATAGATAGATAGATAGATAGATAGATAGATAGATAGATAGATAGATAGATAGATAGATAGATAGATAGATAGATAGATAGATAGATAGATAGATAGATAGATAGATAGATAGATAGATAGATAGATAGATAGATAGATAGATAGATAGATAGATAGATAGATAGATAGATAGATAGATAGATAGATAGATATGTTGAATGTTTGGATGGTAGTTTGGTTGGTAAGAAGTAAGGTAGGAAACCAGTCACACAACAGAGACGAGATGTACTGTAGGTTCAGTAGGTTGAAAAGTAGGTAGGTAGGAAATTAGGTTGGTACATAGGAAAGCAAGGTTGTTGTAACTAGGTAGGTAGGTAGGTAAATAAGGTAGGTCATGGTTAGGTTGATAGGTGAGTAGCTAGTTAGGAACGTCAGTAGGTTTGAAGTTTGGTCGGTAAATAAGGAAGATAGGTAGGTAGGTACATGTAGAATGTTGAAACAGGTATGTAGGTAAGTAAGAAGATTGTTTGGTAGGCAGGCAGGCAGGCAGGCAGGCAGGCAGGCAGGCAGGCAGGCAGGCAGGCAGACTTGACCTCTCCGAACGCCTTACTTTTCTTGAGATATGACAAGCAATACCAAAATTGCCTTCGACTACATTATGGGCACATGAATACTGTATACGCTGTGTATATGTGCAAAGAGATCTGTCATTTTTTTCAAATACACAATTGCAATTTACCCTTTAAAAGTAGAAATGATCATGTTTGCCAAACAATTCTGAGGTAAAACCTTTTTATTCATTAGCCCACTAATGATGTACCTCATAAATCATGCCGTTTTGCCTTACAGTTCTGAACAACACTCCTATATAATAGGAGCTTAAAATGCGCTCAAAAATTTGGGAGTTTTGTGGACGGCCCAATTTGGCCGGTCGCAGCACTGAAGATATTATCCTCCAGGACTTGAAACATACAACCAGAATGCGCAGTTGTACCGAACAAGGACTACAGCCATGATTTGCCCTCTGCAAGAGTTTACAGATTGTTATGCCCGGATTTTTATTCCATGTCACAGCAGCTCAAGCACAATGACTCGATCCCCATAGGATCAATTTGATTCAGCTTACATAACTGCGGCTCTCTGGCTGTTGTTGATGTTTCTGGGTCTCTCCCTCCAGCATAATGCGTCTGTGCTCTCAGTGCAGAAAGAAGCTGTTGGTATTTGATAAACACTTGCAATGTGAAGAATGTCCTCAATCCTGGACTGTAAAGCACAGGCCCTCTCCCTAACACAGAATCTTTCAAGGAGTCAAAACAAAGTTGTGTTTAAATTGTGACTGGAGATGGAAACGATTGAATTGGTTATAACAGTTGAATTTAAAAAAATTCTGGTGCTATTTCATCTTTAATGACTTTTGACTGACATGAGGTACATGATGACCATGATCATTAAAACAAATATATTTATTATTTCAGAGTGACAGTGTTGAAAGGGTTAGACATGCGTAAATGGTCTCAGGCAGGATTTGAACCTAAGTACCAACACATGCACCGCCAGCTCTACCAGGTGAGATATAAGGCGGCCCTTACTTAGCTTTATTAAGCATTTTAGCACCTTTTAGCTTATTGTTTTGGTTTTACAGCGAGCAACTTTACTTTTCAGTCACATTGCTCTTTCCCCATTTTGCACCCAATAGTGTTTAACGAAAGGCTCTGTTGAAACTAAACAGGGAAAGATAGAGACTAAATGGTAAATAAAGTGAACTAATGAAGATACAAATAGTTTTTTCACACGTTGGTGGAGACCAAAACAGAGCTAATAGTAGCGTGCTACATTATTAAATGCTAAACGGCTGTGTGTTTGCTAGTTGTGTAAATAAGAAAATATTTTTTAGCAGATTGCCATTGCATAATTTTTGGCAACATTTCTTTTACTACAAGTTAATTTGTTCACTTCTTTAAACCTATATCTCGTATGACTTTATCTTCCAAGACAGTTGTTTCTAGACTTGCTGTGTCACATACAAAACACAACTGTCAACCTCATCCCTCAAGGTCGCAACTATTATATAACGTTGGTTAAGCTTTAACAAAGGTTCATTAGCAGCCTTTGTGCTGCCATGATTATAATTGAAATAAACAAAGATACCAACTTAAGATGACATGAAGTACCTTTTTCCTCTCCACAGTGTTTAATTGCTGTTAAAAGGATCTTGGGTAATGCTGGTGTGACATTGCAGCAAGGTTTTAAGAGTAGCCTATATGAAGGGGAAGCAGGCAAAGTGATATGCCAAACCCTGTTTGAAGATTAATATCTTTGGCACCGATTCACAAGTTTCCTGTCTAGGCCCTGAATCACTCTCCTTGTTGCAACATGTAGCAGTAATGTGACCTGATGGACCTGAGAGAAAGAATGAGGTTAAATGTTGTAGGAGGGTAGTGAAGAGCCTGAAAGCATCAACAGCATGTCCTCCTGTAACCTTGTTCTATATTTGTCCTGCCGCATCCCAGTTTTACCTCCACAGCCACTGTACAACCCCTGGGATCAGCTCATAAGCAAAACATACCTCCACATAGAGTGTCCTATTATATCCTGCTCTGCACCACCATTACCGACTGTAAAACAGATGGGGAATGAGGAAGAGAGGACAATGGGAAAACAGTTGATAGACCTGGCAACCCTTGATGTGAGGATGCTAGCTTTGATCTCGCCCTTTAAGTCTTTCCCCGCTTTACGAATCATTTTCTCTCATCACTTCTAACTTTCCAAACCCTTTTTTCCCCATGTTGGATGCATTTATCATACGAGGCAAGCCAGGTCATCTGTCTCTGATTAACGCCACTCTCCTGCTCTCTCGGCTCGTTGTCTCCAACCCAAAGCTCAGTTTGACTCGAATTGCAGCGATTGTGTTGTGAAGCGCATATGGGTGGTGCAACCATGCTGAAAGATGGTGTCGACAGAAAGGATTCAGCGAGGCATTTCAACAGCATGCAACAATAACTAGATTGTAAACATCATTTGACTTACAGTCAAGTGGTCAAATCACTACCAAACTTCTCTCTTTACACCTTTAAACAATGGGGTTATTATCTGAGCTGTTGTGACAGTAGTATCCAGCTGAGTGAGTTTGAACAATATAAATTATAGACGTTTTGGGGAATTATGCATCAAACCTTCTACTAGATAGGAAGATGGATAACGCCTTAATGTCTGTACTCTGTGTGATGTCCTCAGCCACACAGGGTAAAACAATTACATTGCACCCTCACCTTCAGTAGATTCAGTTCAGCTGCAGTAAAACATGCCAATTAACACCACACATTTGATTCGAATGGTATACTCTTTATTTTGGTTGTAATCGGACATTACTTAGTTTATTTTCAAACATTTTAGCACAGTTAACATAAGTATTTGATTGTATTAATTACTTTCTTTGTCTTGGAGTAACCGTGTTCGTTGGAGGAGTTTACTTCTTGGTTCAGCAAAAGGCGTGGCTGAGCACTGAGGACTCATAAATACTGCAAGCAGCCAATTGGGACGGATTGAGACAAGCCACCGGCTTCCATGTTAAAGGGGGATTTGGGTTTTGTCAAAGTCCTTTGTGTATGCTGCTAATCTTAATTACCCCTTGGTTTCTCCTTGTTTTGGCTGAGCCACTATATAGGTTCCTTGGTCTGTCATTATTGCAGGTCATTTTGTTGAGTTAACACCTGTTAAGGTGATGTTAAGTTTATTTGAGGTATTTTCTGTTGACCTCTTTTATAGGCCTAGTTTTTAGAGAATGTTGGTTTATAATGTTTTCTTTGGATTTTTGGGTAAATAAAAACCCCAGTTTCTTTATTCAACTCCTGTGTCCTGTTGCCTTACTGCTTGGTCCCCGACACTGTACAACAAAGCATGTTAGCTGAAATTAGCATAAGAAATTGTTAAATGGACAAAATAGCTAGGTATCTTTATCTAAAGTTAAAATTAACCTGCTTACAAGCCATTTAGAAGCTTACTATCTGTCTTGTTTGTTCAATTTGAACTGAAACTAAAGTGTGAATGCTGCAAATGGTTAGTTCCCTGACCAAAGTTAGCTATCCATCTTTGAAAAAAAATGTTGGTTACGAAAGTAAACATTTCTCAGTTTTTTTTTAAAGATTAATATGGTTTGTTAAAAACGAATAGTTATTTTATAGAAGCACCTAGACTTTTCTTTACAGCTAGTATGTTTACAGGATATAGGAATGGAAACATCCGGGGACATAAGGACAGGAACAACCCTGAATTTGTGTTTTATGGCAAAGTTGGACTTTATTGCATGCTTGTTAACTATGTGGCTTTAACTCTCCCTTCACTCAATGAAATACTGGCTGTGTCTCAATTCAGTCTCCCGGCTGCTGTGCCCTTCCAGGAAGCGGCAATCTTGCTGTTGTTAGCTAGCCAACTAGCTACGATCATTCACTGAAACAAATTATACTGACTTCTCAATTAACTACAGTGTATAAAATTAACGGTTGTTTCTTTTTGATACCAGTATAGTGGGACATTACATAAATAAAACCATAAAACCATAAATGTATTACATACATAAAAACATGTATAACTTTTATTTGTACAGTGCGGTGTATGACGGCTTCCTTAATGGCTGTACTGTTATGTAGCCAAAATGGCGATCTATGAGTGCAAGAGGGGTCCAGTGTTCCACTCTCAACTTTTTATCATTGTAAGTGCACAATCAGAGAACTCATAGTGCACTTTGCCATACTTTGCATCCTGACGCAATGATGCACTCAAAACAGCAAATGTAAGTACAGAAGTATGAAGAATAGCAACCCACAGAACTACCCTGGATTTTGAATTTAGGAGAATTAAGGGTAAGAACCAACACATCTTGAAACTTGTTTTGCAACTATTTATTTCCCATGTAATTAAATAATTTCACACACAATTCATCCAAGCCACCACCGGCTGTATCCAGATAAGTGTAAATAAAGCCTCAGTCTGCCAGCATTCATCATATTAAAGCAATGAGTCAGATGGCCCTGTGAGTCATTTTTACTGCTGCTCTCAGCCTCAAATAACCTGGAACTCCAGACTCCCATTGGCATGCAAGCTAAATTCTTATTAGCTGGCTTCTTTGTCTCCAGTGATTTGCGGTTTTGTTTAAAAATGATGGTTCCCAGTGTAACCGATTACAGTTCAGACGAACAAGGAGCTCTTGCATCAGGATAGGTCAAAAGTGAAAATGTTAACCATATATGATAATATAACAGGGAATCTGTGGGAAACTCGATGATCTAGAGATGTTATTCCAGCCTTGTGAACGTTAATTTACTTCTGTAGAACATGTTACTGAGATTATTGGTTTGGCACTCTTTTTCCTGTTATTCTTAGCACATCTGTTTTTCATAAGCAGAACCAATACTAATGTCCAAAAAAGGCATTTAATCTTATCACTTTATTGACTCCCACTCGTAAACACGATTGAAATGAAAGACATCAAGATAATACCTCCCACGTATTAATTTACCAGTAAAAAGGAGTGTGTTACCTATAGAAAAGAGCAAAGAGATTATAAAACAGCTCTCATGTAACTTTCCAGTGGTTTTACAAAATGCATCAACAAACTGCTGAACAGTATAAAAGGCAGCTTTGTTGACAACAGCCTCTGCACATTCACATTGGCTTGGTTTAATCCAAACAAAGTTCCTGGCCTTTCACAGAGCAAAAATCATGCTTTTAATTTCAATAAAAGGAAAACTTCTCGTCTTGGCGAGGAGCGCCAAAGACAATGACTTCCAACAGTCCAAACAAACAAAATTTATGACAAAATAAAGCCAAGGTCTAACCACAAGTCTTAATTTATGGAAGATGGTAGTTGAAACGAAACAAAAATCCCACTACAGACCTCTCCTCTGGTAGAATAACTACATATACAATCCTGAGTTAGATGAAGACATTTGTCTGTTCAGTTTATGTTAGACAATATGACCTGTAACAGATTATTACAATAGAAGGGAACCTTTACACATGGGAAGGTTTTTTTGAGTTCTGAGAAAAAAGTCTGAATTCTGAGAAAATCGGAAAAAATTATAGAACTGTTTTTCTTCACAGAGATCTCATTTGATTGTCATATGTGGCCCTAATCCTCTTCCATAGATTCTAAATGACACCGAAAGGAAAGAACTGTACACTTTACTAAAACATGAATTAAGGATAATACATAATAATGAGGTAGGTATGGTTTCCAGGCCAATAAGAAAGATCTTAAGTCTCTGTGTTTAATATAAAACTGTCAGCAAGTCATGAATCTGTTTCACTGACAGAAACAGATTCATTTGTCGCCAGCTCCTACAGATGAACAGCCTTTGTTAATGTACAAGTAACTCTGTCTCACACTCACTGCCTTCAAAAAGAAATAATCTCCTCCAGCCCCCACAGTCTGTTTTAACACTATAAACACATCTTTGAGGCTCTGATAATAGATAGAAAAATGTGCTTATTTACACATGTATTACTTTAATATCAGGAGCATTACACTGGCTGTTTCTACACAAAAAATGATACCTATATTATTATGCAAGTACAATTAAAATGCCATAGCTGTAATGTCAGCTTGATCACTTCCATCAACACCCCAGACGTCAAAGTCAACTTTATTGTAAATTCCTCTATTTGTGTAACCAGTAGAAACCTGTTGAGAGGGAATAAAACAACAACTTTAGAATTGTATCCAACTTTATATTCTGGTCAAGGGATTAAAAACTGTGTTTTTGTGTTTCTGCTCAGATTGCAGAGTTTTTAATAGTTACCTCTCCATGAAATGCATGTGTTGCATTTATTCATGCAGGCCTAATGTGTACAGGTCCTGTTTGCATACGGTATTTGTGCTGTATATAATTATGTTTTGTCTCCTTCTATGATTCGTCTTCTTCTTGTTCTTCTTCATTCATAGTCCCCAGACAATTTTTCCTATCTATTTTCTCCCCCTTTGACCTCATAGCGCCAGTTTCGGCAACCAACCATGCTATTCAAAATGATAAGGAGCAAGACTTAATGACAATGAAGATTTTTGTATTTAACATTCATGGTCTGCAGGTAGTGATATCAAACTGTTTTGGTGATCTGCAACATCATTAATCCAAATTTCCCTTTAAACAGAAGAAATAAAATAAAACAACATTCACGTTCCCCATAGGATAAAACTTTTCCATGTTGGACAGTGGGGTCAAATTTACTTTATGCAAATAATATTACATCTCAAAGGAAGAAACTTTTATGTTCAGAATTAGAAACAGAGTGCTTATTATTTATTTCATGTTGATCAGCCTCAGGTAAGCAGGCTTGATAGTCGTGGTCCTCTTGCAGGTTGGGCTGTATTGACGGTGATATTGTGTCCAGTCTCTGTTGGCTAGCTAGCTGCCATGCTAAAAACAAACCAGGTTTTGTTAGCCGTTATTTGCGGCATGCTATCACTAGTAGCCTTCAGTACGACAGTGTTGCATTCAGTGGCTCCTTATAGGCCCGATATCAGAAGCAAAGGTTAAGTAAAGTCCAAACAATAAGAAAACGTTAAGATCAGTTTAAAAATTGGGGGTTAAAATAAGCAAAAACATTGAAATATCCCGGCTGATGTGTGTTTAGAAGCAAAGTGTAATTGTCTGGCCCTCACTGTCAGTACTCACCACAGAATGCCCTTCATTTTATAAACACATACAACACTTCAATGTAGTTAAATAGTGTATAGCTATAGGCTCTCTGAATTATTTTAAACATTCACCTTGTTTATTCAAATATTTACCATTCAGTTGCACCATTTGAGAAAGAAATTACATTAAAAATACATTTTTTTAAAGTTACCTTTTACTTCATGCCACTTGACTCACTTTATAATGTTTAATAGCTGTGAGTTTAAACTTCACATAAATCCTTCCTTAACGTTTAAAACCTGTGGAAACGTTTCCCTCCTGCAGGAGAGACCTGCCAGGAGGACAAACTTCTCTTAGAAAACGTTATGCAATGTTGTCCATACGTTGAAACAAGGAAACCGCAAGGGCTAAAATGTTAACCAATTTCCCGGGTTAAACTCATTCCTGCACCACCCTTCAGTGTCGCAGCGTTTGACAAGATTTAAGATTAAATCGTTTTAAAAAACATATTCAAATATAATGTTGCCCAAATCCGGAGAAGCATCCTCACACTTAAAGGAGAACAGGAAGCTATTATTTTCTTAGCTGTGTGTGTGTGTGTGTGTGTGTGTGTGTGTGTGTGTGTGTGTGTGTGTGTGTGTGTGTGTGTGTGTGTGTGTGTGTGTGTGTGTGTGTGTGTGTGTGTGTGTAAGGGCGGGTTTTTCTCTACTGTATGCCTGAGAAGAGCTCACCATGTGGCAGCAGTTAGGAGAGAGTGAGTGTATTTTCCCTGGTGTGGAGAAATGGATACAGCCCCCCCTCTTTGGGCCAACACTTCACCGCTCTCTTCGGGACCCACAAAGCCTCTGAACAATAGGCTCAGTGTACTCGGACAGTCCCTGAAATCACCAGCAAGAGTTTCCCTGTGTGTGTCTCCTCTGTGTGCGGGAGAGTTACACCCACCATGTGTGTGTGTGTGTGTGTGTGTGTGTGTGTGTGTGTGTGTGTGTGTGTGTGTGTGTGTGTGTGTGTGTGTGTGTGTGTGTGTGTGTGTGTGTGTGTGTGTGTGTGTGTGTGTGTGTGTGTGTGTGTGTGTTTGTGTGAAAATAACATCTATACGTTTATTTCTTCATGTTAGCTCGTTTGTTTGCTGGTGTGTGCCATTTCTCAGAGAACTGAAGACACATTCTGTGGGTTGAAGGGCGGTGCAGTGGAAGCAGAGGGGCTTTCAGATGCTACGACAAGGTGGCTGTTTGACTTGGAGAGCCCGGCTGTTATTTCTGTCCAACCTGTGAAAGGAACTTAGAAGACTGCTGCGAGGAAAACCAAGCGGAGGGCATGAATGGGAAGTCGAGGCAGAGGGAGAGAGAGACCTCACACGCCAAACATTTTTAGAGGCTAAGTGGAGAAAAAGAAAAACGTCTTAGAGTCCTATCTGTCATAACTCCATTACTAAAGAGCAGCCCCATTGACAAACTTCTGGATTACACACAGTCACTGAAGGATGAGTTGAAGTGTGTGTGTGTGTGTGTGTGTGTGTGTGTGTGTGTGTGTGTGTGTGTGTGTGTGTGTGTGTGTGTGTGTGTGTGTGTGTGTGTGTGTGTGTGTGTGTGTGTGTGTGTATGAGTGTGGGAGATTGTGAGCATATTCCATGTACAGTAAGGCCTCAACACAGTTTATTGTGGGAACTGGACTTAACATGCACTCCTTCACACTTAACATTGTACATTTACATTATTGCCTTTTTGTACATTTGTATATTTCTTTTTTATTCATTTTTATTTTATATTCTTATTTTTTTGTTCTAATTATTTGGTATTTGATCTGCTTCTTTTTGTATTTCGCTGCTGCAATGGAAAACAATTCCCAGTTTGGAATAAATAAAGTATTTCTGATTCTGAGCAATAACTGCAGATGTAGCTACAGTAAGGAAGTTTGGTTTGGTCACACAGACCAGAGGGACTTTTGAAGCTCACTTTTGGTCTACGACATAAAATAGGTCAGTAAACGACCAACTGGTGAATGTTAGAAGCTTCTATGTGTCTCAAAAACATCTGTTTCTAACAAGTATCTAAATGAGATTACTAAACATCATCACAACAAACGTATTAGCCGCCATTAGCTTAGCGGTGGTGATGCGCAGCCATTTGAACATGATGTCGTTTATTAGCTAACGTTAGCGCTTTACTTCTGGCAACTCAATTTAAGCTTCAGAAATCACCAAGTGGTGTTAACATGTGGAGATTATCCTGCTGAACAAGTATTATAAACGTGTGTTTGCCACAGAGCTTATTTTCTGCAACATTGTGAAATCCAATAGGAAATTCCCATTGCTTGTTGTCGAGGGAGCCCTTACAATGCTAACTTCAAAGTCAGCATACGAAATGTGTTCATCCCTGCACCAATGTGTTTACTCCTATGTTTTTTATCTGCGTGTGTGTGTGTGTGTGTGTGTGTGTGTGTGTGTGTGTGTGTGTGTGTGTGTGTGTGTGTGTGTGTGTGTGTGTGTGTGTGTGTGTAACGGATCCCCGTATATAACTGGTTTGAGTCTTTACTGCTGGTTCAAATGTACTGTTTTATTTTCTCTTGTTCAATACTACATTCCTTATACTTTCAAACTATCACCACCTTAAGAACTGCCTCATACGGGTCCATTAAAACTATAAAATCCTTCTATTTTACACACGTACATCCGTTCGTGACCAGATCATACACTGTACTAAAAAGTTACACGCTAACAAAGAGAAGTATGATTAACATTTTACCTTTACCGTTGTCAAAATAAAAGTCTATAGGAAAATGAATGGCATAAGGCCTGTATAAAGTTCTTAAACTAATTCCGTGTTCACAATTATGCAAATAAGTACAAATTAAACTAAAAATGAATTAACCTTCATGGGGTTATTTACACTCCCACCAAATTCTAGTGTTTTTCCAAAATGGAAACATTTAAAACACACAATTTCAACTTATAGGGATAACCCTTCAAATATATATGGCTACACCACACAGAAAACTATATTGCATTTCATAACTGCATAGTGCCTAAACAGCTTCTAGCAATAGAACTAATTTCTGGACAGGGCGCTCCAAAGAGGTCCTGATGGTGCGCTCTCCTTTGTGGTTCAGCTCCTTCTCTCCAAACAAGATTTTGGCCCGTCTCACAAGTCCATCTTTGCCTTGAATGACTTCAGTCACTGTCCCAAGTCTCCATTTGCTTCGTGGTAAAGTGTCCTCAGCGTCCATCACTACATCACCGACCTGTAGGTTCCTTTTAGTGCCATGCCAGCACTGTCTTGCTGTGATGCTGTGGAGGTACTCCTTTTTACATCTACTCCAAAACTGTTCGGTCAGGTACTGCACCTGGCGCCACCTCTTTCGTCCATAAAGATCCTCTCTTTCAAATTTGCCAGGTGGAGGCAAGGCTGTGGTGGATTTCATAGTGATGAGGTGGTTAGGAGTAAGTGGCTCTAAACTGTTGGGGCTGTTCAGAGCGTCAACTGTGAGTGGACGGCTGTTCACAATAGCCATGGTCTCATAAAAGAAGGTGCGCAGTGAAGAATCATTAAGCCTACCAGGGGAGAGTAGCAGAGTGGCGTTGAGAACGCTTCTCACAGTTCTTATTTGTCGTTCCCACACACCCCCTGCATGGCTGGCATGAGGTGCATTCATGACAAAGTCGCACTGCTTTTCTGTGAGAAATGTATTCAGCCTATTCATGTCCAACTCTTGCAATGCAGCATTCAATTCATTTTTTGCACCAATGAAGTTAGTGCCTTGGTCACACTTAATTTGTCGCACTGCACCTCTTAAAGCAATAAAGCATCTCAGTCCATTAATGAATGTGTCTGTGGACATGTCCTCTAACATTTCAATATGAATGGCTCTAGAACAGAAACAGGTGAAGAGCAACCCATACCTTTTTTCTTCTTTTCGCCCTTGCTTAGTCCAAAAAGGACCAAAACAGTCCATCCCACAGTATGTGAATGGTGGGGTGGGTTCTGTTCGTTAGACAGGCAGGTCACTCATCTTTTGGCTTTCAACAGGCCTTCTCAGCCTTCGACATGTCACACAGTGACAGATGTAGGTTGCCACTGCTCTGCTCAGTCCACAGATCCAATAGCCATTGGACCTGATTTCATTGATGGTGAAGCCTTTGCCCTGATGTTTCACTCTTTCATGATGGTGGGCGATGATCAGACTCGTCACGTGATGTCCCTGAGGAATGACTGTTGGGTGCTTGAATGTGTTAGGGAAAGATGAGCGGCTGAGCCTACCTCCCACCTTGAGCACACCCTCTGCATCTAGGAAAACATCGAGGTGATACAGCTTGTTTTGTTTTGGTAGCTGATGTCCTTTGCTTAGTAGCTTTATCTCTTCTCCGTATGTTTGACTTTGCATGTCTTTGATGATGAGCTGCTCTGCACTCTGTCTTTCACTAACTGATGAGAGGTCACATGATTTTACCTTTCTTGCACGCCGTATGAGCCGCGCCACTGCTTTGACTGCCCGAGACCAGCATGAGAACTTATTCAGTCTGTCTACAAGGTCAACTTGTTCTGAGGTCTTTGTCTGAAATGTCTGAGCCTTTCTAACCTCTGGGTCACCGACAGGCAGCTCTGAAGGCACCTCTGTTGGCATTTCGATCTCCCTTTTCCACAGAAAGCTAGGGCCAGTGAACCAATCAGAAGAAAGTAGCTCATCTACTGTTTTCCCTCGAGATGCATAGTCTGCTGGGTTTTCGTCAGTTGGTACATAGAACCATTGCTTGGGGTCTGAGGCATGACGAATTTTCTGCACCCTATTTGCTACAAAGGTGTGAAAGCGGCGAGCATCATTATTTATGTAGCCTAAGACAACTTTTGAATCTGTCCAAAAGAACTCTTCTACATTACAGTAGCCTAATTCTTCTTTGAGCATATTGCTCACTGTGACTGAGACAACTGCTGCGGTAAGCTCTAACCTGGGTATAGTTGTGACCTTCTGTGGCGAGACGCGTGCCTTTCCCATGAGAAGAACACAGTGAATGTCTTCTCTTTCGTTCTTCAGTCTTAGGTATGTGCATTGGCCGTTGCCTGTGGTGCTTGCATCTGAGAAGTGATGTAGCTCTGTTTTGATCACTTTTCCAAAGCCAGCTGGCTGGTAGCAGCGAGCTACGCGTATCTTTTCCATCTTAACAAGGTCATCTTGCCATTTCTCCCACCGTGGCTTCAACTGCTCTGGAATTAGGTCATCCCATCCTGTTCCTTGATGGCACATGTCCTGGAGAATTTTCTTTCCGTTAAGAAGGTACGGAGCTACGAAGCCTAGCGGGTCATATATGGAGGCAACAGATGACAGGATGCCGCGCCGTGTTGCGGGCTGGTTCTTTGGTGCGACTTTGAAGGTGAAACAGTCACTCTCGATGCTCCAGTATATTCCTAATGCTCTCTCTAAGGCTGCGTCATTGAATCTGAGATCCTTTGCTTTAATGTCTATAGCGTGCTCTGTTGAGGGGATGCTCTGGAGAACAGCACAGCTATTGGACACGAATTTGTCAAGGCGTAAGCCTCTCTTTGCACACAGCTCACGTGTCTCCTTTGCTATCTGAATGGCCCTTTCAACAGACTCAACACTAGTGATGCCATCGTCAACATAAAAGTCTCTGGCAATGAACTGTGATCCTAATGGGTGTGTGTGACTGTGTTCTTTGGCGAGCTGCTTTAGTCCATAATTCGCACATCCTGGTGAAGACACGGCTCCAAACAGATGGACCTTCATCCTGAATTCTTCGGGAGGTGTGCTTACATCGCCGTTCTTCCACCATAAGAAGCGTAGGTAGTCACGGTCCTTCTCTGAGACATGGAACTGGTGGAACATCTTTTCAATGTCACACATCATAGCAATGTGATGCTGGCGGAAACGAATGAGAACACCTGTGAGACTGTTAATCATGTCTGGGCCTGGGAGAAGGTGTTCATTGAGGCTACTTCCCTTGTACTTTGCCGAGCAGTCGTAAACTACTCTCAGCTTTTCAGGCTTTTTGGGGTGATAAACACCATGGTGAGGTATGTACCATTTTTCTCCAGACGTGCCTTCTGCGCTTACCTCTTCTGCGTCACCCCTTTCAATGATGTCTTTCATGTAGTTAATGTAGTCGTTCTTGTAACTTTCATTTGCAATGAACTTCCTTTTCAGGTGACTGAGCCTCACGGCAGCAAGCTGCTTGTTATCAGGTAAGCACGGTCTCTCTCTGAAGGGGAGGGGCATTTCATAATGTCCATGTTCGTTTGTCTTTATGTTTTCCTTTAATTTGTCAAGAAACATCAAATCCTCTTGCGAGACTGTTTTGTCATCACTTTGAATGTCTCTGAAATCAGTCTCCAGAATTCTGATTGCATCCATTGGAGTCACTGCAGGCAGCTCCTTCACAGTTACTCGGTGACAGTGACTGTTTGACATGTGCGAATCAGAGTGAGGTGCAGAAAAGCCAACAATACTCCACCCTAAGTCGGTAAGTATGGCGAAGGGTTCATCATCCTTTCCTGTTATGACCCGTCTCGGTACAAGACTCCTTGGACAATTGTAGCCTATCAGTAGCCCCACCTCGCAACTAAGGAGGGGCGGTATTTGGTCTGCTATTGCCATGAGATGTAGCCATCTTTTTGCCGTTTCGTGTGTTGGTATGTGTTGTTTGTTCACAGGTATGCAGTCTTTGGTGTATGCGGGAGGCAGTTTGATGTGCACAGTGGAATTGAATCCTCTCACTCGCAGACCAGATGTGCGTTCACTTTTAAAGACCATATTTTCACCCATCATGGTAGTGAGTTTCAGTTTAACTGGGCAAGTAGTCAGCTGCAGCTCTGTACACACATCTTGCTCGATGAATGTTGTGTCACTTTGTGTATCCAGCAAGGCGTACACAAGTTTTTCTCTGGATGGATTCTTTTCGTTAGACACCCACACCGGCACTATCATGGAGGTGTTTTCTGACTGACCTTGGCTGGTGACGTTGAGGGACAGAGCAGGTGTTGGGTTCGTTGTACTGCGTTGTGCTGAATCTTTGTCTTGACCTTTTCCGTAGTTGTCATCATGAAGACATGTGGGATGTCGTCTTTTGCATGAGTCACATGTGTGGCGGTGCCTGCACTCCTTTGCGCTGTGACCAGGTTTTAGACATCCATAACACAGTCTGTTGTCTTTGATGTACGCTCTTCTATATTCCAGTTTTCTTTTCATGAAGTCTGGACATTTGCAAAGCTGGTGACTGACATTCTGACATAGCATGCAGGGGGGCTTGACCTTTTCGTTTGTTGATGTATGCTTATTATTTTCCACCACTGTATGTGTGTTGAAGGCACTGGCTTTGTTTCTTTTGCCTTCCCTTGTGCTCCACTTGTCTTGACAGGATTCTGCTGGATGGAGAGCGAGGAAAGAGGTGACTGGATTGCAGGCAGTTTCGGCCTCCACTGACATGAACTTGGCAAAGTCCTTGAAGCTAGGGAAATCCTTTCCCTCCGTGAGACGTGCTGTCACTTGCCGGTTCCATCGTGAGGCTATCCACTCTGGCAGTTTCCGCATCAACTTCTGATTTTCCTCACAGTCGTTTAAGATGTTTAAGCCTTTTACATGGGGCATGGCCTGCAGACAAGCATTTAAGAAATCTGAGAAATCTCTCAGTCCTTCAGCATCTTTAGACTGTATTTTTGACCAGTTGGATAACTTTTCCCTAAAGGCCTTTTGAATGATAAACGGCTGGCCGTACCTCTGATTGAGCTTGTTCCATGCGTCACTGTAAGCTTCACTGTCGCTACGATAGAAAGTCCCTTTTATGCATTTGTTGAGCTGAGCCACCTACATATCTCTTGAGGTAGTGCAGCTTATCGGTAGTGGGGATGTTCTTTCTATCTATAAGTGATGTGAATGAAGCCTTCCACTCAACAAAGTCAATTGGATTGCCATTAAACACTGTGGGCTCTGGCATTGGAAGTCTGTTAATAGCAATGCTGTCCTGAACGGCTTGGGCTAGGCAGGATACATCGATGGCAGGAGATGGAGTGACAGCCGTGTAAGGGTGCGTTATGGCAGGGGGAATAGAGTTGTGTGGCATAGGATCATGACATGACTGAAAAGACTGGGCATCAGACTCCTCTTTCACTACTCTGTTGTATGCTTCAAGTCTGGCGTGGGCAGCTTTCAAGTCTTTTTCAGCTCGTAATTGTTCTAATTCGGCCTTGTGCTTTTCTAATTCCCTTCTGTGTTCTTCTTCTAAAACACGAATTTTTTCCTTCTGTTTCTTTTCTTCCATTAGCACCTTATATTCAGCCTCCTTAGCAGCTAACTCCGCCGCTGCTTCTGCTCGCTTGGCTGCAACACTTGAGTGCGTGGAACGATGACTGCCAGTCAGTATTGAAGCAGTGGAGCCATAAATGGACCGCGCATAGTCATGCTTAAGCAGCTCATGCAAACGCTGCCCTTCATATTCTGCATCATATTCTCCATTTACTTCAGTCAGTCTTTCGTTCAAGATTTTGACAATGTCAATCGTCACCGCTGCACAAGCATCAACTTTACACCTTAGCTCAGTATCGGGCGTGCCGTGCTTTCTCAATTCTTCATACACATTCATGATATCCATTTTCCTTATTTCCAAGTTGTCTATAAGGGATGTTAGGCATTTTTCAGCTAGCTCAGATTTGAGTTCATTGCGTGTTTGACGAGCTTGGGCTTTCCACTGTTCATACAAGCTAACAAGTTTCTTTGCTCGTTTGCACTGTTCATCTTCACGGTATGCTAGCATCTTTTCAGTGGGAACTCGCGCTCTGTCAGAACGTCTGGCTAAATCTGTATCAACATCTTCATTGCTTAACAGTTCGTCGAGAATTTTCTGCTTGATTTGCAATGAATCTTTTAGTTCGTTACTAACAGCACCTTGTTCTGCTTCCCTTTCTATGATTTCCTTGTATTCCTGAATTACCTTTTGAAGAATATCAATCTGCTCCTCTTTATCCTTGCCGTGCAGAGTAGCATCGTTTCCCTCCATTTTTGTTATCCTTTGTTCGTCTTCTTGCTGCCTTTACCGCCAAACCGTCTTCAATTCACCGCTGCACGTATCCCTTTCATCCATAAAAGTGTTCCTTTCCGTCCGTAGAAGTTGTCCTTTTCGTCCGTTGAAGTCGTCGATGCAGCAGGTTTACTGAAGAGGTGAAGCTTTTGCAGGGGAGGATAAAGTTCTTACTTTTTCCGTGGAGGATAAGTTCTTACTATAACGGATCCCCGTATATAACTGGTTTGAGTCTTTACTGCTGGTTCAAATGTACTGTTTTATTTTCTCTTGTTCAATACTACATTCCTTATACTTTCAAACTATCACCACCTTAAGAACTGTTTGGCCTCATACGGGTCCATTAAAACTATAAAATCCTTCTATTTTACACACGTACATCCGTTCGTGACCAGATCATACACTGTACTAAAAAGTTACACGCTAACAAAGTGAAGTATGATTAACATTTTACCTTTACCGTTGTCAAAATAAAAGTCTATAGGAAAATGAATGGCATAAGGCCTGTATAAAATTCTTAAACTAATTCCGTGTTCACAATTATGCAAATAAGTACAAATTAAACTAAAAATGAATTATACCTTCATGGGGTTATTTACAGTGTGTGTGTGTGTGTGTGTGTGTGTGTGTGTGTGTGTGTGTGTGTGAGTTTATGAAACTGAGAGGAACTTTTTCACTTACTTGTTTCTGGACCCCAAACAAGCTGCGCGTTGTCCAGTCGCGGGCCTCCAGCCAGAGTGCCCCTTCACTCGCCAGGCGTTATTGTTCCTCAGAAACTCTCCGCGCAGCAGGAGGATGTTGACTGTTTCTTGATTCTCATACCGGCCCCTCACACACACAAACACACACCATTCATGTGGGAAAGAATGGGTCCAGTCTGGATTAGGCTATTCCCCAGAGTAACACTAGAGCAGGCATCCTATATCTCCATCCTTGTCGTCCAAACAGCGCCGTGGCATAGTGGAGGGCTGGAAAACCCCGAGCTGCTGTTGAGTCTTCGCTGTGACCCACTCTTTTATTATAACGACTCAATAAATGCTTACAGATCCTCAACTTGGCCCAAGAAGAGATTCAGGAAAAGTTTTGCTACAAAAACCCAATATGTACACATCACAGTGAAGGAATGCGGGCTGCTAAAGCTGTCAGCTCTTTTATGTCACTTTTAAAAACTCACTATTTTAGAGTTGCTTTTATGTGATTTTTAAACTATGTATATTTGATTCATTATTTTCTATGTGGTTTACTCTGTTTTCTTTGTTTGGATGCTGTTGGATACAGTGTTGAGTGTTACAGTACACGATCGCAAAGCAACAGAAGGTCACCTTCTGTGGGTCTGCTGCTTGAACCCCGAGAAGTTGAGAGACTTGTGGCGGAGTGTTGAAGATATGCAGCCTCTGTCCTCTGTGGAATCACCGGCTTTTAGAAAGCTTGTCAGCCAAATCCCCGTTAACACACCAATGATAAGGTGAGCTAACGTTGAATAGAGACTCGTTATATACAGCAGGTCACAGGGCAGTGCAGAGGCTCCACTAACATGTTATTAATGACACACAGAGACATCATGGTACCAGTATCACATATTATTCAGCACACTTAAACGGAGCATTTAATTTAATTTCTAGCTCTTTTCCTAATTTTCAGCATGTACTGCCAGATAGATAGACATACGCTGTCGTGGCTTTTGTGATTCTGACGGTGATTGATTGGATTAGCCATGAGCCTTCACAGCTGCTATTAGAAGTTGTTAGGAGCCTTAAGGGCCGACACAGCTGTTATGCTATCCCACATGGCCCTTCACTTTATAATCAGCTGCAATAAACTACATTTTAGGCCATATTTTGCAGTTATTTTGGTGAGAGTAACTCAAAAGTAGTGTATTGCATTACAATTCAGAGATAGTAATTATGTAATTTAACTAAAAACTTAAAAAAGGCAGTAAAAAAGTAATATGTACTCTATTACATTCTGGAAGTAACTTGCCCAACACTGGTTGTTCAATTCACCTGCTCTCTGTGTATTTCGATGTGAAAGAACTTTGTTACTACGCTTTAGAAGGTGCTATATAAATAAAGTTTAGTTTTATTATTATGAGGAGGTGTAGATGCAAAGGAAAAGCTACGTATTGTCCCACTGTGTGTGCTCTGCTGTGTGCATGCATGTGACTAATAAAGAGGGTTTCATCCTCCGATTCTATCTATCTATCTATCACTGTGTCCACTTTCTCATCAGAAGTCAAGCAGTGGCAGCTGGGAAACAGACAGCTGAGACTCCTTAGTCGTGCTCTTGTACACACACACACACACACACACACACACACACACACACACACACACACACACACACACACACAAACACGCACAGGGGGATTGAAAAATGAGAGCCAGGCTTTAAGCGCTAAGGAATCACATGACAAACACATAAAAACATCATTTCTCATGCGCCCTGGAAAGAAAACGATTAGTGATGTGGGAGGAGGAAGTGGAGAGAGGGGAGAGGTGGTAGGAGAGAGAAGGAGCAGTTCAGTGAGTTTATAGCAAGTCATTTTTTTCCCTATTGTTTCTGGGAGGCTAACAGATGCTATCACAGGCCCTCACCTTGCTGAGCCACTTACTGTATGTCCGACCTGACCAGCCCTTGAAACTCACAGGAAGACTAATAAAAAGGGTCATAAAAAAAGTCTGGATTTCAGGTTTTTCCCTCCACATCCCCTTACACAGTCTTCCTTTACCTCTAACATCTGGAAAATCCTCACCTGGCAGCACAGGGTGAAAGAAGATAGATACTGTCTGACTTTTCATTTCCCTCCCTTTCTCTGCTTTTCTGTTCCAGTGCTTCTGGATTCCTGCTGCATCTTTTTCCACTTTCTCCTCTTCACTGTGTGTGTCCTAAGTCATCTTCGCCTCAGACGTTTTTGTTGGGTGGTTTTGTTGGCAAAGATGTAAAAGTTGTATTACTTCTTGTGTCTCACCTTCAATTATTTTCCTCCAAAGATCTTTCTATTTTAGGAACGTCATCAAGGACGTCTCTCTGTTTCCCCTCTTCTCCCAGAACCCTTTTTTAAATGATGCAGGTTGTTGAATTTAATTGGAAAATAATAGTAACTAAACACACCCATACATCCTGAATGGGAAAAATCAACACCTTTTATGCAGTAGAAAAAACATTTAAAAAACGCTAAGTGCTGTAGTATATGATACTATGACTTAGATTATGAAATGCCTTTGTACATTTCAGTCAGACAACTCACGTGTTTCTTGATATGTTTATTAAAAGCAGCATAAAGTGTGAGTTTGGTGTCTAGGCTCGGCCTCATCACTCCTCAGATTTACATAGAACATTGGGTGATGATTAGAAAACCAACCCCCCAAACCTACAGGTGGAAGCTGGGGTGGAAGCTGGGGGGGTTGGGGGGCAGGCAAGCAGCAGCAAGCTATAAGAAGCAGTGACATGTAATTATCATTAGCACTCAACATTCAGACTGTCCGGTTTACGTTTAGATTTAGTTAAATATTCCACTCATTCCACTCTTATGTATCTAATATCCTGCTTTATATTGTGTTTACTTCAATAGTGTTTACTTGTCAAAAGGCGTATAGATTATTTATCTTCATAGTCAACTGTACACATATATATTTTTTTTTGTTGTTGTTGTTGTTGTTCCTGTCTAATGTTGGTTTATTTGTGTTTCTATTTTGAGATGTTTCTATTTTAGAATTGTTTATTTCTACTTTTCAATTTCTAATAATGTGCCTTGTTTTGTTTTATGCTGCTGCAACAACAAAAAAAAGTCCCATTGGGATTAATAAAGTACTTCTTATCTGATCTTATTTTATAAGAGGCAGATCTGGCAGCTTAAAAAGAGCGGCAGGTTTAGGAGAATGTGATTGGTTGGTTGTAAGAGGGACGAGGCGCGTCACGTGTAAATGTATCATTGGTGCTAAAGTTGACTGACTGAACTCATATGTCGAAAAAATTAGGAAAAAATTCATAGTGTAGTATTTACAAAAATATGAGTTATTAGGAAATAATGACTCATAAAAAGTGATGGTGAAGTATCAGTGAAAAAGGTCATTGTATAGCATGTTGAAGGAAATGAAAAGTAGTTGTATAGTAAGTCATAACATAGATTAAACAAAGTTGTTTAGTATGTCGAAAAATATCGGAAAAAAATGCATTGTACAGTAGGTGAAAAAAAGGTTGTTGTAAAGTCGGTAGAAAATATCCGAAATAACGGCAAAGTGTAGTATGTCTTTAGTTTAATAAAAACAACATAGTATACAATACTATGTATAGTATAGTATTTCAAAACTGTGTTAGTGTGTCGAGAAACTAGAAAAAGTCATAGTATAGTATGTCAACCTTATGGCATAATATGTCGAAAATATTTTTAAAAGCCTAGTATAATATTTTGAAATACATTATAGTTTTTGGTTGTCGAAAATGTGAATAAAATCTACAGTAAAAACTTAGATTATAGTATTTTATAGTATATATGAGAGAATTGTAGGCTAGTATGTTGAAAATGTGATTTAAAAAAGTCATATAAACACATTGTGTTGAAAAATATGAATGAGAATATAGTATACTGAGGATATTTAAACAAATAAATAGTATAGTATGTCGAAAGATATGGTTGAAAGAGTCCTTGTATTGTAATTTGAACAATGCGTGAAAAATTCAAAGCATAGTATAAATAAATAGCCTAAAAAGACCTTAGGCTACGGGGATCCTCTCTGTGACAACATACGAATGTTTAGATAGTATAGATATCGTAAAAAGTATGATTATTCAATCCAACATCTCTCTTCCCCTTTGAAGGCTCCTCAGTAAAACCATTATTACTCATAATTACTCGTCTCCCTCCTTCCAGCCAATCGGCCTCTCTCTCTCTCTCTGTTTTTGTTTGATTTGGCCAATGAGGTTCCGTTAAAGCGATCCTCCCCAGTAAAGCCAGTCATGGTTGACCACTCTGACTCCCTGACAGCAGCAAAGCACAGCGGAGCAGCCACATCTGGCAAATGCTCCTCACATCTGGTTTGTGTATCAGCTTCTCGCACGGCCACAGAGTCTGATGGCGTACCACAGAGACGAGATGAGCAGCGGAGAGGAGCTGGGACGTTCAGAGGTCAGGGAGAAGAGACAGGAAATGTCCCTCACTGACAGTGACAGCAGTTTGTTTTGTTGGAGGAACTTTCTATTGCTCTTTGAATTATTTGATTTGCAGTGACTAGAACAAAGAGGTACAAGGTAAAAGCTTCTTCAAGGATTTAATCTCCCAAGAAAACATAAGGGTGGCTACATTTGTTGGCCTTGGGTCTTTTATCTTAAATGTGTTTTTCTTTTTCATGAACTACATAATGTATCAGCTTGGTTATCAATTCAAAAAATGCAGAAGTGTGCCTGTTGTCCATAATTTCTAACCCCTTTAAAACAAAAGAAAAATCTGCAGAACAATGTAAATATCACATACATTTGTATATATATATTATAATAACAATAATAAAAGGTTAAAAATATGAAAAATATAAAATAAATTAAAATACTTTTTATATATAGTAATATGTTAAAAACATATCAGTTCAAAATGAATGATTATGAACAAAAATCAACTAAATAAATATATATTTTTACCTACACACATACATCATTCTAACATACATCATCGTAATGGAGTTTAACAGAAACTAAATGCACATAAGAAGGTAGAGGTACATTTAACTCCAAATCCATATTCTTATTAAGTTAAAACTAGATGCAGTTATGAAGAGTACATGTAACTATAAGTTATATTAACTTTCCAAGTTTTACATTAATGCATATCTGGTGGCATCTATGTGTCCTTCCTTATACTCCAGATTGTAGGCTTTTCACATATTTTTCACGTTATAGCTGTGCTGCTATTCCACTTTAATGAAGATATACTTTATACTGCACATATTTTTCCACAGTAATTTACTATATTATTTACTTTTTTGTATATTTATATTCTTACAAAAAAGAAGATATTTTATGTTTCGTTTTAACCATAGTTTTGTATGATTTGCTTTCATTTTACACCTTAGTTTCTCTTGCTGTGTTTATGGATGCACTCTTAAACACCAAAGACAATGCATGTAAACTTGATTTGGTTATGAAGTATAATTGAGAGCAGACCTGTGTCAAAACAATAACTGGGACATTTAAAACTCAAATATTAAGTTAAATGAATGAATTGGTATAGAGATAAAAAAGCTTCATGCTAAGAGACAAAAAGCAGAAGTTAACTTAAGGAGTTTGGTCCTCCTCTGTCGGCTTGTGACCCTTTTTCAATAGTTATGTGTTGTAATGTCGTCCTCTTGTGTCTGACTTGTGTTCTGCACTTAAAGAAGACACGTCTGTGTAATAATGTAATGGACATATTGTATATGGTAGTACAATGTGCAGATTTTACGTTTACTTCTTCAACTTGGATAAACAATTATATTATGTTTTAAAAAATATTTCATTGGACATTTTATAGTATTTATATTTGTATAAATGTTTTTGTTTTTGTTTTATTTATATTTTATTTGATTTATGTCTTTACCTTGTGTTTTTATAAATATTTATATTTATATTTTATGTTTTATTTAAAATGTTGCTTTAACTTCTTATGTTTGTATAAATATTTGAATTCTATTTTATTCAGCAGTTTACTTTATCTTCTTAGGTTTATATACATATTTCTATTTTATTTTATCTTTTTATTACACATTCAGTATACCAATTCACCCCAGGAAAAATGAAGTATTCTGATATGGATATCTGTTTTTAATGGAATAAAGTGGCACTTGCTTTATATAATGTCATGTAATTATTTATAAAACAATGCAGCTTTTGAACAGTTGCCATACAAAAAAGGTGTTTCTGATAACACAAGTGAAATCCTCACATTTTGTGCATTCAAATGAATTGAAAGCCCCATGAGCTTACTGCCACATAAATATTAACTCTGTATCATCAATCACAGTGAAAATAAAAATGGGAAATCAGATTTATTTCATATATCTTTTTATTCCCAATATTCATTGTTCATTATAAAATGTTGACACTTGTTTTTTTAAGAATTGGCAACATAATAAGACTGTTGTGAAATTTAAAGCCACACAGACAAACATGCAATATCGCCACACTCTGAACCTACTGACCTCAGTCACACACTGCTGTACCCTGCATTTACCAGAGGCATTTGAATGCACCATGCCTCCTTCTTAAGGCTTAAGCAACGAAATGATAAGATGTGTTCCCCTGGTAGAGCTCCTTTCTCCTTCCAGTGAAAACACATATTTAATTTGGTGTTGCAGCAAAATGTATTTGGACCTGGATTATACAGCAATATAAATGATTCTTCCAGTTGATTGACATTCAAGTTTTTCTCATATTTAACGCAAGCAAATTTCAAGATTGAGCAGAAAATAACACTTTGGTTTGATAACAAATTCAAAGAGGTTTGTTTGTACATGACAAATTAGTAGTGGTTTTAGAAGAATAATGGCTTAAATAAATTAAAATCAATGGTACCGTCAAATAAGAAGCCAGAAACCAGGAAAACAAAACCTTAATTTCTACTAAAAAGTAGTTAATTCGATTCCAATATCAGAAACGGTTCTCTCATGAGCTTCAGAGAGGACAGCAGAGAGGGAGCTCTGGAAATGGAGGTCATGAGGAAGCAAGGACACTTAAGGGAGGAGGATTGTTGATCAGAAAATAAAACAGGCCTTTTGAATGTGATTACAAATCTTCACTTTTTAGGGACTGCATCAAGGTTTGCAGGATAATTATTAACAAGAAAATGAAAATGGGTTGGGGGCTGCAAAGAAAGAAAGGTCATCATGCAGGGCCAGATTTGCATTCATGGCTAAGCTATGTTACTTTTGTATTTCCAGCAAAGAAAGCCTACATACCGTGCGTTGTGTTCACAATTTTAGTTTTAAGACTTTAAAGTTCAATTCTTAGAAAATATCCAAGCACTTTGTACATAGCTGGCTAGTCGTATCAAGTGTTCCCTCATGAGGATTATCAATGATGTACAGCACCATTCCAAAACATTCACTGTGGATATTAAAGTTCAGAAAGGCGGGAAGGAGAGAGGAAACGAGGAAAGCTACATAAAGCACATCGGGAAAACACAGATATGGGCCATACAGTGGTCCGATACATTTTGAATATATTTTCCAAACCAGGTTTGATCTTTTAAGACTGTTATTATTTTAGAATTTTAAGTGCGGATTAAGTTAACAGCTGAGATAAGAATCAACCAATTGTATCGGGTAATGCCAAATATTTTAGCACACTATTACCCGACCATAGAGAAAGATCTCTGATAATTGATTTTCTCATATATGATTATCGCTGCAGCTCTTGGATGTTCCTGATACAAGATACAAAATACAAAGGTGATAGAGTGGTGCAGTGATGACGTGTTTTTGTAGGCCGGCCCGGAAGTTAGCATTGTAGATGGCTGACTCGACAAAAAGCAACGGAATTTTCAATTGGATTTAAGATCTGTTGATTATACATTTTGTTCAGCAGGATAATCTCCACATATTAACACCACTTCATAATTTGTTTTTAACCATGACCGGGAGATGTAAATAGCTAATGTTAGGCTTCAAAAATGAATTATTGTCACCACCGCGTGCGCCATGATGACGTTCAGTAGTCTCATTTGGCCTCAGGTTAGCAACCGTTATTTTTTAGACAAATAGAAGCTACAGAAAATCCCCAGTGGAGTATTTACTGATGTACTTTCTGTCATAGAACTTCAGCTTCTATCAACCTTATTTCAGGCACGATAAAAAAAAAACCCGCAAGGGCTAAAATGTTAACCAATTTCCCGGGTTAAAGGACTCATTCCTGCACCACCCTTCAGTGTCGCAGCGTTTAATAAGATTTAAGATTAAATCGTTTTAAAAAACATATTCAAATATAATGTTGCCCAAATCTGGAGGAGCATGCTCAGACTTAAAGGAGGAAGCTATTATTTTCTTAGCTGTGTGTGTGTGTGTGTGTGTGTGTGTGTGTGTGTGTGTGTGTGTGTGTGTGTGGGGGGGGGCCTCTTAGGCGGTTTTCTTGCAGACGTGGATGAAGTAGCAGGGGGCCTGGGTCTGGCTGGGGACGTACGTCTTGAAGTCTCCGTAGACGCTGTGCTCCATCTTGCCGTGGAAGGCCTCCTTCAGTAAACCAGTGAAGCTTTCGAGGCAGTGAGGGTAGTAGGACAGACGGAATTTACTGGAAAAACAGAGCATTCACACGTCAGAATTCCTGCAACACTCTTCACTTTTATTGTGTCTAACAGGTCTGGTGACCTTAGCTGTTCAATTCAATCCAATGTGAAAATACTCAGTAATCACCAGAGAATGCCTAGAGCCCTATTTGAACAACACTAGCATATTCTGTGAAAAGCCATGAATGTGTATGTCAACATCTTGGTGATCCTTATCCTGTGTTATGCTGCCTTGTCCGTTATTGGTCAAATAGAAATCCCACCACTAATGACCTGTCATATCTCCAAAAATAGAGGATAACATTTACTTTGTGCAAATTTGCATGCAAAGATGCAGATGTTCTCAGTGATTTGAGGTTTTATCTTTTTTTCCATGGTTGTTTTCTTGGCCTTTTCACGTTATAATATTTGGAAAGCGTGTCGAAATTTTAATGTAATGTTGCGGGCGCAAATGCACAATCCTTACCCCAGCTCTATTTGGTTTGGTTATTTAATTCATTAGATTCTTCAGAAAATGTATTATATTGGGATAATGAAAAATGTAAATAATATATACTACAAGATTATATGAACAACATACTAGGGCTGGTCAATGCATCAATATTATGGTGGTTTCGTGATATGACACTAGATATCATGTTGCATTTGGGATTTGTGTTATCCTAATATGGCACAAGTGTTGTCTTTTCCCGTTCTTGAAGGCTGCATTATAGTAAAATGATTTAGTTATATTTCAGTCTTCACTCACTATAGGAGCCATAAGCCTAATTTGATATATATATATATATACACAGCTGCGGAAAAAATTAAGAGACCACTTCAGCATTATCATTTTCTCTTGTTTTATTATTTATAGGTATGTTTTTGAGTTAAATTAATTTTTATTTTATTGTATTCTATAAAGTACTGACCATTTTTCTGTGTGTTGGAATTCAACAGACACTGGACTGGCTGCCATAGATACATTTGGAGTGGTCTCTTCATTATTATTTTTTTTTAAATACAATGTTCAAATATATATTTGAACATTGTATTTCCTTATTATTATTATTATTATTATTATTATTATTATTATTATTATTATTATTATTAATAATAACAATAATAACAATAATAATAATAATAACAATAATAATAATAATAATAATAACAATAATAATAATAATAATAATAATAATAACAATAATAATAATAACAATAATAATAATAATAATAACAATAATAATAATAACAATAATAATAATAATAATAATAATAATAATAATACTAATAATACATTTGTTTAAAGCAGCAGTAAAACATATTTTTTGGACCTCTAAAAACATGTTCTTTTGTCCTGCCACCACTTTGTTTTAGTCAAAAATGACATGAATATTATGTTTTGTTGGAGTCAAGCGTATTGCTTGAATGTTGGATAAGATGGAACTACAATTGTCAAAAACTACGCTCTGGAGAAGCCGAGCTATGGAGGAAGGGTTGCAGTGACAGCTTTTCACACACGGCACATTTAGTGGAACATCAACAACGTGATCAACATTAATAATACCGATTTTTTCAAAAATCTCATAGTTTACAGATCTTATGAAGCGACAATAGTTAAATATAAAATATAGTTCCTATATCCATATTGAGTTATTTGGTTAAAATATCATCATATTTGATTGAATACATTTCACCCAGCCCTGCCGTACACCAGAGGCTTTTGTCCCATATTGTCCCACCCCCAGCAGTGGGTGGGGTTACTGTAGATACAGTGTTCTGACGTACCTGACTTCAGGTGTATTTTGGAGTGCGGCCTTGGGCACTTGATGGTGTAGTCCAGAGTGATCATATGGGGCTTATTGTCGACCCACAGCACAGAGGTAGAGATGTCCTGAGTTAGATCACTCTGCAACACAAACACACACAATTATGAGACACGTTGCTGAGTACAAGGCACCAAGAATGATCTTTGTCTTCAGCAGGGACTGAACAAACCAGGCAGTGGCTCTATGGAGAGTCTTAGAGCAGACTGGGATTACAGAGGGATCAGAAGTGGATCTTTATGGAGCACATGAATGTTGACTTGGTTTTTCTACTTAGGCCTTCCAGCTGGTTCTTTCATTCTTTGTTTGGATTAAGGAATATGGAACTTGTTTTGTGGGTAATAGAAAAAATAAGGCTATTTTCCGTTGGTTCCTGTTGTTTATGATTGCGTATTATATCTTTTAGCTTTTGAAATAAAAAGTTATAATAAATTCCACGATTGGTAATTCAACCTTAGATAAATGAACACAAACATGTGCTGCTTATGCAAATAAATGCCATTTCAAACCACATCTGAAAGCACATTTTTTCATCATCCCAAATAGATTTTATTCTCAGTACCCCTGACATGATCAGTTTTTCTCCCCTTTGCCAAAAAAAAGTCTTAAACCTAACAGTTTCTTCCACATTTCCTTCTGTTTCTCTGGGGCCACTTTCGATGAAAATCTGACAATATCCGGCAGGCTCTGGGTAGAGATTTAGGCCTTAAACTCAGCTGCTGCTAGGGCTCGATGCAAATAAAACATTCCTAAACAATACGAGTCTTTTCAACTCCTCTGTAAGAAGCAATAAAGAGTCAAATAGATTGAAAACAGGTTTGGTTCCTTTGTTAAACCTTAGTCTCTTAGACCAAGATGAACCTACATTTTCTTGGGGAATCACTTCAAAAACGACCTGACAGTCTATTTCTAATATTAGCAAATTAAACTAGAACAGCATGTGTTTGGAGAAAACTGTTTGGTTAGTAGAGGCATCAGAACAACATCATAGACACAAAAAAGAATAATGGCCAACAGCACTATTTAAACTTAAACGTGTAAATGTCCAGTCCTTTATGTAATATGCAGTAAACTGAAAGTAACAAACGCCCTTAGACTTTTCTTCAGTTTCAGTTCCTCTGTGTTTTCCAGCTAACTCAAACTGTTGGCCTGAGGAAGATGTAGACACACAGACAAATCTCTGAAACACATTTAGTGAGGCAGGTTGTGTGTCTTCCCAGCAACATGAGCAACCTCAGTTTGATGAAGAAAGTGACCAAGACAGATGTAAAGACACTTAAGGCCTTAGTGATCACACTGAATGGAACCATTTATATGAAGAAGAAGTTTCATGCTAAGAAGAAGGTGACAGACAAGAACAGGAAGTACATGAATGAATATGAAGAGCGCATAAACCGCATACCAACTGTGATTTTCAACACACAATAATAGGGGTGTGCCTAACATAACAGACATGTTTCTATAGCAACCGTTTGATACACTATCTTTTTTTCTTACGAAGACCATAGTAGACATTATTTCCTCTCTGGGTATGTCACAGGCATGCACACAATAGCAATGAGGACTCAAAAGTCTTGATGAAAGAAGGTCGGGGGAAAAGCAGAATCAGAATGTAGGTTTTGTGATAATTGTTTCATTTGAGAATTCAATTAAAAATAAGTACACAACACAAAGATCAAAAGCAAAACAGTGTGCTGACAAGTACTGACAACCACCAAAATCCGATACATTGGATAACAGAGGTTAAACATGTAAAGCTGCACAGCCTAGCAAAACTGTGTTTCTGGGAGGCCAAACTCATGACACTCATGCCCAATATTTCAGAGAAAACCTGATTTTATTCCCTCTCAGGATATGACTTTAAGACGGCTCAGTACGGGTCTGTGAATATTCCCCCTCCTGGATCTAGAAATGATCTGCAGGCAGCCTGAGAGCGCCGCCTTGAAACGTAATGAAGGATCAACAGGCTGCACCCATAGGTATAAAGTTGGTAGCTGGATGGGGTGGGGGCTGTGTTGGGTTAGTGGTCTTGGTGTCAATTTCAGAACTGAACACCCCTCCTGAATGGGTGATGAAATGAATCGTCTTTATGCAAATTTGCATCTCTCTAATAAACCTTTCCTAACTACATACAGCCTTTAAATGCCTATAATTTTTAACAATGTATAATTGTCATAAATCAGTGTTTATTATAGTTAACCTATTTTAACACCAATCTTTAAACTGAAAGCAAGATTAGTTTTCAGGGCATTGTGTTTGTGTGATAACGTGTCAGTATATTGTAAATTATTTCAGTGTAGTGTCGAGTCCCCTTTTAGAGCTTCTGATGTGCTTATTAGTTTGTCCCATTTCACATATCTCCATTATGTCCTGTGATTGCACTTATAATTGAATTGAAATTGAGTACCTTATAGTAGATATTTTTGCCTTGTGGCGCCCGGCCGGTCTCCAGGATGTAGTCGTAGTTACGGTGGTCAATGATGAGGATCCCACCTGGTCTCACCATACTGGCAATGTTCGAAAGGGCCAACTTTTGGTCACTCTGGTCCCCTGAGAGCAATAAACATTGGATGATCATTGGAATTCAACTGAAGGCTAGACTGTTCTTGGTAGGAGATGGTCTTTTAGTTAATTTTGTAATCCAGAGACATTTTAAAATCAATGTGAAAGTTCTTTGGAAAAAAGGATCATTGAAGTAACATCTCCATCCCTTTAACTTTAACGTACCCTTAAAGTCTGGTAAATGGGCGAATGAGTTGCCGAGGCAGATGACAGCATCAAAGCCAGGGCCTGGTTTGGGAAGATCCTCTGCTAATGTCAACCAGTTGGCCTCTTCAATCACTGAGGGAAACAACGTCCAAAAAGTCAAACATAAAGAACAAAAACATGAAGACCTCACCCGATAAAATAAAAATAAGGCTCAAATGAAAACTGGCGTACCCCACTGGTCAAAAGCCTGTTCTTTTCTTCTCTCCCATCGGGACTTCAGTGCGTACTTGAGCATTTTGTCGCTGGCATCCACGCTGGTCATACTAAAGCCCTCCTCCACCAACATGATGGAGTCAACGCTACAAAACACAACAAATTTGCTCTGTAAATATACAAGTTCTGTACTGAACTAAAACATAGCATCACACTCTTGGCTGATGACACCCTATTGTAGTACAGAAAATGTTTTCTTCATTGACTTCATCCTGTGTCAGGAGTGAACTGTTGTAAGATGTGTGTGTGGTGACTATTGCCACTCAATCTCACCGAGGGATTGGCCAACTGGACAAACTAACTGGACGTGTGTAATCTCTATTAACGATAAAGTTTTAGCTTTATCAATACCATTTATTTCCAAATAAAAACAGTGTGTACAGCTACGCGCCCAATTAGTTTTCTCCAGTTAGCCAATCCCTCTGTGATAAATAGTCACCACATTTAAGTCAAAAAACTGTTGCTCTTCCCAGTTCCAATCACCGCACCCGTGCCAGGGAGATCAATTATATATGTTGTTGCCCCATTACGCTATCTAGTGTTCAAAATAACAAAAAACATAGAACAATTCTAATGGGTGCAACAGTGAGATTTGATGTGCTCCTAGAATACAAATTATCTAGTTTGTTTTCCTCAAAAAGGCAATGCAGTTTGTAGATGAACGTCTTCATATGCATTAATAATTTACAGGCATGAAGAAATAAATAATATTTGACAGCCAGTAGCTTTTTATGCACCGGGCAGAACCACATGAACACATGCCAAACACAGTCTGGCTTTGGGCTGTTGGATTTAGTTTGCATTCTCCTTGCACTGAAGTCTCTTTGGGGATTACAAATCTTCCCCCCCCCCTAATAAAACTTGGGAGTTAATGTTGAACGATATGCAAGAGCCAAGGAAAAATTCAAACAACAGAATCCAAATTAATGCGTATTGGAAGTTAAAAAGTTACACAGGAGCAGATTCATTGCACAATGACCTAAACAACTGCAACCATTAACTTAGTAACAAGATAATATACAACAGCACAAACATACACACATAAAAATACAACAACCTGTATGCAGGGGGACTACGCAAACCAACTGTAAATAAATATATAAATGTAGATAAAATTAAACCTACGGGAAAAACAAATCCCCAAAAATCCTCTATGGCTCAAATCAAGGTAGATATGCAATTTATAATTAATCTGCAGCTTCTTCTTCTGTGCTTTCATAGGTTGTTGCTAAATATAACGGCAGAACTGGAGAGCACATTTAAACAGCCAAAAATAGTGAGGCCAGTTGTACTCTCATTCCACTGTGAGCATGTTTATGTCGCCTCACATGGTGGTGAGGCGAGTGGAACTACTATACAACTTGTCAGGGCCTGTGGGTCATCATGCTGGGTCCCTGCAGATTTATGTAAAATATGAATAAAGAAGTATTAGGATAAAACATGTCTGTCTAGTGTAAAATCCTGGTTTACATGCCATTTAAATGTTGCATCTCTTGAACAACTTCTCTCAGACAAATTGAGGTTAAGGTATGTTGTCCTGCTGTCTGTGTTCAGCCAATGACCTTGCTGTGGTTCCAGGGCCCAGATACACTATCAGCAGAGGTAACAGACTGCACAGAACCAGTCAAAACTCCTTGCAACAACATAGAACCAGTTCAAAGGCCACTGAACCCTACATCTGCTATCTCACACCCCAGGTTAGAATGTGTTTTGAATGAGGGTTACTGGTGCAGTAGAAGGCAGAAAATATTTACAAATATGTTCACAACTAAACTTTGTTTAAGCCATACAATCCATTTTAGTCGTAATGTTAAAATTATTTCAGCCAATATGTGTCAGCTCATGGTCTCAGCTCCGGACTGCTGGCACAGTGGCTGTTGCAACTCTGCACTTTCATTCATTACTCTCTGGCCTAATCCGGTTATTGTCCAGAGTTAAAAGAGTCAGCGGGTCGAAATTCCAGAGAAGCTGGACGATTTGGTTTATATGAAATAATAGTAATCTTGATCAAGCCCCTCAATATCACTATTGTGAAACATTGTAGGGTTGGGGGCTGCATAAAATGTTTCCACAATGAGATTTTTGATAAATAAGCATCAGCATTCTGAATATCATGACTAAGAAGGTAAAGAGAGATCATAAAAGTATAAAATTACACAATTTCACTATAATTTAGCCATCAAAACAATTATACAATATGCAAAATCCAATTTGATATGTACTCTAATATCATGATCATTGATAAAATATTGATATTTTGCCCAGCCCTAATATATGCTTTGCATAAAGAGCCTCTTATGTTACTTTTGTATGTTTTTATATCTGTCTATTCAGATAAACTTATTTTTTAATTGTAGAACAAAATTGGCATTTATAATACTATCTATCTATCTATCTATCTATCTATCTATCTATCTATCTATCTAGATATATATATAGATATATATACAGAATGATTATATTTTACATTAGGAATGATCTATCCTGAAATAAACTATTTTACATACTGTAGGATTATATGTTCTTATATGTGTCTATGTCACTCTCAAGAACCAGAACGTTTAAAGCCTTTGAAATATAGAAACACCGTACACATGGCCAGAATAACCATTTTACTAAATTAGACTGTGCTGCTTGATCACTCGGTCACACCATTCACAAACATGGAAGGTTATTGTAGCAGCAGAATTTTTATCAGCACTTTGTAATGACTGCCATATGACTAATACTTAGAACTCATACTTACACAACTGGGTGCAGTCTACAATTCGGACAACAAGAATTAAAACATGTTTTAATGTCGTTGACTTGATGTATAGAATTAAAGCCGAATTAGAGGTTGGGTTGAGCAACAGTGGAAACTGTGAGAACGTTTTGAATAGGGTGTTACGTTTGCCAATTTAAAAGAATAAGCTTAACAACTGTACACATTTTTAGAGGAGTTTGTCGGGACGTTCAGTGCTACACCAGTGACCAATGTAAAGCGTATACCCCTCATTACCCAGTTCCGCAGGCTACATCCAGCACTTTCTTCACCCCTTGCTCTCTTAGCAAAGCGACCACCCAGCTTTTGTATTCCTGCGTCCTACTCTGCGTGTCTCCGATGTACAGCTCCCAGACTTTCGCTGCTTTACCGTCGGCATACTGGTCAGGAAGACCCTCCGCGGCCACACCGAGAGAACGGGTTCTGAACACGCTGTCCACCGACATGCTGCTGCTTTCTCCGGTGTTTCCGCTTAGCTAACTGGGCTAACGAATGAGGTATTCAGCAACCTGACTGCTTTAAATGCTCTAGGAAACCGTGCTTCTTCTATAACAGGTTCTCTCTCCACATGCTAGCACAGCTCCCGGTTGTTATTATTTATATATAACAAGGGAGGGGCAAACTTTAACCCAATGGTACTATGCTGTGAACTTACGCCTACTTTCTGATAGGGTGAAGGAAGGGGAGACAGTAACCATATTTCCCTGTTTACGTTAGCACACCTTCCGAAATATCCTCCCAGGATCATTACACACTTTGCTACATTATAAGTAACTTTCAATGGCGAAAATGGAACACTATAGATAATAGACTTTACGGTTAGGGTTATTTTGTAAAGCTAGCCAGACTGCTAAATAATGTAGCACGTTTAATTAGCTGAGAAAAGGGGTTGCCTGTGAGGCTGAGCTCAGGGCACACAGAGCACACATTTCATCACTCATTATTTCATCATGCAGCTTGGACACATGACACATTGTAGACGTGTTACCAACTGAACAAAATGTAGGCTTTATTTGTATGCTTATGCTACAAAAAATAAGTATTAACTTTATTAACCAGTACTTAACTAAATGGATAGTATATTATTGTGCAATTAATGAAAAAAACAAACAGGTTTCATGACAATGCATAAACCTAAGTTAGGAACATGAACCAAGCCAAATAATACACTTCTGCCACACATACAAGACAACCACCTTTAGTTTGTTTTCTCTCCCAAAAAAGGGAACGCCTCCTGTTGTGATTGGCTGACTATGCTCACGAAAGGCAAGGTATTTACTGACAGTTGAGTCACAACCAGTGTGATCCAGGTTAGGTTTGTTCCACCCAGACTTATCAACACACACCAATCCTCCTACAAGAAGTCCTGTTAGTTACACACACTTGCACATTTATTCTCAAGAGCACGCAAACCAGGGCAAAAGTTGTTTGTGCACACTGAATATCGTTGTCCTACAGGTTTAACTGGGAAACTAATTCTTAGTAATGCGTGTGACTGTAGAAATCTTTTTCTTATATACATAGTTATTCTGCTCCGTGTGTTTTGAGGGCTTGTAAAACAAATACACAGGTAGTATTACATATTAATTAATAATATTACAGTGACACTAGTTTTATTACTTTGTGTCTAGATTTGGTATGAATTTTCCTTAACTTTTAATCTGACTTTTTCTCCATTGACCCATTGTTGAACTTCTGACCTTAACCCTTAACAAGCTCAGTCAGTACTTTGACCTCTTAGTCAATGTTTTGTTTTACTGTCAACTAATTTGAGGACCAAACCAATATGATAAAGATGTGTCAATGTCGTAATACTTCCTGACTGCGTTTGGAACTCGTTCAGAATGATTAATACTGAGGTCTGCTGACAGATTCCTCCTTGTGGTCCCGAGCTTGAGGTTGAAACAGCGGGGAGACATGGCCTTTGCTGTAGCAGCTCTTGACTTGGTCCCACTTTGACTGTTTTTATATACCGTTTGAAGACCCATCTTTTCTCACATGTGTTTGCAGAACCCCTATAAGACATGTTAGTCTGTGATTTTAAATTGGGGTTTTAAATAGTTTTTCATCACATATGAGAGTTTTATGTTCTATGTTTTACATTTGTATTATGCCCTATCTGTTTCTTTGCTTTTTTAAATATATATATTTAGTAGTGTACAGCACTTTGGCCAACTGTTTTAAAATATATATATATATATATATATATATCTTTAAACAAAGAGTATTCCACATTTCATTGGCTGAAATGGGCTTCCATAGCTGTCTTTCACCACTGAGCTTCATCAACCTGTTTTTAACCATATGAACATATAAAAGAGCCTTGAGCCTACTTATAGTTCTCTTTGTCTCAGGAACTACAGGGAGTGGCCACTGTGTTGGAGGTCGTTTTGAATAAGTAGTTGTCTATACGAAATACCAGAATGCAAAACTATTGAGAACAGTTTAGAGGATCTGAGAACAGTGTGTTGAGTCTGAAAGAGAAAGAAGTCTTAGTTTAAATGGTAATCTCAGTATGAGTGTTGAAAACAACATCTACCATACATCCTTTAGAAAACGTGATAACTGCAACACTATCATAAGATGTTAAGCATTAAAACTGAATTTGCATAAAAGTTGTGAAATGCTTGTGTGCAAAATAAGAAGGAAGTAGTAAAATAGTGTGAAACAGACAAACAATGAACTTTGTTACACTAAAGATTTTACACATTTACAGTGATTGATTACATGGTGAAAATATTAAAGGCATCATTTACTTCATGATGCTTTGATCTCCTCACTCCTTTATAATTGTAACAGCCTATGCTCTGTTCTGGAGCAAGGCTTTTTTACTTTCAAGACTCATCATGACTTGGTTCAGACTTTATTTAATCCCCTATGAACTATTGCATAGTTTGAGATCGTCTGGCAGAAAAAAGAAATTACGCAATATGCCTTCTACTGTGTACTCAAAGACACAGTGCAGTGAGTCAGCATTCATTATACCATGAATTACATGCAATTTAAATGTATGACCAAACATATAAATAACTTAATTACATGTATTCTGTTTATTGGTGTCTTCTCTCTGTGTGAGACTTTGTGACTAGCTTGAACAATGTTTTTTTTTTTTACAAACCAAAAGATATTGTGTTTAATAACTCAAAAGCTAATACTAATACTAATACTAGCCAATTCAGATGTCAAAATGAAAACAACTCGTTTGCGTCAAAAGTAAAAAATACATATAAGGGTACAATGGAACAAATCTCCTAACACTTTTTAAAACACTAGCCAGACTGCCATCTGCTGTTCTTTTGTAGAAATTGCTGACACTCACATACTCACATTTTTTTACTTTAAAATCAGATGCTGCTTTAAAGCACATATAAACTGTCAGACATGCAGGTATATTTCTATATTGTGTCTAGCAGCTTTTCTCTTCTCCTCTGGGTCAGCATTTGAGCCTGTGGCAGTTGAGACTGGTGTTTCTGAGAGTTCTAGAAGATGTTCTGCATTGTAGTTTTATGTTTTGTTTACTTTCATTTTTTTTGAAGAGAACATTATACTATTTTGCACGTTCAGTCTGCTCTGATCGGTTGGCTTGTTTATGATTGGTCAATTGCTTAAAAATGTCCTGCCTCTTAGCCATCACGTACAATGTTTAGGTAGCCAATAGAAAAGTGTTACATAGTAATGTCACTATGTTCCAGAAGTAACCAAAGGAGTCCAATTGAGGCATTTCAGGTGCTGGGGAGAGTGGAGGAAACACAGAGATGTTTGCCTTGCAGCAAAAACCTATATAACACACTACAGGAAATTAAAACCCCAACAACATAATAGCAACTTCAATGCAGTTGTTGTCATTTTACCCTATCAATTGGCCAGTGAGCTTTATATGCTTATGAGTTATCAAACAACATCTTTTTGCTTTACAAAGAAAACTAGACCCAGGTCTCACACAGAGACAAACCACCAAACTGGGCACACACTGATGTCTGCACGCCCAGAGGAGAAGAGAAAAGAGGCTGCAGCCCTCCTCAGTCCATAATGCAGGCCCTGATTAGTAAGTGCAAACACCTGAAGTGGAGGCTGGAGGGAGATACACACAATTCAAATATACCTGGAAATCTAACAGTTTATACAGTATGTGCTTTAAAGCAGCAGCGGACCTTAAAGTAAAAAAAAGTTGCCACATGTGACCCCCCACCCTCCTCTCAGCAATGAGTACAAAAGAACAGTAGATGGCGCTCTGGCAACAACAATAATGAAAGCAAGAGATGTTACAAATTCATTCAGATTTTAATTCCATGTCATGTAAATAAACACACACAAGTCACAAGTGACACATGAAATCACAGTTAAATGCAAACATATTTATGTTTACGCTCAGTCAGAGTTAAAAAAATAATATTACATCTCTTACATTTAAAAAATAACTTTTCCTAAGGATTTATTTTGTCATGTCATCTGTTCAACTCCATTTTACTCCTCACTTGTCTGCAATATTTCTTATCGCTTATATAGTTTCATATTTTTCCTTATGAACCCTATTTGCTAAACTTATAGAATGAGCTTCTACCTGTCAAAATGACTTCCGAGCCCTTGCAATTACAACATGCTGGTTCAATACTGCTTCAATTTATACACATGATTGTACTTTATCCAAGTAAAACTTTGAAAAGATGTTGATTTACTTAATATTTGCTTTTATATCTACTGTCCTTATTTCTGTATATGAGAACAGAGTTTCCTCCTCCGAAAACTACAGTGATTAGTTAATGCATTCACTTTAATTAATGTTTCTATTTTAAAATGCATTTTCGAAGATCAAAAACTAAAGAAGAGTTTATTGTGATAATTGACCTACTGCAGCCGTCTGAAAAATGCAATTGAGTCTATTATAGTGCTGATGGGACAATGGAGGTAATATTCTTTATTTATCTATGAATTATCTTGTATTTGACTCTCGATATTGTTCACAGGAAAGGTGCTGACTGCTGAATGGAGTTTGCCTCTGCGCTTCTGACGCTCCACAACATAAAACCTTATCACAATGATAATAACGGCCACAGCCACGATAAAAGTGATCCATATCCAGACTACACCCCCCGCCGGCGCGGCAGCACCCTGCTGTGTGTGATTATTGGCGGCTGGTTTAACAACACTTATGACAACAGGACTTGTGACAACCAAACTTTCTCTGCCTTCTGCTTTGACACATTTACCGTGATCTTTCAGTGTGAATCCTTCTCGGCAGAAACACACAAAACTCCCAAAAGTGTTTTTACAGTGTTGATCACATCCATAATTCGAACATTCATCTATGTCCTCGCAAATTTTTTCACTAAGTACATAGCCATCGGGACACAAGCACCCATCATCGGTTCCTCTGTCACATATCGCAGGGCATTTCTGTTGCCCACAGTGCAATTTGCACCGCCCGGGGTCCTTGTCGTCTTGGATATATCCTGGAAAACAAAAACATACATAACCTCCCTTTTCATCTTTGCATGTATGCTCACAAGGACCAACTGAACAGCCTTTAGAGCTTAGGATAACATTTGGATCTGACAGTTCTTCCGCCTGGCATGCGTCTTTGTACTTTGTTCGGCACAGAAACCCATCCGCCTTGTCCGAGCACAGCCTCTCTGTCCACTTTCCATCCTTTGAAAGTGACACACAGTGTGGAGAGCACACCTCAACGCGGTCTTTCCAGCTGATGAAGGATGGAAGAAAGGTCGTTTGCGTACTACCAGAAGTCCACTTATAGCCTCTCAGTGGGGCTGAAAGGTTGCTGCAGGTGGAAGCGGGTAAACGCATTCCAATCCAGAAGTCTCCATACAGTTTATCTCTGAAAATGTCAAGAGTCCTCTCATCTGCCTCTGACTGAAATGTCATTAATGACCCATTCCTGTCGAAGCATGCTTTCTCTGCTGTTTGGAAGTCCACTCTGTCTTGTTTAACAGTTATGCAGTCATTCCCTGTACAAAAAGGCCTACAGACACCAGCCTGCTTTGTGCTAAATCCTGTCTCAACAGACAATAAAAAAATCACTGAAATCAAAAAAGTCATTGTAATCACCCTCACTGGCACGAAAGCAGTCATTTGCAAGCAGGCAACGATGGTCTGCAGCAGATCATCTTATAATGTCCGCTGAGTAACGTTTACAGTTATTTAGAGTATGGGGCTTCCTACTCAGGAAGCAACTCCACTGAGAACAAAGAGGGAGTTAAAGACAGGAAGGAAGCGAGATAAAGTTGGACCACTGGCTTCTTTCCAATGTTGGTGAAGGCCAAGGATCATTAACAGCAAAAACAGGAATTAAACCCTGTTCAGAATTAACTGTTCTATTGTCTCATAGCCTAATAACATTGAGTCCATACTCAGATGTACATGTTTTCATCATTATAGTGTATTTACACCAGCATGTTTGTGCCAACTATATTCAGCTATTATAATGACAAATCAGAAATTGAGCAGGCAGTGGTAGACATATGACTCAACAAGTATGATGGTAATATAGCATATTACCCCCTCTATACTGGAACAGCCCTTTTGTACCGACAACCCCTGTTTACACTTTGGTACTTTTTGCTAAACATTTTTTGATCCATCTCAAAACTTCTGATGGGCGATGTTTTCCTACTGATTTGTTTTCTGTTATGTAACCATTCCAACCCATAGCCTGACCAAGAGAGGTTGCAAGAAGAAAAATTACATAAATACACATGATAATCCATGTAGTCAGTGTTCTCCATCACTATCATGCTATAGGTCATCAGTCAAGATCGACTCGTAAAGTTTCTCTAAACGCGGATCCAAACCAGAGGACACCCAACAGTAGCCATCAGTAGTTATCGTTTTCTTGGCTTCTTTTTTAGACCGATGGCACCGAAAAATTGCAATAGCCTTTGTCACTGCAACCAAAAGTAGCAGAGGAATGACTGAACCAAGAACGCAGACGATCACCCTGGAATTGATCCACTCAGCCACACCTGTTGATGAGTTGTTCTCCTGATCGTCCGGCATAAGGTTCACCAGGTCCAGAATCGGCGCGTTGGTGTGAGGGGACTGGTGTTGGAGCTCCTCTGTTGTTCTGGTTAAAGACTCTGTACATTTTTCTTGTGTTTCTTCATTGTAAGGCTCCTCTGTTGAAGATGCTGATGTTGCTGTCACTTCCTGAGTGCAGTTTGACCTGTTAATCTCCAGGTAGAAGCCTTTCGGACAGGTGCACCGGAAACTGCCGATGGTATTGACACATTCAAACTGACAGAGACTACTGACGCATTCATCAATGTCCTCACACGAATGGTGATCCTGGGATAAACTGAAGCCTTCATTGCAGTAACAAGAAAAGGATCCAATACTGTTTGAGCAGCTGTGTTCGCATCTTTCTTGCGCACACTCATCCAGATCAATGCAAGTACCGGCAACCATTTCGTAGCCGCTTTGACATGTACAGGTGTAACCTCCGTGTGTGTTTACACACAAATGATGCTCACAGACCTGTAACTGGCACTCATCGACGTCAGAGCAGTTCCGTTGGTTTGCATCCAGTCTGAACCCATCAGGACACTTGCAAAAATACCCAGACTCCGTCGTCACGCACTGATGCTCACAGGTGCCCACGCCACACACATCCTTCACAATGCAAGAGAATCCATCCTCATCCAGGTTGTAACCTTCTTTGCACAAGCATTTAACCTCATCTGCTTCCTGGTGGCACAAATGTTCACATCCACCGTTGTTTCTTTCACAGTCTTCCTTTCCTGTTTTGCAAAGTGGACCAGGAACATTCCAACGATAGGTGTCGTCCGCCCCCATGCACACAGAGTATTGAGACTGTTGGTCACTACATAAAATATCTGCATATGTCCCTAGGGGAAAGGATTGCATGTCACTTCTTTGTGGCTCTTCTGAGAAAGGAGCTGTGTAGTTTATTTCTCCAGGCCCCAACAAAGCTAAAGGTTTGCACATTCCCTTGAAATAAAACTTACACGCATAAAAGGTAGGGCTTTTGCACTTTCTGTCGATCCATAACAGTTCACCTGATTTGATGTAAATTTGTACACATCTCTCTGTGCATGTATTGGCAGGTTCTTTTAACCAGTTGGAGTAGTTAGAATCTTCGTTCCCAGACACCCACTTAAACCCCCTGAGAGTCTTGTTAGATGACGTGCAGTCAGTTTTGTGCAGTTTTAATCCAATCCAAAATGTAAGAGCCCTGTCCGGACTTTTTCTTTGGATCTGCGAGAGAAGCGAACGGAGCACATCCTCTTCTTGTCGGTCTCTCACTGTCATCAAGTATCCTCCATTGTGGACACAGTTCTTTACGGCCTCATCAAAGTGCACCATGTTCATGTGCAGGGTGAAGCAGGCGTTGGAGGTGCACAGCGTCTCATGTTCAGCTTCAGAAAACCCTGCAAAGCTGCTGATGAGCTGCAGCAGAAAAATCCACAACATCTTCGCCATAGAGATCAACAAATTAGCTGTAACACCCAGAAGGTCCCTGGGAGCTTTTGGGGAGAAATGCGACCAATATGTGGTAGTCCATTCATAGCCAAAAACAAGTAAGCGTCTGAGACTAACATTCATGCTCATGCATCCTGTTTGGGACCCAAACTAAAGACGGAAACCATGTTTAGCTACTGTTATGGGTTCTTTTGCTTTCCCCCGCTGACCAGTTCCGTTCTGAAAGAAAAAAACAATGGCAGGCTCAGCGGTGTTATGACTGCGTCTCCAGATGTCTCCGGCCCCAGCAGACTTTAGGCATTTAAGCTGACTCCCTTGATTGTGGGGCCTCACAATAGCTATGCATGCAAGGGTCACAGTGGATTGATGCACAATAGCTGTAAGAGGTAATCTGTGACCTTTGCCACTGTGCTGTCGATCCGGGCAAACATAACTCACACTCCCATGTACGCACACACACTCATTTTTTCCTTCTTTTTAACAAGGTCTCTCCATTTGAAAAACACAACAACAGACAAATAGACAAAGAAAGACCAACAAAGATGAAGGTTACCCTTTCATCGCTCTCCAATGCTACATTTTCCATTTTCCATAATATGCAGGTGCTCCCTAAATATAATTAAACATACACACACTCTTACCAAGATAAGGAAAAGAACAGTCCATAAATTGTTTGTCCAATGAAAGAAAAGTAAATGTTCAAACTTTAGGAACTTGAAAAATGCAGAAATCGAATATTATACATATATATGAGAGTGTTTATCTTCTTAATAATAATAATGATAAATTGTATTTATATTGTGCTTTTCTCAGACTCAAGTCGCTTTACAATATAAGGCAGGGTCGGGGTGGGGGGAGTACAAACAAGCAAGGACAAACAAAGACGAGCAACAGGCGTTTTGATAGGGGGGGGGGAGTGGCAGAGGAGAAGAGATAAGTTTTGAGTGTGAGAGTCTTGGAGTCACAGAGATCTTGGGGGAGGGAATTTCAAAACCAGGGAGCTGCCACAGGAAATGTTCTGTCCCCAACGTTGCGGAGATGGGATTTAGGGATGATAAGAAACCGGCTGAGGTGGATCTGAAGGACCGAAGTGTTATAAATAACATGCTGCTCTTAGATGGTCTGTTTGACTGTCAACATGAATATTACAAATAATGAAACAATCACATTGACAGTTACTCAGAAAGTATTTAAAAAGCCAATTTTACACTTCGATGGATTAAGATTCTATGTCACAGTATAATTATACAGCAAAAGAAGACAAGAGTTATCCAACACCTACAGTATTTTCAGGTGTAGTGATGGATGAACTTGATTTAGTGAGTGAGTACATAGTACAACTTTACTATTTTTATCTTGCCAGGTCTCAGTCAGTGGGGTTAATTCCAGGTTGTGGGAGGGATCCTGTTATCTATGGTACAGAAGTACAGAAATCTTTACTGCATAGTGACAGTCATTACAATGATGAGTTGGAGTCACCAAACATCAGCTGTGCATTGGATAAAAGTCACTGAAGAAATGTCAGTGAGGGAGATTGTATAATCAGTCAGTCTGAGCCCCTCCCTCAGTTCTCAGATAACAGGAGTGAGATGTTGCATATCTTGCTTACATAGTGGGACTTGTCTTCAATGGCGAACAAATCTGCATCAATTCTTAACTCATGAGGCAGGAGGCTCTGCTTTAATTTGAGCAACACTCCATTTCTATTGCACATCCCTGGATTGTACACTGATAGTAAACTTGTTTAAAAAATAAAATGTTAGATATGTTACACCCCGGTCTAGGGGAACCTAGCTACAGCACAAAATTGCAGACTCCCTCCTCTTCCCACTCCCAAGAAGAGGTCAGTGACAGAAAAATACCTTCAGCAAACTTAATCGATGTTAAGGAGGTGAGGCAATCCCAACGTAACAAACAAAAAACCATACAATTTGTTCTAAACTTACCTAACAAAATAAAATACAGGCCTCTAAGGGACTCAACCTAAAAAAGGGTTTCTCACTCCTACGTTTAACTATGAGCGTGTCTCCAAAAACAGATTACATTAGTTTATTTACAAATAAAAAGATACGAAAGGGACCTACTCCCTTACTTTTGCTACACAGATCAACAGGACTAATACACACACCGACACACACACACACACCGACACACACACACCGACACCGACACACACACCTATAGGCCTAGCTATGAATGATAGAGTGATGTTTGGGTACAGTAACCTGGAAAAATGCAGGAGCTCCTACATATTAATTAACACACAAATTAATATATGAATTAAGTCAATTGAGGTTCTTTTAAAAAGTAGTCTTATTTCTCCTCATGTTTACCTTGGATAAATATACTACTACATATTGTTTTCCCCTGTTTGCATTCATAAACTCATTTCTTTGTTTTGCTTTTAAATAATTATGCGTTTGGGTACAAGTGTGTATCAGCTTTGTGTTAAAGGATCTGAAAGTACTGATTTGGATGACAAGCAAAGATATTTGTGAGTCCAGGCAACATTTCCTGTATTTGGTTAATCACAGGAAATGCCCCAACTACAATCATAGGAAGTATAGTGAGACAGTTTTCCACCCACTGAGCTCAAACAGGAAGATACTTCAAAGAAATTGCTATAGACTCATTTAACATTTTATATAATAGGACTTGGCTATCAGTTAAAATCTTACCTTCCACTTTCCTGTTTTTTTTTTAGGAAATCCAAAACAAAGTCATGTCATTCAAATCATATCACAGTCTAACTTTAGCACAGAGTTTAAGCTATACAGATGCAGTAAACAAGACTGACATCGGCTACTTTAATAAAGTACAGACACCTGTCATGCCCCACATATTTATATTGTAATGATTTTGCATGCAGAACTTTTTTCTTGTTAAAGGCTAATTTGACACTATGTATTGCTACTTATTCTGAAAGATCCATTCAACTCAAAAATGTATCTTTATTGTTTGCGTTTATACCCCGTAAATTGTCTCAAATTAATTATACTGTCTTTGTCACTACAGAGGTGTTTTTCATATTTCTCTACTGAAGGCGGCGATGTCTTCACTCTGCCCTAGAATCTGAGATGAAATTGTTTCTGGCGTAAGCTACATTTTGTTCGCCAAAAATTAAAAAGCCAATGACTGTCTAACAGTGGCGGCTCCTGACAAATTTCTCAGGGGGGGCAAAAGTTGTGATGATGGCTAAGATGACCCATTCAATGGGTAAAATAATAATAAATAAAAGTCAGATAGCCAGCTTTACAGTGTCACATCTCATTGTTTAATTTGGTTTTCAACCACTAGATGCAACCCCAGACATAAAATATACAATACATTTGGTTCCACAATAAAACACACATTAACAGATAGTTTGTCATCTAATAGTTTGCCCTTGAAATCACTTTTAGCACAGTCTACAATTTATAGCCATCATGGATGCCATAGCAATAATCAAATCAAATTATACTATAATCAAAACTGTAATTAATCAAAATTTTCCAGAACATATTCCATTTACCACTATACAGTTTACAGGTTTACAGGTCTCCGCCAGACGCGCGCGCTGTACGTCCGAGCACGCATCAGTGCGTAACTGCGTATGACGAAATCACGTTAGGGCAAGCCCCCCCGGAGCCCATAGAAATGCATTGTATCGTTCGATTTTTGAAAAAACGAGTCTCAACATGTAAGTCTATGAGAGCGCCTGGGGCGATTTTCAATCTGACTGATATCGCCCCAAGGGGGCGGGGCTACTGGTTGGACAGTGACATCCAGGCTGCTGATTGTCGCAGCGATATTCAGGCTGCTGTTTGGACTATACTATTAAGACTTAGACCGGCAAAATAAACTCTTTTCTCTCTTTTTTTTTTTTTCGTTTGGCTTAAGGAGGGCGGTGCACTATCGCCCCCTATGGGCCAGCCGCCCCTGCTGTCTAATATGCAAATGCTGTCAAAGAAACCTGAAAGCTCCAGTGCATAACAAGCTTGTTAATTACAAAAGAGCAAGAATTAGCATTAGCAAAATAAAAGTTTTGACAGCAGAATTTGAAATTAAGCCTTAATTCCACTATCTACCATAAAATCCCATTATATGTTATAGTATTTTATTATACTGTATATCCCAACCACTAACATGCCAGCTAATGTCAGTTAGATCAAGCTAAGAAATAAATGTATGTATGTCGAAACATGCATAATACTAACTATGCTAGTAGTCAATTTTGGTGCTCAAAAGATTCCTCATTTGAGTCAAACATCTTTGCTAAATCCATCCAATGTTTTCTTTGATTTTTGCCATCTTGATGCACACTGCCCATCTCTGAATTCCAAGGGTAATTTGCAAGTGTTCGGGAAAAGCTCAACAGGCTGGTATGAATTTCTGCACGGGCAGTTTTTGGCTATGCTAGCAGCTAGCTCTCTGGAAGGAAAAGTCTGTATGGCAGTTGCTTCATCACAATTGTCCAGTCTAAAATATCTCAACAAGCATTTGACTGCCATTACAATTTGAATTAAAACTTGAATATTTTATATCATCAATGATTTTGAGATATATCTTGTAGCGGTGTTTGTGAAGATGATGAAGAAGTCTCCGGAGACACCAGCTTGTAAACAATAAAGTTTATTACAACGGCGTAGTATTATACACCAACACGGGCAATACGAGGTTCCCCGAGCCAATTGTGGAAGTCCCCCAGAACTGTCTCTGTGCATGCAATTTATAGGAGAAAATGTGTGTGCGTGACCAAAGTGTGTGTGCTCACAGTAGGTAATCAATGACACTGAATGTCTCATTAAGTGACATGTGTCCGTTCATATGGGACCCCTAACGTACTTCGGAAGTTGTTATACAACATTCGATTGCCCACCATATGGCCCCTGAACGACATCTTCTCTGCATTCTCCATGACCTCAGAGAGGAACTAACTGTATATATGAACAGATTTAATACACCACAATTTCAACTGAAGAAGTGGAGACCTGATGAACAGTGATTTGCCAGTACCAAGTGGTAGCTAATGCACTGACATGTTGCCATTTTAATAAACACAAGTCCATGCGGGTCCTACTGTATGTCCAAAAGCTTGTCAAGTATAGAGTATAGGGCTGCTGTCCAAGAACCAGCATGAAGAATTTGATTGTATGATCCCTTCATTTTATGTGTCTAAAAAAACACAAGGGTTCTTTTGTGATACTAAAATGTAACATACCAGATTCATCTGCAATACAAATCAGACATGTAAAATTACAGCAAGCTTGGATTGACTTCAGTGGTAGCCACACAAAAAACGTCCAGGATTATCCAAAAATGACTATACGAGTTAGAATAATATATGAAACACAAATTTCAACTAAAAAAATTCTAAAAACCAAAAAAAGAATATATATACCGATAAGTAACGAAAGTATTGTTAAAAATATACACATGTATGTGTGCAGAAAAGAGGTGCTGCAGAAAAAGAGAGCTTATTGAACATTTAACATGGAGACATGTCACAGCAGAGACTCTAAATACTGATATGAACCTGAAAATGAGCACAATAGGGACAGTGCTGTAACCTACATGATCTGTGTTTCTTGTTTATGATCTGCTGATTTTGTGAGAGGCCGGAACAGATTTCAGCAGACAGATGTATTATTATTTAAGCCTTTTCAATCATGTTAAAATAACATCTCTGTTATTATAAATATCATAATATCCTAAATCCTAAATTTCCCCATTCGGATTAATAAAGGTCCATCTTATCTTATTTTGAATCTTTCGATGAGTTTGTATGCTCTCCAATCTAAAAAGAAAACAAAATCTGTTTGGAAGCGGGCCAAACAACAACCTCTTTTAAGTATCGCAACCCAAATGAAGCTTACTATTGTAGGCAAACAGTGGCCGGATATAAAAGCATCCTTAGTTTAATCTGCACGCTGCAAAAGACTAGATGAACTCTCTACACTTGCTGCTTCAGATACCAGCAAGACACTGTTTTTATTTTTTCAGTTTGTTTTGGAGTTTCTGATAGACAGGTTTTGTTATTTATGGACAGATCCAAGCAAGTTGGCTTTTCCCTAGAAGAAGAATTCATGCAAAGCTTTGCTGGCTGTTACTTCTAATCAGTCCATCTACACCTCATTGAACTTGGCAGTAAGTGAGATAGGAGTATTTGTCACTCTGCATTCCCTCCCTCGGTTCTCTGATGACATGAGTGAGGCGTTTCACACCGTGCTTGCATAAAGCCAGGGAGTGCAAGGATGTAGTGCAGATTCAGCTTAGACTCTTTACATAAGGCTGGCAGGAGTCATCAGCATCACCGCTACTTTCCAATACTGCCCAAAAACATTGAAGTTACTTGTGGCATTTTGGGACTGTAAAGAAATCATACTGTCAGTGAAGTGATGCAAGTTGTGGCCCTTTGGAACACCATTTTGGCTAAAGGGTTGTTGGGCAGCTAAATAAATTAGGTTCAGTAATGTAGCATGATAAAAAAATACATTTATACAGTACAATCCATTCTAAGCATGCAACCTTTTCAAGGTTTCACGGTTTCAAGGTTTTATTGGTCATATGAACAGCAGATACAGCGTATATGTTGGCAATGAAAATCTTATGTCCCATGCTCCTCCAACAACTCAACATACATGGTGCAAATAAGATAAATAAAATAGTGCAAAAAGAGAGAAGAATATTTACAATAACAACAATAAAGATTTGAGGATGTGAAATATATACATATGTGGAATACATTGAGAGTATTTAAATACTTTACACTGTTGAATGAGGAGGTATGGACAGATGCATATATTACGTATAACAGATACGTAGCCATTAACACAATGCCATAATACTCTAACAAAAAGTTAACACAAATTCATTTTAATGCCACTAATTTGTTTTGATGGGCAAATTTGACTATTTTGGGGAAGTAATGGAGCCGAACGCTGTGGATCTCAAACTTAAACATATCATATGAATAGAAAACGGGTCTTTTCAATGGCAACTTCAACCTCAAAGCCCAGCTGTCAGTGGGAATTCAGTTTCCACTGGAGTAGGCTACTTTGAGTCTTCAGTAGTACTCGCTGGGACAACTCCATGAGCAGAAAACGTTCAATAACAAAAGCTAAATGACTGACATCAGCTTGCAGTGTGATTACCTTAAATTAAAATAACTTTCATTTGTCCTTGTTGGGGATTGTTGCAATAATAATAAACATACATTTTGAATGAAGCAATCATATTTGTCCACATGCAGGTGATGCAGTTTTAAAAACTAAAGTAAATTTAGAACAGATTATAAAATATGATTAATTTGCAATTAGCAAACTATGGACATCATGCAATCAGATGCAATTAAATATTTGAATTAATGGACCTAGTGCATAAATGTTACTTTATGAACAAATGTTGCTTCTTTATGACCAATCTGACAACACTGCTCACAAGCTCGGCTAAGTTTCCTGTTGGCTAACATGTAGGGAACGAACAATAACAATGGATATATTTCCAACCAAACAAACTAAATGGACCCAAATGATCGCAAACCACATGGAGGAAGTATAACAGATTACAGCTGATCAGTGCGGCACAAAATTCATTTTTTATGCTTTCCAATTGCTCACTGTAATGTACTGTAGACAACAAATGAACACTCAAACATGTAACAATTTTAATTTGCCTCAAAATAACACTGTAAAAAAATAATTTAAGCGGAAGAGTTCAAGTGAATTAACATTTCCCATAAACAACTTTCCATTCAACGGTAGTTTAAAACGGTAGTGCCACGTGATGCAGAGTATATGTATTATTACTCTTTACTTGACAGATAACAGTCTGCTGTCACTGACATACTTAATCATTGATTTATGCAGCACATATTGTGTAGTATGCTATGCGTTAGTGTGCCATATTACATGGTTTGGTTGAATACTCGATTCTGATTGGTCAATTCAGAACATGTGACACGTTGTTAATCCAGTAGTACACACCGCTGTCAAGGATTTATTGTCCGTTGTTAATGAGGATCAAGAAAGAGAAAGGAACAGATGTTAAAATACTTAGTGCAGGACGTCAGATAAATCTCCAGAAGAAGACAGACAGGAAGTGATCACTAACAGGAACACTGCATGGGCTCTGCAGGGTTTAAGGACCTGTTAGTGGATCAGAAACTGTGAACAGACTTGAACAGAAAACTTTGATCAGTGCTGCCGTAGGGCCTACAGTTGATGTTGTGACAGTTCCAGCTGTTGGTGCGCCGTGGAACAGAGTTTTTTTTTCTTATCGGAAGAAATACAATTTCAATTAATATTGGGAGTCGAGTCGTTACTTGGTTTAGTATCTGGCCGTGTATAAAGTGGTGATCAAGATCCCTCCGCTTTGCGTCGGAGTGACAATTCCACTGTAGACAGTGTTCAAGATTCCAACGTTTTAAATTTAGCATAATGTCAAAGTGCACATAAAAACTCTTAAAATACAAATATTTCTGAGAAAACAAATACCAAGACCGACTGGTATATGTTTTAGTAACAGAATGTGTCAGTTTTATTAATTTACATTATTGAAAACAAAACAAACACATTTTTGTCAACTTACTGTACTGCATAGTGTTTGCTGCAACACTAGCACAAATAGTATTGTCATACAGTCTCCTTTTCGAGGGTCGACCGGTCTTAGTGTTACGGGGGTATTGGCCCCTGTTGGCCCCCCCTAGTACCTTCCATGATGTGCTCTTGTGTTTACGCGAATATCTTACTAAACATAATTGAAGTTTTCCCTATATTTTCTTACATAACAACTTCTTTTACACTAACGGAGAGAAAACATAAAACATACCAATTAAGGTGTTTTTACATTTGTATCTGTAAATAACAAAAAGATTAGATGATGGATATCCAGCTGTCTTGGGGGCTGCAATCCACTTACATTTATTATGTAGGCTATAGCAATAATATTAATTTCACAAAATGTTTACCATCTTATTAGTCACAATAGATGAATACAGGTTTAATTATAATTTGTATTTATTGTGTCTCTCACTATGTGATCAGTATGTATAAAACCTATGATGTTACTTCTGTGGTTGGAATGCCTGCATTTAGACTTTATTGCAGTAGGATATAAGGTTGGAAATTATTTCATTAACAGGGTACAGAGCTTGCTTTTAATTAATAATTAATACAGTACAGTTCATGACTACACAAGTAATAAGGAAACAATTTAAATTGGAGCGAACATAATGAAAATAACCCTTAGGTTTTGTTTTGTTTACATCCTCTCTGATAAAATCAAAATGGATAATAAAGTTACTCATCCAACCAAGGTATCTTTAAAACACCTCCTGAAAGGTACTTTAAAGAAAAACATCAAGATACTACCAACAATGCTGTTTTTCCTTACATTGCGAACCTCATTGCTTTGTGTTAATTGACCCGGACTGAACATCAAGCCTACACTTTTGCACAATAACTTTGACTGCACTTTTCTTCTACACACATACAGTACATGTGTAGGCCTATATTTCTAACAATACGGACTTCTAATGTATATATGCCCACATCACTTATTATTCTCTGTTGTAATAGTTTGTTTTAAAACCGTTACTTATCTGTATATATTTTTTTTATAAATTTCCCATTTTTAATTTTTAATTTAAATTTGTGTTTCATATCCCTGTGAGGATCTGTACTGTTTTTCCTCTTCTCTGTTGCTGCTTAAATGCTTGAATTTCCCCACTGGGATTAATAAAGGTACATCTTATCTTGTCTTATTTTATCTTATCTTATCTTATCTTAATTGGCAATGATGAGTGAGGTTTGCCCTTCAGATAAATAGAAAGCGACTCCAACTTAATTAAAGAAGTCAAGTTCTAAATGTTGCGGACTTTGGCAGATATGTGTTACCTGTTTATGTTGAAGTTGCCGGAAACCATATTTGGACAGCCAGTGCCAAAGAAATTCATGTTAATCCAGATAAAATTCCTGTATTTGTTTAAACGTGCCCTACAATCACAGGAATTATGGTGAGACAGTCCTCCACCACTGAGGACACACATGCAGAGCTACTTCAAAGAATTATCTACACACAGATTTTTCCATTATAAAGTGAGAGTACAAGTAGCTACCTCCATTTTTCTATTTCCAACTCACTTCATTTTTGAAGAAAATGTTGTACTTTATACTCACATTTTCTGACAGCTTGGCTTAATAGTTACTTTACAGACCTAAATGAATAGCTAAAATAAATGTAGTTTTTGTTTTTGACTTATTGTATTATTATTATTAGCACACAAAATTCACAGTTTTTTAATAAATGTTTTATCATTTAAATTTCCCTGTTGCGGGACAAACAAAGGATTTATTTTCTACTTCAAACAAGCTTCCTTATCATTTCTGACAGTTAGTATACTGATATGAAGTTTATACTCTTAATGATTAAGCTACTTAGATCTTATTGTTTCAGTTTTTGTTCATGACTCCTGACACAAATATATTCTTTTATTGATATATTGGAACCTATCATTTTTTTGACACATTTCTTTCCATGAAATCAATCATTGCTAGGTCAAAAAGTACATTTACTCAAGTACTGTCATTGAGGTACTTGTACTTTACCTGAGTATTTTCACATTATGCTACTGTATATTTTGTGTCCACTACGTTTGATGGCTAATGTTGTACTTGTCATTCCTCTTCATTTATTTCATATAGTTACACTTTGCAGATTTAGGTAAATACAAAATATAAATTGACACATATATTATTATAGGTTACGCTAAACAGTAGTGCATAGAGTAATTCAAATAAACCCCACATTTACCAATACAACATTGAATTGATCAACACATTAATGCACTAATAATCTTTATGAAATCATTTAAATATTTGTTTCTTAAATGTGCTATTCCACATAACGAGTACTTTTACTTTTGGTACTTATTACATCATTTTTATTAAATACAATTTTGAACGCAGTAACTAAAACCGTAGTATTGCTACTATTACTTTATGTAAATAATGGGAATGCTCCTTCCACCTCCGTCAAAAAGTGACAGCTGCATCTTTTTGTTCAGTTGTTAGTTTTGGTTAACTTTTACATATTCTCAATAAAAGGGTAACAGGTTCATATGAGGATAAACAGACCTTGATCACAGTTCTAAACTTTTGTAAACACCTGCAGTTCTGCCAGGTGCTACTACTGTGCAGCTTTATTGTTTTTGGCTAATCATTGACAACCACTTTAAAGATCAGCTCTGGAGATAAACGCGATGATAATAAACTGACACCGGGTCAGGTTTCAGGGAAAGCATATGAGCCTTTGCGGTTTCAAAATGAATTCCTCGTTCTCTCTCTTTGTAGATGGCCACTAGCAGTGTCTATTATGCTTATCCTGTTATTATATTTTATCCTTTATTCTGAGTTACTTTTTATCTCATGTGACTTTTATTTTGACATCATGCTATCTGCACGGTGAACCAATCCTTCCAGAACGTGCACGCTCGCTGAAGGTATAACACAAGAAGGCACGTTACAAGACAATGCATGTCTAGAGTCAGAGATCTCAAAATAGTATTATAACTTTAAATTAACGTGTTCTCTAAAGCGTTCCTTGAAGTGTTATATTACGTTGCAGCATTCCTGGTCAAACCCGTTTGAATGAGTGCTCTATTTGCTTGGCAGTAGCAGTTTAAAAAATAACGTATGAAGTTGCTAGCTAGCTCTCCAACGTTAAGTTAATGGCGGCAGTCTTCCCTGGATCACCACTCTTTAGCACCCCTCGATATGCGGAGCGAGGTATGTGTTTCATTGTAATGTACTGTCTATTTCATATGTATTCATTTCTTACGTTTGTGTAAATGATGTAATGTAAATAGTAATGTGATTCATTTCATGATAATGTCGTTATCTATTTGATGCTAGCTTGCTTAAGTGCATTTGTCAAGGCATTATTTGTATCTAGCTAAATTGCCTTTGTCATTTTCCTTTTAAGTTTTCACGGTGTTTGTGCAATGCACACTCGTCTGAATAAAGTACACCCGTAAGGAAACACTCCAAGCCTGTTTATTCAAGTTGAGGGGCCGCTACAGTGAAAACTCGACTGCTCGACGTGGAGTGAAACTCAACTCGACGTGAGAAGGACCTGCCATCCGCCATTCTAAGACTGCTATCTACTGTTCCAACGCCCTCACTTCAAACGGAATCCAGGCAAGACCGGTCCATTTCGTTTATGTTGATTGCTGCATAAAATCACAGGGACTTTTCGATTGTGAACAGTGATATTTATGTAGGTCTAATGGACTGAAATCACCTTTATAAACAATATACTGTAGCCTACATGGTTGATGCTCTGATTTAATCATAGGCATATATGAAAGGTGAATTTAAAGATACAGAAGGGTAAATTAATTTAACAAAAAAAAAATTGAACAAACTGAACCTGTTAAATGTAAATTCATTCATGGGTAAATCTGTATGTTAGCAGTCATTGCTAAGCTGTTTGTGTGTTAGCCTACATTTTGTTGATGCTACTCGTCCAGTGCATGTTTGATATTAAGTATTTGCAGAGAAGTATTGAGCTATATTTCAGTCATTAAACTATAGTTCACTACTTCAATATAACCAAACAGCTACACAACTTTAACAAAATGTCACTTGATAGGGAAGAAGTAACTAACACACATGACCCACCCATGACCGATAACCCACAGCCAGTCAGATCTAGTTCACGTGAAAGAGCATTTACAGAAAAGGGATTAGAGATGCACAAACAGGAAGCCATTAAACATAAGAGAGAATTCATGAGAGCTTATGGCTCCTGGAAAGAGGTGGCAGGAAAGGTTAGGACAACGCTAAAATCATTCTGTTCTCAAGATGAACTAAATAAAATCAGAGAAGAAATCCAAATGCGACACAATGCAGTAAGTGAATGTTATGAGCCCATTCAACGCAACCACAATGCCACTCCAGACATTGTACCAAAAATAGATGCTTGTATAGCACTCACTGCAGAGATCAGCGAAATAATAGAGAAGCGGCTAGAAACTGTTGAAGAGGTCTTCAATCCAGAACTTGAGAAAGTACGAATGAGGATGGCACTTAAGAAGGATGAGTATGGATCTATCTTCGGACACACAGAGACAGATACTGTACACTCTCTAGCAGAAAATTCAATCCACTCACAGGCCTCAAGCCAACATGTAGATGCAGAAGCAGAACTTGCAGCTCAACAGGAAAAGGTTAAAGCAGTGTATGTAATACAAGCTCAAGAAGAAGTTCTTAGCAAGTTAGAAGAAGAGAAGCAGCTAGTTCTTAAAAGGTTGGAAGAAGAAAAACAAGTAGCTCTTAAAAAGATAGAGGCAAACATGCGTCAGGAAAAGAAAAGACTACAGCAAATTCAAGCACAGTCAGAAGTAAGAATAGCAGAGGCGAGAGTAAACGCATACGAGAGCCTTGAACATGACTCCAGAAACTGGCTAAAAGAGACTGTTGATCTCACAGTTGAATACAAAGGCCAGCTTAATCCAAAGGCCAACGCATACCAGCCTCCACAAGCACACGCCAATGCGCTAGCGCCTCCTGAGAAAGACCTTACCCAAGCACTCATTAACTCACTCAGTATGAATCGCCTGCCTGCTCCTGAGCCACCAAAGTTCTCCGGTGAAGCCCTAAAGTATGTAGACTGGAAGATGTCCTTCATGGCCCTCATAGACCGCAAGCCTCTCCCAGCTCATGAAAAAATGTTCTATTTAAAAAACTATCTGAGTGGAGAAGCACTTAAAGCTGTAGAGGGATTCTTCTATAGAAACTCAGAAGAAGCATATCAGGGTGCCTTAAAAGTCCTGGAAGAAAGGTACGGAAACCACTTCATTGTGCAAAAGGCCTTTAGAGACAAGCTCATGAAATGGCCCAAGGTTGGTAACAGTGATCCTGCTGCACTTCGAGAGTTTTCTGATTTCCTGCAGGCATGCGTTGAAGCGATGCCTCATGTGAAAGGATTGGCCATCTTGGACGATTGTGAAGAGAACCACAAGCTGCTGAAGAAATTACCAGACTGGATCACACGAAGATGGAGCAGAGTCGTCACAGAAAGGTTGGACGAATCTGGGGACTACCCGAGCTTTTCCTGTTTCACAAGGTTCATCCAAAAGGAGGCCCGGATAGCCTGTAACCCTGTCGCCTCTCCACTTCTGATCAAGGACACAGATGACAGGCAGCCCAAGAGAGCTAGAGCACTTCACACAAACACTAAAGGGAACAATCCCTGGGAGAAGGTCGAGAAAGTGTTCAGCACCAAGTCAAGGCCACCTTGTCCTATCTGTAAAGAAGAGACGCACGGCGTCGTAAAGTGTCCTACCTTTGCAGCTAAATCTCTGGAAGATAAGAAGGCCTTCATACGGGAAAACAATTTGTGCTACGGATGTTTGAGAAAAGGACATAACAGTAAAGATTGCAAAACACGACACACTTGTGGCACATGCAGCAGACGTCACCCCACCTGCCTACATGAAGAGAGAGAGAAACGATATGTGGAAGCAAAAGAGAAACAGTCCACTTCTACAGACAAAGGCCAGGAGGAGATCAAGGTGACGTCCCATGCAGTGACGCAGCGTGTCTTTGCTACATCAAGCATCGTCCCTGTTTTCATGTCATCTGCAAATGAACCACAGAAAGAAGTTATAACGTACGCTCTTCTGGATACGCAGAGTGATTCGACATTCGTCTTGGAAGACCTACTCGAAGAGCTGAATGTGGAGACTAAACCAGTACAGCTCAAACTGAGCACCATGACAGCTGTTGACACACCCATAGCAAGTAGAAGTGTCTACGGTCTACAAGTTCGAGGACTACAGTCTGAAAAACAGATTCAGCTACGCCAAGCTTACACTCGTGGCTTCATCCCGGTCGATAAGTCCTACATTCCGACTTCCAAAACAGCGCTGCTTTGGCCTCATCTAAAGCATCTAGCAAACAAACTTCCGCTGCTGAAGGACTGTGAGGTGGGACTGTTAATTGGAAGTGATTGCCCGTTCGCGTTAGCCCCCCTGGAAGTCATCACAGGAGGCGAAAATGATCCATTCGCCCAGAGAACGGAACTCGGCTGGAGCATCGTAGGCTCATCCAATCCACATCTGGATCGGCAGGGAAACCAGAGGTTCGTCCATCGAGTGACGGTGAAGGAAATACCAGCGCCATCAACCACTGACGTGCTGAAGGCCTTGGAATCAGACTTCAATGAAAGGAAGTATGCAGACAAAGACAAGTATGTGTCACAAGATGACATTCACTTCATTCAGTTCCTGAGTGACAACATAACTCAAAGGAAAGATGGACACTATGAAATGCCCCTCCCTTTCAAGAGCACAGAGCCTCCTCTGCTACCAGATAATAAGAAGCTGGCTACAGTTCGACTGCAGCACCTAAAGAAAAGACTGAAAATTAACCAGCGGTATAAAGAACAGTACAAGGCCTTCATGGCAGATATGATAAAGAAAGGCGACGCAGAGCCAGCCTCTCCTGCAACAGGACAGCAGACTACGTGGTACATACCACACCATGGGGTGTTCCACCCCAAGAAGCCAGAGAAGCTAAGGGTCGTCTTCGACTGTTCAGCAAAGTTCCGTGGTGTCTCACTAAATGATACACTGTTAACAGGTCCTGACCTGATCAACTCTCTCCTTGGAGTGCTCTGTCGTTTCAGGAAAGAGGCTGTAGCCATCATATGCGACATCGAGAAAATGTTCCACCAGTTTTACGTTTCTCCTGAACTACGGAACTACTTACGGTTTCTCTGGTGGGAGGATGGAGACCTCGAAGCAGAGCCTCAAGAGTATCAAATGGCTGTCCACCTATTTGGCGCCGCTTCGTCACCTGGATGTGCCAACTTCGGTTTGAAGTACTTGGCACGCCAACACAAGGAAGAGTACCCATCAGCATCAGCCTTTGTTGAAAAGAACTTCTACGTCGATGATGGGCTCATCAGCGTCCCCTCCGTAGAGGAAGCAAAGAAGTTGATCGCTGAAGCACGAGAGTTGTGCAAGAGAGGAGGCCTACGTCTACACAAGTTCAACTCAAATGAAAGGTCAGTCCTGGACTCTGTGGACCCAACTGAGAGAGCAGTCACATCTGAACCACTCAATCTGGACCTAACTGCAGCTCCAGCAGAACGTGCTCTCGGTATCCAGTGGTCCCTTGAACATGACACTTTCAGCTTCAATGTGAACCCACAGACCAGGCCCTCCACACGTCGCGGCATCCTATCCGTCATTGCTTCTTTGTACGATCCAGTTGGATTCGTGGCTCCGTTTATCCTAACCGGAAAGTGCATCCTCCAGGAGCTGTGCCGTCGAGGCATTGAATGGGATGACCCACTTCCCGAAGACTTAAGTCCACGGTGGGAGAGATGGAAGAGCGACCTACAAAGGCTGAAGGAAGTCTCAATACCGAGATGCTACCAACCACAAGGCTTCCACAAAACTGTCATGAGGGAACTACACCACTTCTCAGATGCCAGCAATGTAGGATATGGCTCGTGTTCCTATCTGAGAAGCAAGAATGAAGATGGTGAAGTTCACTGCAGCCTCGTGATGGCAAAGGCTAGAGTTGCACCTACAAAACTCACAAGCATTCCAAGATTGGAACTTTCAGCAGCAGTGGTCGCTGTAAGATCGAGTGTCATGCTGAGAAACGAACTTGAAATGCCGATCCATGCTGAATTTTTCTGGACCGACTCCCAAGTTGTCCTGGCTTATATCAACAATGAAGCAAGAAGGTTTCATGTCTTCGTTGCCAATCGTGTGCAAATGATCAGAGAACACACCAGCCCCAGCCAGTGGCACTACATAGATACAACAGAAAACCCGGCTGACCATGCGTCGAGAGGGCTCAATGCAGTAGACATCTCCTCAACAAACTGGCTACCGGGACCCAAGTTCCTGCGGGAACAGGAAATACATCCAGAGTCTCACCTCACTCCAGAGTTGCTTGTTGGTGATCCTGAGGTCAGGCAAATACAGGCGTTTGCAACCAAAGTTGAACCGTCCAAGTCAGACATTCTTACCCGTCTAAATAGATTCTCCTCCTGGTCAAAACTCCTGAAGGTCATTGCAAGAATCAAGAGGCTGAATTCAAAGCAAACCCATCCTGGCAAACCTGTGAGTGTGGAAGAACGCGAGAGAGCTGCCGAATCAGTGATGAGGCTTGCACAAGAAGAAGCATTCTCCCAAGAGATGAAGATACTTCAAAGGGGAGAAAGTCTTCAAAACTCCAGCCCTCTGTTTCGCTTGGATCCCATCTTAGAAGGAGGAGCACTTCGTGTCGGTGGTAGACTAGATCAGTCATCCTTAAGCCTAGAAGTCAAACACCCTTTGATTCTACCCAAAGAAGGACATATTACCAAGCTGATCTTGACCCACTGCCACGAGAAGATCTGTCACCAAGGACGGAACCAAACTCTAACAGAACTTCGAGCCAATGGGTTTTGGGTCATCGGTGGAAGTAAGTCAGTTGCTAAGCTGATACACAGATGTGTGAAGTGCAGAAGACTCCGACGGCCTGCAGAAGAACAACGCATGGCAGAGCTCCCTAAGGAGCGTGTAGAAGTCTCTGCTCCCTTTACATACTGCGGCATCGATTGCTTCGGCCCATTCATCACTAAGAAAGCCCGCAAAGAGCAAAAGCGCTATGGCTTAATCTTCACTTGCCTTGCCTCTCGATCTGTACACACTGAAATGCTTGAGGACTTATCCACAGATGCATTTATCAACGCCTTAAGATGCTTCATCAGTCTCAGAGGAGCCGTTCGTCAACTGCATTGCGATCAAGGAACCAATTTTGTGGGAGCAAAAAATGAGTTCAAAGAAGCACTGAAGCAATGTGACACCAAAACAATCGAGAGCTTCCTCGCAGAAAGGCAATGTGAATTCATATTCAATGCTCCCTCAGCAAGTCACGCTGGCGGTGTCTGGGAGCGCCAGATTCGGACTGTCCGTAATGTCCTAAATGCCACACTCTGTCAGTACTCAGGCAGACTCGACGACTCTTCCCTTCGTACTTTGTTCTATGAAGCAATGGCTATTGTAAACAGCCGTCCGTTAACTGTAAACGGGGTGAATGATCCTGCCTCACTTGAGCCATTAACTCCAAACCATCTCATACTGATGAAGTCAAAGATTGCCCTTCCACCACCTGGCAAATTTGAGAAGGAGGATGTCTATGCAGCTAAAAGGTGGCGAAGAGTCCAGTACCTCGTCGAACAATTCTGGGGCCGCTGGAAGAGAGAATATCTCATGAACATCTCCACGCGCCAAAAGTGGCACACGACTCGACGCAATCTTAAGGTAGATGACTTAGTCATTATAAAGGAAGACACCCCTAGAAATCAGTGGCACCTGGGACGAGTGGTTGAAACCACAAAGGAGAGTGATGGACTAGTGCGTCGCGTCAAAGTGTTAGTAGGAGAAAGAACGTCAGTGAAACAAGATCGGCCTACCAAACCTTTGATTATAGAAAGGCCCATTCAGAAACTAGTTCTCCTCCTCGAGAGTGAGTGATCAGTCCAGTTGTCTACACCTTATCCCTCTTATGACAGGCTACCCTCTCTTAGTTACTAATTAGTACTCACCTGCACATATCTAGAACACTGATACAGATATAGGACTCAAGTATGAGCCGTTCAGCCAGGTTGATCCTTGTCTTCACTTTTCATAACATGAGTGGTGGGAGTGTAGATGGCCACTAGCAGTGTCTATTATGCTTATCCTGTTATTATATTTTATCCTTTATTCTGAGTTACTTTTTATCTCATGTGACTTTTATTTTGACATCATGCTATCTGCACGGTGAACCAATCCTTCCAGAACGTGCACGCTCGCTGAAGGTATAACACAAGAAGGCACGTTACAAGACAATGCATGTCTAGAGTCAGAGATCTCAAAATAGTATTATAACTTTAAATTAACGTGTTCTCTAAAGCGTTCCTTGAAGTGTTATATTACGTTGCAGCATTCCTGGTCAAACCCGTTTGAATGAGTGCTCTATTTGCTTGGCAGTAGCAGTTTAAAAAATAACGTATGAAGTTGCTAGCTAGCTCTCCAACGTTAAGTTAATGGCGGCAGTCTTCCCTGGATCACCACTCTTTAGCACCCCTCGATATGCGGAGCGAGGTATGTGTTTCATTGTAATGTACTGTCTATTTCATATGTATTCATTTCTTACGTTTGTGTAAATGATGTAATGTAAATAGTAATGTGATTCATTTCATGATAATGTCGTTATCTATTTGATGCTAGCTTGCTTAAGTGCATTTGTCAAGGCATTATTTGTATCTAGCTAAATTGCCTTTGTCATTTTCCTTTTAAGTTTTCACGGTGTTTGTGCAATGCACACTCGTTTGAATAAAGTACACCCGTAAGGAAACACTCCAAGCCTGTTTATTCAAGTTGAGGGGCCGCTACACTCTTTGTTATCATGCAAGTTCCTTACAAAAGGTTCTTTGAAATACTGCATATGCATGTGTCCACAGGTAGAGATAAATATCACATCTTGTAAGGAAAATCACACCTTGTCAGCTCGGGTAGCCTCAGGCGTTCAACAGGCTATTTGAAGGAGACAAAATCTCGACTGCTTTTACCTGCAGATCCACTCTCTTTCTCCTGCCTTTGAGGTAAGATCTTCGAAAGCCAATGTACTCTTAAACTGGGTGATTCAGGTGTCATATATAAGAACACTAATGCATATTGATTTATAACCAATGTGCTGTATGCTGCACGAAATCAAGCTTGTTAAAAAATTCTATTTAAAATTTTAACAGACTGACATGTGACAATGTTGAGAAATAGTGCTGCACTGTGCAGTGAGGATGTCTCGTGACCTCCTATATATATATATAATTATAAAAGTACTACTCCCAATGCAATGTGCTAACTAAATATAGAAACAGCTGTTTTATGTTAAATTTCAGTTAGTTTTGGATAATTCATAGGCTCATTAAAATTTAAGTATGGGTCTGATACAGACGTGTGACACATTTAAAATGAAATTTAAATATATTAAAGAAATTACAAATAAAAAATCTGAAAAAAGTGTAGCAATAACTAAAATGCAGATGTTTACATATGGGGATAGAAAAAGGTCACTGAATTGTATGATAAAAATAAGAAGTACATTTTAAAATCCAATATAGTTAATCATGTGCTACGGGCTTTAAAATCCCAATCCTATTACTAATAATATTTTTGAAAATATAATTTTTACTTTCAAATACAGATTCGAAAATAGTGTTTTTTTCTACCCCTATTTATAATTTGTAGATTGTTAATTTCGCATGAACTGATTTTTAACAAATACATACAAAAACGTACTTCTTTTGACTTCTGATTGTGTAAATGTAATTCTTAGAAAAATAGTTTGGGTCTTTATCTCAACCTGAATAAACTAATGTGAAGACTTACTTTTACCCAATGCTTTTTCATCTCCTAAATGCGTATACAAACTGATTGTATGCCAAAATGGTTCTGCTTCCCATTTTATTCAACAGATCCCGAACACTGCAGCAATGCCTCCTCCCGGTGTGTGTCTGAACATTATGGAGGCCCGTCAAAAGCGGGATGGTTATGGTAGCTTTGCCAACCCTGATAGGCTTTTAAACCAAGACTACCAGCAGCTGGAACAGTACTGCCTCATTCGAGGAGTGCGGTACATCGACGACATGTTTCCCCCTGACAGGAGAACTATTGGCGAAGGGATACTGAAGCCTTCTGACCTGAAGCGAGTGGAGTGGCTGAGACCAGCGGTGAGTGTTTTGGAAGAGCTCAACAGAAACCAATGTGTATACCAAGACATTTGAGTATTTATCCCTTTACATGATATCAGACAGCAGTTTCCTTCACTTCTTTTTTTTTAACGTAAATATTGAGTAGGAGTGTCTATTGACTTTACTTGTTGACTGGTCATACATAATTTAGTAGCTAGCTAATAAGTTAAGACAAAAGTGTTTACTAGGTCTCTAGTATAAGGCTTTTTCACCTCACCAGTAAACTCTCTCTCCCTCCGTCTCTCTCTCTCTCTCTCTACCCTCCGTCCCTCCCTCTATCATCTCTCTCCCTCCCTCCCTCCCTCCCTCCCTCCCTCCCTCCCTCCCTCCCTCTCGACTCTCCCTATCTCTCTCCCTCCCTCTCTCCTCTCGCTCCCCCTCTCTCCGTCCCTCCCTCTGTCTCCCCCTCTCTCATCTCCCTCTACCCCCGGCTCCCATCTCTCCCCTGACCTCTCCACCCTCCGTCCCACCCACCTTTCCCCACAGCCTCAATGGAAATGTCGCAGGACATTAATCCCCCTCCCTCACACACCCATCCCTCATCCAGCACCAGTCACTTTCTGTTCTCTGCTGCTACTGAAAATGTAATGTGTCTAACACATGTATATATGACTTTTTTCGTATACCCCTTTTTACCGCCCCCCCCACTTTTTTTTTCTAGGCTCTTATCTTTTTATGTTATATGTTCTTTTATATGTGCACTGTGGGACTGCCAGAAACGGTATTTCAATTTTCTGTATGTATAACACATGTGGAAACTTTGAAGATAAAGTGGACTTTGACTTTGACTTTGAACTAGCGAAGCTCAAAATTTTGAGAACTAAACTCACTAAACTAGTGAGATTCAAAATGTTATATTGCAAGCAATTCCATATCCTTGACATCAGGTGGCAGTTTCCGACACTAGTTGGAAACTGTTACTACCAAAATGTCCATTAGTTTACTTGTTGGATTGTCTTTTGACTTTACTAGTTTACTTGTTTTACAAACTTGCTTCACAAGTTTACTACTTAAGACACAACATTTTCATAAGGTAACTAGTAAAAACACTTTTAACCTAGCTTGTGAGGCTCAAAAGGTCTACTACTTTAATTGTCTTTTAAAATAATTAGTTAAATAGTGCTACCTGTTCGACTAGTTAACTTGTCTGGACATTTGGAGCCACTAGTTTGTTAGAAAATTGACTAGTTCAAACTTTGGTACCATTAGTGCGATGCCTGGTGTCACTAGTAAGGCTTATGTTGGAACAAATTGGACAAAAGTGTACTTTTAGAAAGAGAGTGACTAATACAAGTCTTTGTTCAACTAGAAAGAAAGAATGCAAACCAGCATGACCAAATGTCAACTACTGCAGACAAAGAGCAAACTAGTGGAGGAACTGCCATCTGACATAAAGAATATGGAATCAAATGTTGCACAGCTTGCGAGTGCCTATATTTGATCAAGTAAGTCATAAATAGAAGTCTTTCATAGAGCTTAACCGTTTACTCTCTAACACTCCCTTTGTTTCAGAAAATTGCTCCATATCCAGCCTTCGTACTTGACGGGGTCTCCAGGTTTGACTTTGGTCAAGGACTTGTTGGTAGAGACATTTCTTCATTCATAATTTCTGTATGGGGATACTAATAATATGCTTTCTTGTCCCAACAACTCATTGGCTCATTTCTTTTAACCAGGAAACTGCTGGTTTCTAGCCTCTATTGGGGCACTGACGTTCCAAAATGACATCCTCTGTAAAGTCGTCCCTCTTGAGCAATCTTTCGATGGGAAATACTGCGGGATGTTCCACTTCAGGGTAAATACTCACAGCACAAACGGTTTATTATTTTTTCATTGAACTCTGATTGTAATCAAATGAAATGTGCTAAATGACAATTCCCGAACTCTTGTCGACCGCACTTTGGAAAAAATATGCGCAATGAGTAAAAGGAATATTTAAGCTAAAATAATTAGTGATGCATCGACACTGAACTGCAGTGATGATACACACACAATGCCATGTTTTACTTTAAATAGTTACTTCTTTCTTTTCATATTGGTTTATACAATCAGTTTTGGAGATTTGGAAGATGGGTTGACGTCGTCATTGATGACAAGCTACCAACAATCGATGGCAGACTGATCTTTGTCCACTCCAAAGATCAAAATGAGTTCTGGCCTGCTTTGCTGGAGAAAGCCTATGCCAAGTATGAAAATTACATAGTTTCTCAAAAAAGCTTTTATCTTAGCATGAATTGGAGGATCTGTAACAATATTGTTACATCCGTTTTTTTAGAGTGTGTGGTTCCTATACCGACATGAATGCTGGAACTCCTTCCGAGGCCATGATGGACTTCACAGGTGGTGTTCACATGTCAATCCAGCTGTCAAACCTCCCCGCAAACCTGTGGGAGCTGATGTGTAGAGCTGGCCAAACCAAGACACTGATGGGCTGTGGTACAGCTCAGGGGGTAAGGACAAATATAGAACACAAAACCAACACTGGATATTTTTCAACAATTATTTAGCAGAAATGCTAACAAGATTTACTTCAAATTTGCCAATGCGTTTTTTTTATTAATTACATTTGTATGTTTATTTTCCATGAACAGTAGGGTTTTAGGCTCCTCCCTTTATTGACCTCCTCTGTTAGCATGGCTACCAAAAACATTTTTACTACACCCCTTTTAGACGTGACAGATCAAGTTTTTGTATTTTCAGGAGCTTATTAACATTTTATTTGCATAACATCATATCAATGTAAAGTCCATAGACAGAACATTATTGGCTTGCTAACAAATCTTGAGGAAAAATGAATGGCGGCCATGTTGAAGTCCAGTATCAATGGTCAAGACCAGCCTCCCGCTTCTATCCTCTCTATGACTCTGTATCCCAATATTTTAAAAATAATTCTTTGACTTAACCACATTCTTTCTGTTATTTAGCACCCTAACTTTTCGGTCATATGAAAATGATTTCTAGACAACTGTTTCAAGTTGGACAAGATTTCACTTCTCTAAAACCCACTAACTATATAAATGATGAATGCTTTTTGCTTGTAGAAAACATCAGCCAACACCGTATTACCGAGTGGACTGGTCCAAGGCCATGCCTACACTGTTACCGGTGTGAAACAGGTAGGGGAATAAAATAAAGACATTGCACAAAATAACATTACCAACAGCTATTAAATCGTTTTTTAGCTTCTACCATCTTTGCATTAATAATTTGTAATAATATTAGTGCTGTCAAAGTTAACGCGTTAATTTTGGCGATTAATTTTAAACATTTAATGCATTAATTTTGAACGCAATTAACGTGGTTTTGTTTAGTTCCGGTGGCGGCTGACCTTTGGTCACGTGCGCGGGCAAACCGGCAAACATTTATCCTAACTAGAGCAGAGTCTTTGGCGGAAAGATGTCTAAGGAAGGACTATTAGGGGGAACGTTTCATTTTAAAAAGTTGCCCGACGGCTCGTTGGACAAAGCAAAAGCAATTTGCAGTTTGCAAAGCCGAATTTAGTTACCACAGAAGTAACACGTCTTTAGCGTATCACTTCAAAGCAAAGCACCCTACTGAAATTACCTCCACGGGACCGCGCCAGTCTACACTACAGGAGTGTGGCACTCGTGGGCGAATAACGAAACCTGTAACTGAAAAGTTAACCAATTCCTTGGTTACTTGGATAGTTAAAAAAAACTGCCGCCCAGTTAGCACAGTAGAGGATGATGGACTGAGAGAAGTAATTTGTGTTGCATCGGGAGATACCTCTTATAATTTACCCTCGAGAGGAACCATCGTATCAAGAATACACACGTTGTATGAGGATCAGAGGGCTCAGCGGACGAACATTCTTGAGCAAGCAAAGCACATCGCTGTCACAGGTGACCACTGGACGTCTGTCAACAACGATATTTATTTGGGCGTCACGGCGCATTTCATTGATCAAGACTGGACTCTGCAGTCGTTTGCACTTACTGTGAGTAAAACCGAGGAGCGACATTATGCCGAGGCATGTGCTAACCATTTTCTGGATGTTGCAAACGAATGGGAAATCAAGGAAAGGTTGACCACACTCGGCACTGAGTGCCCGTAACATGGTAGCTGCCGCGAGGCTACTTCCATTTGAACACCTGCCTTGCATGGCCCACTCTCTGCAAAGAACGGTCACAGTCTCACTTAAAGACAGTGGATCTGAAAGTGTTCTGGCCCAATGTCGCAAGATTGTCGGGCACTTTAAGCATAGTCCATCTAACGCTCAGGAGTTAAACGAACAGCAGGTTGCACACGGACTTAAGCAAGAATCACTTGCTCAGGACGTTGCAACAAGATGGAATTCTACACTGGAGCTGGTAAAGAGGATGCAGAGAAACAAATCTCCACTGACCACTACCCTGGCGCAGCAAAAGAGCAAGGTTGCCATGTTGACTGACCAGGAGCTTGCCAAACTGCAAAAGCTGGAGGAACTACTGGAACCTTGCAGGTATGTTATTTATTTCTGGTTTCTCCTCCCTCTCTTTCTTTCTCCCTATCTCCTGTGTACAGTATATGTGACCCGCTTTCCTCTCTCTCTCCATCTCCTATGTGTATGTTGTTTTCTCTCTCCCTCGACTCTTTCACCTGTGTGTGTGCTGTTCTCTCTCTCTCCATTTCCTGTGTATGATGTTGTTCTCTGTCTATTCCTCTCTTTCACCTGTGTGTATGCTGTTCTCTCTTTCTCCATCTTCTGTGTGTGTATGTTGTTGTTCTCTGTCTCTCCCTCTCTTTCACCTGTGTGTGTGTTGGTTCTCTGTGTTGTTAATAAAGATTTACTCAAATGTTTAACACCTTGTGCTTTCCATTGCAGATATGTGACTGAACTGCTGGGGGGAGAGCAGTATGTCTCCTGTTCAGTGGTCTTGCCAGCCTTACGCCACTTGTTCAGAGTTATGGAGCCCTCAGACGATGATCCAGTTTATGTTCTGAGGTTCAAGAAGGCCTTTACCACAGACCTAGCTCAACGGAAGGATACCAACCTCAAATGGCTGAAGATCACTACTGCCCTTGACCCTAGGTTTAAAGACCTTAAGTGCCTTCCAAAAGATGAAAGGAGTGAGGTGTGGGCTTCAGTACGTGACCTGATGATGAGAGAGACACCAGCCCAACAACCAGCTGCTGAGACAACAGAGGAGCCGTCACCAAAGAAGAAGAGGAGGATGTCCATCTTGCTGTGTTCTTCTGATTCAGATACAGATGACGAGGAGGAATCCATAGAGCATTGTCTGGATTGCTACAAAGCAGAGCCAAAAATGGACATAGAAGGGGGGTCAAAGAGAGAGGGAGCACATGCCAGGCTGGCACCCATTGCACGCAAGTACCTGTCAACCCCTGCAACCACTGCCTTGTTAGAGGTTGTTCTCACTCTCAGGCCACATTATTCAAAAGAAGCGAGTTTCTTTGTCCCCTGAGAACGTAAACAAACTGGTCTGCCTCAGCAACTGGCTGAAAGTAAAGAAGGACTAAGTAAATTATCTTTTTGGAGTGAAAAATGTTCTAATGTTCAACGTTCTTATTTTTTTCGACTTATTGTTTGTATTTGCACTTTGCATGTGTGCACTTTAAGCCATTAAAATGGTCTTTGAATTTAAATATACTTTCTCTGTGTTAATTCTACATTAATTTGATATTATTCAAATTAATATTCATTATAAGCTTTAGTCTTAAATAGAAAAATGCAATTAATTTATGGAAATATTAATCGCGATTAATTACAGAAATTTGTGTGATTAATTAGTTAATTTTTTTTAATCGATTGACAGCCCTAAATAATATATTGCATTTTGAGTGTATGATTTATAATGACGGTCCTGTCTGCCATGATGACTGTTAAGGTGATGAGCCGAGGGAAACTAATAAACCTGGTGCGTTTGTGGAACCCCTGGGGCAAAGGAGAGTGGAACAGAGACTGGAGCGATCGGTGAGAACGACTTCAGAGATAAATTGCTCTGAATATTAAGATGGCTTTCCAATGACATGAGGATTAAAGACTTGTAGCCTTAGGCAACCATGGATCTTTTGCTGTATTGCAATATACTCAATGGCCTTTTCGGTACATTCCTATAGGTAGCATTTAGAAGGCTTAAAAGGTCATTCAGAAAAGAAGCATGAAAGCCAAATTCTTTCACTTTTTTTTTTTACCTAGACCTTTAGGTTAGCCTTTAGGCTTAAACAGAGCATTTGGATATGGAAAAAAAGGAAACCTTTAACAGTTGTCATCTGAATATCCCTCTGGGTATTATTTTTTTGCCATTTAACATACAGAACATACCAGCCGCACTGTATTTGCATATAAGCAAACCATTTTTGCCCCATTTTTTGAGCTCCAGCACATATTATGTTTCTGTAAGAACATGCCTTAGGATGTTTAGAAAGAACTGATGATAGGATATTGTCTGTCCTTAAGGTCTCCTCTGTGGAAAACCGTGAGTTACAACGATCGAGAAATTTGCCTTTCAGTGGCTGATGATGGAGAGTTTTGGTAAGCTAACTCAATAAATGTTGAAACCTTTCTATGCACCTGCATTTTTCTATCAATTTTCTATACAGTAGCAACTACTTGAAATCCGGGATTGTATTTAAAAAAAAATATTACCAACTGAAGAATCTGGAAGAATTAATTAGATCCTTTACTTAAGTAAAAGTACAAGTACCAAAGTCTTAAAATACTAGTAAAGTAAAAGTCCTGATTTCACAATTTTACTTCAGTAAAAGTAGAAAAGTATTAGCATCAAAATGTACATAAAGGATTAGTTTAGGGAAAAGCGTAGCACTCCGATTCTGAGGTGGTAACAAGAAATAATTGGATATACTGTAAGAGCATGCAGAAAGAGATAAAAGTAGAAGAAGAGAGGTCAAAGGTGAAAGTGCCCCAACAGTCTATTACAGCTTACCTAGGGGCTGGTTAAGCCTGAGCCAGCCTAAAATATGAGCTTTATCCAAAAGTCAAACTATTTTGCCATGTTGAAACACAACAGGCACATTGCGTTAGAAAATGACAGTAGTCTGTTACAGGATTGTTGACATATTTTAAGACTCAAAGCACTTTGTAAAACCGGCTTGTTTTTCACTATTTTACAAACTCACACATTCACAATAAACCAGTGAGTCATTAAGTGACAGATGGGTACAGGTATGTTTGCTGTGTTTGTCAAAAAAAGAGACTTTCTCGACACTAGCTTCTATGGGCTAGAGATCCAACGCCTTGTATGTGATATACTAAAGGACATCTCTAAGCGACTGACCAATCACAACAGAGCTGGCTAGCTAACCAATCAGAGCAGATTGGGCTCTGGTTTCAGACAGGAGGGGAAAATAGGTGCTGCAGCACAGGCAGTATGAGAAAAATAAAGACATTAAAGGAGGTAAATATATTACAATACAGAAATACAAACTTATACAAACCGAAACATTTGCATAATATGGCCTTTTTGATGACAATCACACTGAAAATCTCAATGTTAGGGTTTCTTAGTTTCAGCATCATATCCAGAGACTAAATATAGTATGTCAAATGAATCTCCACAGGATGAGCCTGGAAGACTTTTGTGAGTTCTACACAGATCTGGACATCTGCTCCGTGAGTCCAGACTTCCTTGATGGGAGCTCCTCCAGTCACTGGAAGTCCTACATGAATGAGGGTCGATGGGTTGCAGGAACAACTGCTGGAGGATGCATGAATAATAGAGGTACTCTAAGGATATCTGGACTTACATTTAACAAGGTTGGATAACATGTCCATACCAAGTGATCGATTACTCTTTATAGGACTAGGAAGTGGCACCTGTCAAATCACCAGAAACCATAATTTGGCAACTGAAGTCACTCTCCTTTTTCCCCCTTAGTTTTTTTTTTTTTAATGTCCCCTTTTTTCTAGGAAGCAGTTCAACAAGACGAGGATTAGTTTTACACTTAGCCATAACCCTAACCCTAAGAGCAGTAGAGCAGTCTGGGCAGGAACAGTTTGACTTGGTATGTTATACAGTACAAGATTAGAAAACAATTTCAAATTCATGGTTGTTTCAAGGTATTTCAATTTGCCTTGTTTTGTACCCCAACATTTCAGTCAACAGTAAAACCCAATTACATTTGGTTTTAATCTCTGTAAAATATCATACCACACACCCGACTCTTTGCACAGTGATTCATGCAAATAATCCTCTCTTTTTCCTACAGACAGTTACTGGACCAATCCACAGTATCGGGTCAAGATTGCCAGCCAAGATCTGGAGAACAACGGAGAGAAAAATGTGCTGGTGTCTCTCATGCAAAAGCCGCACAAGAGAAACAGACGACTGGTTCAAAGCATTCACATTGGTCTCTGTGTATTCGAGGTAAATACAGCGTGAGCATTTTTATCGATTCACAATACAGTAGATATGGAAGGCAGCTGAGGTTGTCAGATTAAGTGAAATCAACAATAAAGTCTGACCCAAATTGTATACATAACATTAATGCACATCACAACATGCAAACAGTATCTTGCTATTTTTAATATTGTAAATCCTGAACAACATGTTGTACATTTCTGCTCCACGCTACCGCTTTTTAGAATCAGCGTAAATCTCCACTTTGAATATAGAACATAGTATTGTCATATTTTATTACACTTTACTGTACTCAGTTTCCCACATAATTATATTTTGTGAAAATATCGTTTTTTGTTAAAGATGTTTTGGGGCAACCAGTGCCTTTAATCAAGTGATAGGTGTATAATGGGGAGACAGAGGGATGATGCGGCAAATGGTCTTAGGCCTCCGCATGGGAACCAAGCCCCAGTATATGGGCCATCAGCTCTACCAACTGAACTATACGATGGCCCGTAAATATTGTGTTTATTCATCATTTGTTACAATTGTGTTAAAAAAAACCTTTTCAATACTTTTACCAAAGCAAAATCCTAACTATTTAGTAATCAAACTGATTCTGATTCTGATTGTGTAGACCAGAGAGAGTTTAGATCCATCATGCTGTATGTAGGCTACTTGAACCTTTTATTTCCAAGTACTATAATATTTTTTTGAAAGTACAACAATACACTTCCAAGAAGATAGTACCAATCAAAGAAAATGTTTAATTTATTGAACAATTACTGTTGAATTAAAACATCTGAAGGTTGGGCAATACAACTATGCTGAACAGTGTGTGTGAATGTTTCTCTCTCTTAAAGAGCAAGTAGCAGAAATACAGGTCTTTAACTCAAGCTTGCATAACTGTTAGGCAAGCTCCTCACCTCTGTCTCCCACTTTCAACACTGTATCTATAAATAAAGGCTCTCTCTGGCAAAACAATCATCCATTATTAATTATTTTCTGAGCAGGACAGCATTATAATGACGCTTCCTTTTTCCGCCCTCCACCAGCACTTGATGGCTGGTGGACATGGGTTTTTTTCAAAGTATTATTATTTCTTTATATTACCCTATAGTGATGGCCCCCTTATATTTATTTTGTAAATGTGTGGCTTTTTTTTTGTTTATTATACAGGTTGAGTTTTCCCTATGCCTTCATGCCAGAATAGACTGTTATACTTCATTTTAAAGCTAATAATTAAAAGGGAGTGTTTGAGTGGTTGGTTAGTGAGGTAGATCTAAGACATGGGGAGTGTCTGCTTTTTATGTGGGAATTCACATGCTTGTTAGAGAAATAAATTAATTGAATTGAATATTTGACACCCATATATTTAATGAATTCCTTTCTTTCCCCAACATGAACTCTACTGATTTACCTCAAGGTGAAAGACAAGGTAAGACATTTTTGTTCCCCGTATCCCTTCATAAACCTCCATCCACATCGTGCAGAGTTAGCGTTAGGGTTAAGGTTAACCCTATATATCTATCTCTACAGTACAAGGCGCAGAAGGGGAAGTTCCCGGCCTCTTTCTTCAGCAGCCACAAACCTGTTGCCCAAAGTAAAACCTACATGAATGCACGTGAGGTGATGGAGTTCCTGGTGCTGAAGCCTGGCGAGTACCTGATCGTACCGTCCACCTACAGTGCCAATGAGACGGCCTCCTTCATCCTGACCATCATGTCCAAGGCAGAGGCCATGGTCTAGTAAGTCCTTCTCTCGACTACCACTGACCAACTTTCTACATTAAACAATAAAAACAACTAAAACCAATTCTTTGCTGACAGTGAGAATTCCGGTGAGCCTCCAGATGAGCCAGCTGAAAGGGTGTGTAAGATATAAATAAATACTAATGTTGTTTATTATTCTGATTCTATCTCCTTAACTATAACTTTCAATGAATATCATTTGGTGTAAAATGACTCTCTTGCACTTTATATGTATTTTTTAAAGTCCAACAACAAACAGGTCGAAAATGAACAGGAAGACGAGAATAAGAAATCCTTCTTCCGCCAAAACTCAGACAAGGTAATATTTTCATTCTCACTAACTAGCTAAATATCTCTCTGATTAATTTGTCTTTGATTTCTACTTGGAAATTCTTCTAATTATATTTAGTAATTGTGTTATAATTGCAGTTCACTTTCAGCTCATTGTTTTGATTAAACAGTCCACATACATTATGTCCATTCATGAAGTGGATAGAAACCGGCTGAAATGCTAGTAGTGTTGTTTAGTGTCTGCTTGATATGTAGGCAAGCATAGAACCTTAGCATTGATATAAAGGCTTATTCATGCTTCTGTTTCACTGGCAGCTTCTGTACCGTCTATATTCTATAGATACTAAAATTATAGGTCTGTGGCGGTCTGGTGTTCCATACAGGCGATTAACAGCTCCAGACCCCATTCCAGTTGGTGAGGGGTTTTTACATTGTTTGCCAGGAGTTCAACGCCATTTGGCTGTCTTTGTATTCCTTTACCAATCAGAGGGTCAGTGGGTTGTTCTCCAGATCCATCAGTCCATGTGTTGCAGTGTCCTTTGACAATATACATAACCTCAAATTGCACCTCTAGCCATATTAAAATTTGATTTGCATAGACCACCAACTGGACTGGAGTGTGGTTCATAACTGCAGTGTGCCAATGTGCACAAGCTAAGCATACACTTCTTTTGGACATGACAGATGACAATATTTGTAGCAAGCTAAGAGGCTAACATGTCCTGTTAATTTAGCCAGCAATTATTGGATGTGGGCATAAATTGTGTTTATCTTGGGATTGCAGCAAACCAAATGTTAGCCAAATACGATGGCATTCTTAGCTAGCTGGATAATCCTGTTCTGTTAGCTTGTGGCTAATACTAATACTGTGGCTAAAATATTAAGGTAAAGTTTGAATCAGTCTATCTAATCTTGATTTTATCCATTTCCAGTACGAAGAGGTGGATGCTGAGCAGCTGCAGAGTCTTCTGAATGAAAACATTCTGAAAGGTTTGAACTGTGAAATCATATGAGCAGGTTTCACCTGCTAACCCTAACAACCACAAGAGTTCAATAAACTAAAGTATTAATATATTTATTTTCTTAAGTGAAATGTGCACTGCTATTGCAGAGTTTATTCCAAACTAGCCATGCCTAATTAGGATGTTCTTCCTTTTAATCTTCTTCTCTAGGAGACTTGAAATCTGGAGGCTTTAGCTTGGATGCCTGTCGGAGCATGGTTGCTCTGATGGATGTATCCTGTTAATGCATTTGATACAATTGATATTGATTTTGTTACAGTGAATTTCAAATATTAATTAAGTAAAGATGAATACTTTGTTCATTTACCTCTAATACACATATTAAAGGAAAGGCTTAAACATGTCTCACCATGTACAGCTCTTGATACCTTAATGTTTGGTTAGACATCGATCACTGGAAAACTGAATGGGGAGGAAATTGTTCGTCTGTGGAAGAAGGTCGTCATGTACAAGGTAAAAGGAGGGTTTTAAACGAAAAATAAATAGTTTTCTATAGCTATACTGACTATTCATTATTCCATATGACATATGCATTTAAACACAGATATGGAATGATCATTGGTGGTGTTTTTTCTTTTACCAGGACATTTTCTTCCGGACTGACGTTTCACGAACTGGAACACTGTCACTGAGTGAGCTGAGGAACGCTTTCCTAGCTTCAGGTACAAAGTACATTTATCTGGTGAATTCTAAAATATATTCGATGGATAGACCTTCCTCCGGTTATTGATGATAAATAATTGGATAAAGTTCTCTCTACTGAAACATTATTATTAAAGCAGGAAAAAGGGCAGTGTGCAGGAGTGTTTGGGTTTGCATTGTTGACCCTTGGTCAATGATAATTGCTATTTATTGTAAGAATTGCCAGAAGGCAAACATGTTAAAAAAAATGAAACATTGACTTTAATTAAATGTATTATGTCAACAGATTCCACATAATTGTATTAAGGTAGTTGGAAGCAATAATATTAAGTTAAAACGATATGTTTTATTTAATCTTAATAGGATTGTTTACAATTAACCTAATACAATTATGTGGAATCTGTTGACATAATACAGTCACAACTTACAACTTTTTGGAAGCCGAAATTCAAACAACCCCCCCCCCAAAAAGTAAATGCCAAAACCTCCTCTAGATCTTGCTGTGTGTATGTTGAACAGACATTAAGGTCAAGGATGACATGCTGAGTTTGATGGCGCTGCGCTACGGAGCCTCCGCAGGACACCTGACTCTAGAGAGCTTCCTCAGCCTCATCCTCCGCTTCGACTGCATGTTCAGTAAGTACAAGAGATCGCCATTCTTGTGAGGTTATAAGGTAATGAAATTGATTTACGATGTGTGTGTTACTCAACAGAAATCTTCAAACAGTTGTCTGGGGGACAAACAATCACTCTTCAGGAGTCGGAGGTAATGAAATAATTTCTTCTTTTAGAAAGTATGTAAGATTTATTTTACACACCACAGCTTTTGGGATGGAATAGAAGACAGAATAAATAAATATTTTTCTTGGATAAAAATGACATGGACATAATGGTTTATTACCCCAGATACCAATAGTGTCAAATTTAGTGAAGAAACAAAGATAAATGCCAATGGTGTGATTATTCAAACCTTTTATTCCTATTTTATTTAATCTTTGATGGGGCATTTTACTTCTTCTGTTTGTATAATTACATATATTTTTATTACACATTCTAACTTGTTATGTTTATATTAATATATTTATTATTATATTGTTTTTATTCAATTTCTTTTATTTCACTATGACATAACCCACCTTTCTTGCAATAGATAAAGTATTTTAGATGTTTTAATTCTTATTCTACAGCCATTTTATAACGGAATCAACAGTTACTCCATAATGATTAACCATAGCAAAAATGTGTGTGTTAGCAGTGATAAAAGTTGTTATATATAATAATATAATTCATTATTGCATATATACGTTGCCATTCATGAATAACCTGTACTTTATTTTCAGTGGATGTACATTTCAATGTACACTTAACCCAACAAGGAAGATGGACAGAACAATTTGTCAGGAAAACAGCAGTAGATATTTCAAGAATATCCTTTCATATCGCATAATGAGCCTTTACATAATATATGCTTTAGTTAAAGGGAATTTCCACTTCTATATCTCTGTAGCATTGCAATACACATTCATCTGTAGCACCTATGTAGACGTAATGTGAGACGTGATAATAAGATGGAATGTTATTACAATAACAGACTGAGTCACTGAACTTATTTTTGTATTATAGTAGAATCAAAATGAAAGCTTACAAGGCTTTGTATAATCACTTTTTAAATCATTGTAACCTACTTTCTACAAGCAATAAAGATATCAATTCTGTGAAAATGTGTGTAAAGTTGGAATTGGATTTGGGCAGGTCTCATTTAGCAGATCACAACACCATCAGTAATCTGCAAATTTTCAATCACTTATGTATATAAATGAAACATTAATTTCATTGCATAAGCAGGGTTTTTTCCTAGGAAAATACAGCATGACTGCAGTACTGTGGGCTGATCTTGTATATAATTTATATCAATTCTCGCGAGAACATGGCGCCCGTATGCAGGATGGCACAGCGGACGCAAACAACAATGCGACGCCGGAGCTCCGTTAAAACAAAGCTGTCATTGCCTTATGGCTGTCCCTTCTACGCAATTTACATATTTTTTGATTAATTATACAGTCATTGATGAGAATTATTGTTTTCTGGCATCACTTCAACATTTTGCGGGGAAAATCGGCAATTTGGCATGAGGGCATACGACCTGTAACCCGGTTTACACAAAATCCTGAAAATAATAGTTTTACTTCTCATGACATTTCGAGAAAATTAAAGAAAAAGAAGACCTTTATTTTGTGTTGTTGGTCCAGTGACAGGTACAATAATGAACTCAATCATGTAAATACTTATTTGTGTAAAGTGATTATTAAATTGAACTGCATAAAAAAACATGATTACTCAGCAAAGAGCCCACTGAGGAGTATGAAACCTCTCAAACTCTAAACAAACAAGCGGTTGACCAATCACAACAGAGCAGGCCAGCGTACAATCAGAGCAGTGTCTATCAATGAGGAAGATGTTGCTGTCTTTGTGTAACCCTGAGTGTGATTGCTCTGGATTACAGTTTTCTGTAGCGCCTCCCAGAGGGGGTAAAGGTTATAACCTGTTCTCCCACTCAAAGGTTCACAGAATACTGTAGCACTTCTGCCTAGGGGCTGATAAAGACAGAAGGTACAAACTATTCACTGCACAAACAGAAACAGAAATACATACGGTCAGGGAGTCCTACTGGGTTTAGTTTATTAGTGTGCAGCATCTGGTTTCATCAGAATATTAAAAAAATGGTTTATGCCCGGGGGAAATTGGATTACGTAACAGTTGTGTAATGACTGGATTGAAAACCGGCATCAGACTCAACTACAATGTTTTGAAAATAACACACTTTGAAAATCACTAAAATGCTAACTTAAGTTGTTTTGTTGGTGTCAGTTTATTTATAAAATAATGGTGATGAACGCTGGTGCGAGGGGCCCCAGTGAATTTTTGCCTTGGGCCCCAACACTCTAGAATCTCCAGGTGAAGTACACAGAAAAACAAAACAAAAGCAGCGCACTCCAATAATATTTAAGAAACTAAACACTACAACTCATATTGATATATTATAAATAAACAGGCAAAAACTGGCTTTCTGGCTGACCTTTGTGACACTGGAAGACATCTGTAGGTTCTATGATGATCTTTACATCGGCTGCGTGGGTGTTCTTTGATGCCACCTGTGCCACTGGAAGATCTTCTGCTATGAGGGCATTAAACATATAGGTGGATCCAGGTTTTCTGGATTAATGCAAATCTGTCTCCTCAATAGCAGAATATGGTGAATGGATTACCCAGTTTGAAAATGTAGAGATTTGAGGGATCAAGAATGTTACATCGAGTACTATACTTAAGTACAAAAATTAAGTACATGTACTTTACCTGAGTATTTTCAAATTCAGCTACTTTATGCTTTAACTCCACTACATTTATTTAAATATTATTATTATTATTTTTTATCACAACTGATTATGCCAATCATAACTGCTCTGTCATCCTTGTCAATTTGTGTGTGAAAATCCATACACAAAGTTTATTAAAAAAAAGGAAAATGCTTTTACTTATTATCAATGCAGGACTTTTACTTGTAACTGAGTAATTTTACACTGTAGTATGGCCACTTTTACTTAATAATATGAGTCCTTCTTCCAGCTCTGTGTACAGCACAGTCTTTGCCGCAACACTATCATAAATAGTATTATCATAAAGTCTTCTTTTGGAGGGGGGCCACAGGGGGGCCCAATCTTAATATTACTGGGGCAATGGCCCCTTTTGGCCCCCTAGTATCGCCCATGAAGTGCTCTTATGTTAAATATACTACTAAGAATACTACTTTATGTTTTCCCTATTGAACTATCATTTTCACAGTCACGATTGTGACATTCAGCTGAGTCGACAAAGTCTTTCCTTAGACGAATGGAAAGAAAGCATTCAAAATAACAATTCAAGGTGTTTGTTTTATTAGTTTTATCTGCAAATGAAAACAAAAGTTCATATGAGAGAATGCCTCCTCAGCTTTCCACGGAACTGACTGTCCACCTAGATTTATTAGGAATAGCAGTAATATTAATATCCCCAACTGATATAAATTGTTTATCAGCCTATAACTTGTAATTTAGAAATACAGGTTCAATTATGAATCAACTTGGTTGTATGAACTGTGTTATCACTGCTGATAAAACCTTCCATGTTACTTCTGTGGAAGTGTATCGAAATGCGTGAGTGCCCATATTTTGACTTTAATACAGCAGGGGATAAGATTTGCATTGATTTCAGAACCACAATCAGAATCAGAATACCTTTAATAGTCCCACAGTGGGGATATTTGCATTATTACAGCGGAAAGAGCCAAAGACAACTTAATGTTACACCAAGATACTAAAAAAATATACTGTATATATACAAGAATCACAAAATCACAAAATACACAAAAATGAAAGTAAAGCAGCCAAATATGTATTGCACAGTTACCAACACAACAGGGGGTGTTGTAGTCAGTGTTGATATATGTGTGGGGGTCTACCGGGGGCCATGATGGTTATAGAGCCTGACTGCTGCAGGAAGGAAGGACTCAACTGCCTGCACCTTCAGCAGCTCCACTGCTGCAACATGGCATTGAGAATAAAACTAGTTGTGATGACGATAGACTTTATTACCTTGAATAGTACACTAGTGGCCAACCAAGGGAACTGGTGAGGAGCTGTTTTCACATGGAACCAGACAAAGGCTATGCTGAGGCACGGAGACTTCTGAAAGTTCACTTTAGAGATGAATAGAAAATTGCAAATGCCTACATGGAGAAAGCTCTCAACTGGAGAATGATTAAATCTGATGATGGAAAAGCATTACATGCCTACGCCCTTTACCTGAGAGGATGTTGCAATGCTATGAAGGAATTAAAAAGCATGGAAGAACTGGATCTTGTATCTACTTTAAAGCTCATTGTGTCAAAACTGCCATATAAGCTAAAGGATAAATGGAGAACTACAGCATTCGAGCTTCTGGAAAGAAATCAAAGAAGAGCCAGATTCTCTGACCTTGTTGTGTTTATAGAGAAGCAAGCCAGCATTCTGCAAGATCCCCTCTTTGGTGATATTCACGATTTTATGCCATCCCAGAGAGCCATCCCAAAACCTACTACATCCTGCTCCAAACAGCAAATCAAACAACGAGGTAAAAGTAGTAGCTTTGCCATGGCGATAGAAACAGTAACACTGCAAGTCAAAAAACCTATCAACAACCTGAAAGCCTGGTAACAAATAGGTGGGATGGCAATTGTTGCATTTGTAGGAAAGGCACACACTCACTGAATGAATGTGAAATGTTAAGGCTGCAACCCCGTCATGCAAAGGTGCAACTATTAAGGAAAAAGACATATGCTTTGGATGTCTAACAAGGGGACACATGAGCAAAGATTGTAGGAAAATGATGACATGCCTACACTGCCAAGGAAAGCACCCTAGCATTCTACACATCAATAAACCAACACAGAATGAAAATGACCACATGACTAGTTGGCCAAAACGATCAGTCAGTACAACTCCTGTCATTCTGGATAAGGAAGAGGATATTGGGGCTGGAAAAGATTGCAAACTGTCAATAGTACCAGTACAAATAAAAGTTTCCTAAGGCAGCAAAACTATAAAAACATATGCCTTTCTTGATCCTGGCAGCACCTCAACCTTTTGCACAGAAAATCTCATGCGACAGCTGAAAACAACAGGACGGAAGACTAAAGTTCTCCTGCAAACAATGGGCCAAAAGAAACCAGTGGATAGTTATGAAATAACTTGACTACAAGTGGGTGATTTGGATGAGAATAACTTTATCGAGCTGCAGAAGACATACACACAATCAAAGATACCAGTGACAAAAAGGAACCTTTTCTCTCAAAAGGATCTCAACAGGAGGCATTACTTGAAGGAAATACAACTGCAAGAAATTGATGCGGATGTGGAACTCTTAATTGGAGTAGATGTCCCAAAAGCAATGGAACCATGGCAAATCATAAATGCCAAGGTAATGGTCCTTATGCTGTAAGAACTCTCTTAACCTGAGTATTTTGGCCAAGTGGAAACCATGCAGTTGCATCACTTTAGTGATGCCAGTGTGCAAAGATACGGCACTGCAAGTTACCTCAGATGTGTCAACAGTTTGGGGGAAGTTCATGTTGCTTTAGTGATGGAAAGGCTAGAGTAACACCCCTCAAAAGGATGACTAGATTAAGACTGGAGCTTACAGCAGCCACCCTAGCTGTAAGGGTTGATCGGATGTTACGCTCAGCGCTACAGCTAAACCTCCAAGAGTCCATCTTTTGGACAGACAGCCAGTCTGTACTTAAATATATATGCAATCAAACCAAGCAATTCCACACCTTTGTAGTAATGGGATTGCAGTTATTCACGACATGTCAAATGAGACTCGGTGGAGATATGTGGACTCCGAACGATATCCGGCTTATGATGCTTCCTGGGGACTAAACATTGAATCTTTCCTAAAGTCTAAAAGATGGCTACACTTGGGAGTTGCCCAAGGTGTGAGGCGCCGAGTGGGTGTGGGGATACTCACAAGCCCCCGGTTGAGTGCCGCTTTGTTGGAGTTTACCCCAGTGGACGAGAGGGTCGCCTCCCTGTGACTGTTGTGTGTGCTTATGCACCAAACAGCAGTTCAGAGTATTCAGCCTTCTTGGAGACCCTGAAAAGAGTCCTGTATGGGGCTCCCAAAGGGCACTCCTTAGTCTTGCTGGGAGACTTCAATGCACACGTGGGCAATGATGGAGACACTTGGAGGGGCGTGATTGGGAGGAACGGCCCCCCCGATCTGAACCAGAGTGGTGGTTTGTTACTGGACTTCTGTGCTAGTCATGGATTGGCCATAACAAACACCATGTTCTAACATAAGGATGCTCTTAAGTGTACGTGGTACCAGAACAACCTAGGCAGAAGGTCCATGATCGACTTTGTTATCGTATCATCGGACCTGAGGCCACATGTTTTGGACACTCGGGTAAGAGAGGAGCGGAGTTGTCAACTGATCACCATCTGGTGGTGAGTTGGGTCGAGTGGCAGGGGAAGCCTATGGAAAGACATGGTAAACCTAAACGTGTAGTGCGGGTGAACTGGGAATGTCTGGAGGAATCCCAAGTTCAGGAGGCCTTCATCTCACACCTCCGGCGGAGCTTTTCAGGCATCCCTGTGGAGGCTGGGGACATTGAACCAGAGTGGGCGGTGTTCAAAGCCTCTATTGCTGAAGCTGCGGCGGGAAGCTGCGGTCTCAAGGTCTTAGGTGCCCCAACGGGCGGTAACCCTCGAACCTCCTGGTGGACACCAGTGGTCAGGGAAGCCGTCCAACTGAAGAAGGAGGCCTTCCGGGATATGTTATCCCTGGGTACTCCTGACGCAGTTGCAAGGTATCCCGAAGGGCAGCAGCCTCAGCCGTGACCGAGGCAAAGCAGCGGGTGTGGAAGAAGTTCTGAGAAGCCATGGAGAAGGACTTTCGGTCAGCACCAAAGTTGTTCTGGAAAATCGTCCGACACCTCAGGAGGGGGAAGCAGGGAACCATCCAAGCTGTGTACAGTAAGGGTGGGACGCTGTTGACCTCAACTGATAGGGTGTTAGGGCGGTGGAAGGAACACTTTGAGGAACTCCTGAACCTGACAACTCTGCCCTCTATGTTAGAGGCGGAGCTGGAGTATGAAGGGGGATCAACTCAAATCTCAATGGGGGAAGTAACTGAGGTAGTCAAACAACTCCACAGTGGCAAAGCCCCGGGGGTGGATGAGGTCCGCCCAGAAATGCTGAAGGCTCTGGGTGTTGAGGGACTGTCATGGTTGACACGTCTCATCAACATTGTTCCTCTTTTTAAAAAGGGGGATCAGAGGGTGTGTGCCAATTACAGGCATCACATTACTCAGCCTCCCCAGGAAAGTCTACTCTAAGGTGCTGGAAAGGAGGGTCCGGCCGATTGTCGAACCTCAGATTGAAGAGGAACAAAGCAGATTTCGTCCTGGTCGTGGAACGACGGACCAGTTTTTTACTCTCGCACGGATCCTGGAGGGGGCCTAGGAATACGCTCATCCGGTCTACATGTGCTTTGTGGATTTGGAGAAGGCGTATGACTGGGTTCCCAGGGAGATACTGTGGGAGGTGCTTTGGGAGTATGGGGTGAGGGGGTCTCTACTCAGAGCCATCCAATCTCTGTACTCCCAAAGCGCGTGTGGTGTCCGGGTCCCCGGTAGCACGATGGATGGATGGATGGATGGATGGATTCTAAGAATAATTTTGATTTACCGGGACCAGACGCTATAAAATAATAAATAATAATAATAATAACTTAAACTTATATAGCGCCTTTCATGGTACCCAAGGTCGCTTTACAAATAGGGAGGGGAAAAGGGGAGTGGGGGTTAGGGATCAAAGGACTTAGTGCAGAGAAATGTTTTGAGGTGCTTTTTGAACATGGGCAGGGATTGGATGCGTGAGTGAAGGCCGGAGTCGTGAGATGTTTCTGAGGTGGTAAAAGGCAGACTTGGTGATGTTGTTGATGTGGGATCGGAAGGAGAGAGTGGAGTCCAGGATGATGCCCAGGTTGCGCACCTCAGGAGATGGGGAAATGGACAGCCATCCACAACCAGGGCCAGGTCACCAACTTTCCTGGGCAGTGGTGCAGGGGCCACCACCATGAGCTCTGTCTTATTGCTGTTTAGTTTGAGTAGGTTTGTGGTCATTCATGATTTGAGTTACTGCAGGCAGTTGACAAGTTGTGAGGGTGGGAGCTGGGAGGAGGTTTGTACTGATATAGAGTTGGGTACCATTGGCGTAGCAGTGGAAGTTGAGTCCATGTTTACGGAGGATATGACCTAGGGGTAGCATGCAAATATTGAACAGCAGAGGACCTAGCACAGAGCCCTGGGGCACGCCATGGTTGACGGGTGCTGTATGAGAGTTGGAGCCATTTAGGGTGATGAATTGTTTCGAGTCTGTGAGGTAGGACCGGAACCAGGACAGTGCTGAACCACTGAGCCCGGTGGGCTCAGAGAGGCGGTGGTGAAGGATGGTATGGGAGACTGTATCAAAAGCTGCAGAAAGGTCAAGCACGATGAAGATGGAGATGAGGTCATTGTCGGCAGCAAGCAGAAGGTCATTAGTGATTTTGATGAGGGCTGTCTCAGTGCTATGGTGGGTTCTAAAACCAGATTGGAGGGGTTCGAAGAGCTCATGGTGGGACAGGTGATGTTGAAGCTGGGCAGCCACTGCTCTTTCCAAGATTTGCTGAGGAAAGGGAGGTTGGAGATTGGACGGTAGTTGTTGGGGTCGTCTGGGTCAGAACCTGGCTTTTTGAGAGTGGGGATGACTGCTGCCATTTTAAAGCTTGATTGTACCACACCAGAGGCAAGAGAAGCATTTATGATGTTTTCCATTGGATGGCAGAGGATGGGAACAATAATAAAAGGAAGAGGTGGGACTGAGCCTCGAAAACGGGGAATCGGGACAGTCTTCGACCTCACGGTATACACTTACACTTATAGTTGTTGTTTATTTGTTTGTTTAACTTGTCGAAAAGGAAAATAAATCAGCCAAAGGAAGGCAAAAGAGATCAGCGCATGCGGAGCTTTATTTGTACATGTGTGAGTCAAGAAGCCGAACCCTGTTTATGTGGCACAGTTTTAAAAAAACATTGAACGAAAATGTGCCACGACATGCGATATCTCTCCCTGAGACACCGTGGGTGCAGCAGTCTGTCACTGAAGGAGCTGCACAGTGCGGACAGGGTATCCTGGAGGGGTTGGGACACATTGTCCAGGAGGGAGGACAGCTTGGCTGCCATTCTCCTGTCTCCCACCAACTCCACAGTGTCCAGAGGACTCCCCAGGACAGAGCTGGCCTTCCTTATCCATCTATTCAGTCTCTTCCTGTCAGCATGATGCTGCAGCCCCAGCAGACCACACCATAGAAGGTGGCTGATGCCACCACAGAGTCAAAGAAGGTCTGAAGGAGTAACCCCGGCATTCCAAAAGACCTCAGTCAGTCAGAAATAGTCTGCTCTGTCCCTTCTTGTAGAGAGCAGCAGAGTTGTCGGACAAGTCCAGTTTCTTGTTCAGATGAACATCCAGGTACTTGAAGGATTTCACAATCTCTATGTCCACTACCTGGATGTTCACTGGTGTGTGTGTGTGTGTGGGGGGGGGGGGGGTCTTTGGCACGGGTACCACACAGGACGTCTTCAACAGTAGTGGTACCCTCCCTTGCTTCAGGCTCAGGTTGAACAGAAACTCCCACACAGCTCGTCCGCGCAGGATTTCAGGATCCTCGAGCTGATGCCATCGGGACCAGCTGCCTTCTGTGCCTTACACCTCTGCAGCTCCCTCCTCACCTGGTTGGTTGTGAGGGACAAGGTGCCGTCAGCGGGTTGGGGGGTTGCGGGGGGGAGAAGAATCAGAGGCTGGTGTGAAAAATGTCTGTGAGCCGATAGTTGGGGGCTGGGTGGCGGTGTGAGAGGTGACAGGGCCATTTCCAGGCAGTGGGGACAATGGGGACAATTCTCATGATAAATAAATACAGGTTCAAATATTAACCACCTTTATTGTATTAACTGTGCTATCAGTACTGATAACACCTTCCATGTTACTTCTGTGGAGGTGTATCGAAATGTGACACAGCAGGAGATAAGATTATATTTTATTTCATAAATTTTTTTTGCTAAAATAAAAGAATTTAAATATTGCTAACAATGCTCTTTTAATATATCGTTAAACTCATTGCTTTGTTTTAATTGGCAATGAGAGTTTTGCCCTTCAGTGTAATGGACAGTCAAGCAAACTTAACTAATGCAGTCAAACAAGTTGCTTGGTTTTGACGGCATATGTCAAAGAAATTAATGTGAACCTAGATAACATTTCCTGTATTTGTTTTAACACAGTAAGTACCAACTACAATCACAGGAATATAGTGAGAGACTCCTCCATCCCTTGAGGACACAAAGGCAGCTTCACAGAAATCTCCATATACAGATTTTTCCACTTTTATCTACTATCAAGTTAAAGTACAAGCTGTCTTATGTATTTAATGCTCCTTTCTAATTCCAATCCACAACATTTTGGAAGTCAGTGTTGTACTCTTTACTCATTTACATTTTCTGATAGCTTTTAGGTAACAGTTTATAGTTACTTCACAGACTGAAATGAATAACAATCAAAAAAATATAAATCAACTTATAACCACACACTGACATATAAGTGTAGGTTCAGATATCCAGCAGCAGGATACAAAGTAGGTAAAATAATTTATATGATTCTGAAATAGGCCATTATGTTTAACCAATTGTGTCTTGTCAAAAATGTTAGTCTTGTCAAGTGTTTTGTTTGGGTCATCATGCCCCAGGTCTATGGTTGGTCATGTTTTATGTTTTGTTTAGTCATTTTTGTCTAGTCTCCCACTTCTTGTTTTATTTCGGTACTCACCTTCTGTGTCTCGTTCCAGGTCCCTGATTGTTTCCACCTGTTACCTGTTACCTCATGTTTAAATAGTCCTGTCTCCCCCTGTCTTGTGCCAGTTCGTCTTGTCCTGTCTGTGGGTCAGTAACCAGCGTACCAGCATTTTGTTTATTTTTTTGTTTAATTTAGTGGATCTTATCAAGTCAAAAGGTGAGGAAAAGGCTGCATCTAATAGGCTGATGTGTGTGCTGGTAAATACATGTTTTACAGTAATGGCACTATAATAAAGACTGGACCTTGATCACAATATTACACTTCTGTAAACACCTGCAGTGGAATTTCACCGCTACTCTTAATGTGACGCTATGTTTGTCAGTGTTAATCATTGATAACCAAGTTAAGATCTGTTCACGGGCTGTATAAAGGAGACCAAACCTCTCCGGCTTTTAGCTACAGATCCACTTTTTCTCTCCTGCCTTTGAGGTAAGATCTTCGAAAGCCAACAATATCTTGAACTGGGGGTTTCAGGTTTCATATATAAGAAGAAATTAATGCTTATTGATTTATGGCCTATAGCGCAATGTGTTTTGCTGCAGGAAATCAAGCATGTTAAGTTAAGCATGTTGGTTTGGGTGTTTAACTCAACCTGACTGAAAAATGTGTAAGATGTTAGACAGTCAAGGAAAAAGCTGTGATCCAATTAAGCATTGATGTCTTTTTTTTAATTGTCTTTCCCATCTCCTAAATGCGTATACAAACTGATTGTATGCCAAAATGGTTCTGCTTCCCATTTTATTCAACAGATCCCGAACACTGCAGCAATGCCTCCTCCCGGTGTGTGTCTGAACATTATGGAGGCCCGTCAAAAGCGGGATGGTTATGGTAGCTTTGCCAACCCTGATAGGTTTTTAAACCAAGACTACCAGCAGCTGGAACAGTACTGCCTCATTCGAGGAGTGCGGTACATCGACAACATGTTTCCCCCTGACAGGAGAACTATTGGCGAAGGGATACTGAAGCCTTCTGACCTGAAGCGAGTGGAGTGGCTGAGACCAGCGGTGAGTGTTTTGGAAGAGCTCAACAGAAATTTGAGTTGTGAATTTAAACAAAACTGCGTAATCAGATTCAGGGTTACAGTATGTGTGAAAGTTTGTTTGACAGGTCAAGTAAAAAACGTAAGCGATGAGATAAACATTTTTCTCAAAACATAATTAAGATTACAGTTTTGTGGTGTAAAAACCTAATATTTACGGGACTGCACCACCCAATCATAATATTTTAACAGTCACTGTTTTGATATGTAACTTTTATTTATTCATTGATGTAACTTTAGCAATATTCACATGTGAATTTGTCTAAATAAAGAATCATTGTTCATTTTATTGCATAAAAATATGAATGTATACTCGTTGTTTACTTTTCAACCTTACCTCTGTTTCAGGATATTGCTCCTTATCCAGCCTTTGTACTTGACGGGATCTCCAGGTTTGACATGGGTCAAGGAAAGGTTGGTAAGGAAATATCTTCTGACTTCATTTGTCTAATAATATGCTTCCTTGTCCCAACAACTCATTGGTTCAATATATATATTATTTTTTAACCAGGAAACTGCTGGTTTCTAGCCTCTATTGGGGCACTGACGTTCCAAAATGACATCCTCTGTAAAGTCGTCCCTCTTGAGCAATCTTTCGATGGGAAATACTGCGGGATGTTCCACTTCAGGGTAAATACTCACAGCACAAACGGTTTATTATTTTTTCATTGAACTCTTGAAATGAAATGTGCTAAATGACAATTCCCGAACTCTTATGGGCCGCACAAAAATATGCGCAATGAGTAAAAGGAATATTTAAGCTAAAATAATTAGTGATGCATCGACACTGAACTGCAGTGATGATACACACACACAATGCCATGTTTTACTTTAAATAGTTACTTCTTTCTTTTCATATTGGTTTATACAATCAGTTTTGGAGATTTGGAAGATGGGTTGACGTCGTCATTGATGACAAGCTACCAACAATCGATGGCAGACTGATCTTTGTCCGCTCCAAAGATCAAAATGAGTTCTGGCCTGCTTTGCTGGAGAAAGCCTATGCCAAGTATGAAAATTACATAGTTTCTCAAAAAAGCTTTTATCTTAGCATGAATTGGAGGATCTGTAACAATATTGTTACATCCGTTTTTTTAGAGTGTGTGGTTCCTATACCGACATGAATGCTGGAACTCCTTCCGAGGCCATGATGGACTTCACAGGTGGTCTTCACATGTCAATCCAGCTGTCAAACCCCCCCGCAAACCTGTGGGAGCTGATGTGTAGAGCTGGCCAAACCAAGACACTGATGGGCTGTGGTACAGCTCAGGGGGTAAGGACAAATATAGAACACAAAACCAACACTGGCCAGATATTATTCATCTATGTTGTAGCAGAAGTTTTATTTCAATTTTGCCATAGGTTCCAAATGTTTACTCATATCTCATGAACAATTGGGTTTAGTCATTCTTCATTCATTACCTTGCTCCAGTCAACCTTGTCAGCAAAAAACTATATTCATTAACTCTTTTTAGACAAGTATTTAAAATGTTAGTAATGTCAGAAGAAAACAATCTATTGTGTATTAAAAAGAAATCAACAGATTTCCTTTTCAATAACGAATGTTTTTGTCAAATTAAAATTACAACGTTGGAGTAAAAAAAAGTATAATGATAAGATAAGATGTAAGTTTTCATACAGTAGCTGTTTTATATTTGCAAATCATTCGAAGAACCTATACGCATTTTTATTTGCATAACATCATACCAATGTAAACTCTATAGACTAAACTATAACAGGTTTTGGCATAGAAAACACACGCACTAGGTGATGTACCTTGAGGAAAAGCAACACTTTTTGGCAATTTTATGCACTTAAGGATTATTTTTCATTCAAATTAATGGCTGCCATCTTGAGGTCCAGTATCGATGGTCAAGACTAGCTTGCTTTTTTTTGTATTCTTTATGCCATGGCTGTTGGCTGTACATACATGAAAGTAGATATTTTCTTCTTTCTTTTCTTTTCTTTTTTAATTCTTCTTCACAGTCAAATCATTTCTAGACAACTGGTCAAGTTAAACACAACTTTTTACTTCTCTACAACACAGTAACTAAATATATGATGAATGTTTTTGGCTTGTAGGAAACCTCTTCAACAAGGAATTACCAAATGGATTGGTCCAAGGCCATGCCTACACTGTCACGGGTGTGAAACAGGTAAGGAAATAAACGTAAGACCTTGCACAACATAACATTACCAATGAATATTACAAGATAACATTAACTACCTTTGCATAAGTGATTTGGAATAATGTAATGCATTTTGATGAGCACATGTTACATAATATTGTTAATGTCTGCCATTATGATTGTTCAGGTGATGAGCCGAGGGAAACCAATAAACCTGGTGCGTTTGTGGAACCCCTGGGGCACAGTAGAGTGGAACAGATCCTGGAGCGATCGGTGAGAACAACTTTAAAGAGACATTGCTCTGATTTGCAGACATATTGAGATTGTTTTCCAATGATAATATAAATAAAAGTTGGCAGCAGCTATGGGTTTTTGCAATATACTCAATGCAATAGCCTTTCTGGTATATTCCTATAGGTAGTATTTAGAAGGCTTAAAAAGGTATTTCAGTAAAGATGCTTGAGAGCCAGGAGTCTATTTTTGTTCTTTTCCTGTACATTCCCAAGGGTAACCTATTAAAGACTTAAACAGGTCTTCAGTTATGGATATTATTCTGGGTCCTGGATATTAAAAATAGCCAACCAATCAGAAACGTAGGCTTTTACTGTATTTAACTATAAGCAGAAAATAGAGAGATATTATGGTTCTGTAACAACATGCCTTTGATTGTCTAGAAACAACAACTGCAATAAAATCTTTTTCCTCTTTAAGGTCTCCTCTCTGGCAAACTGTGAGTTCCAAAGATCGGGAAATGTGCCTTTCAGTGGCTGATGATGGAGAGTTTTGGTAAACTGATTTGATGTTGTTGAAACCTTTGTACGCACCTGCATTATACAGTAGCAACTCAAAACAGGGATTGTATTTAAAACATTATATATTCACAATGACAACATATATAATTATACCTATGCAACATTGCAAATTCAACACATTTTATGTTTGAATCTAATTCAATCAGTCAAATATAATTTATTTAGACCAATATTAGAAATATTTGTTTCAGTGAGCTTTACAGTGGGTAAACTCCCAAAGAAAACCCAGGATTAATGGGGGAAAATGGAAGACACCTTGAGGCTGGGCGTATAGATTAAAAAAGATAATACATGTACAGTCTAGACAATCTAAATGACAATATGCACGTATATACTGTATATTAAGAAAATCATGAGAACAGGTGCATGTTCATGTCTCCAACAAAAACCATAAGTAGCGGCAACCTGTCAGGTTAATGGCACTAAAACTCTGTGAATGAGGCCCTGATGCTGAGGTAGTAATAAGAATGTATTGGATATACTGTAAGAGCATACAGAAAGACATAAAAGTGGAAGAAGAGAGGTGAAAGGGCCCCAACAGTCTAAGTCTATTGCAGCTTACCTAGGGGCTGGGTCACTGTGCCATTAGAAACGACAGTCGTATGTTACAGGATTGTTGACATATTTTAAGGTTCAAAGCACCTTTTAAAACCGGCTTGTTTTTCATTGTTTTACAAACTCACTAATTCACAATAGCCGTTGAGTGGTAGACAGGCACTCTGTTCAACTGTCCTAGTTTCAGCATCATATCCAGAGACTAAATATAGTATGTCAAATGAATCTCCACAGGATGAGCCTGGAAGACCTTTGTGAGTTCTACACAGATCTGGACATCTGCTCCGTGAGTCCAGACTTCCTTGATGGGAACTCCTCCAGTCACTGGAAGTCCTACATGACTGAGGGTCGATGGGTTGCAGGAACAACTGCTGGAGGATGCATGAATAATAGAGGTACTCTAAGGACATCTGGACTTACATTTAACAAGCTTGGATAAAATGTCCATACCAAGTGATCGATTACTCTTTATAGGACTAGGAAGTGGCCAGTGTTGGCTTTGGGTTTTTTTAAAGTCTGTTTCGTCTAGGAAGTGTCTAAACAATACTAGGGTTAGTCTTAGTCTTAGCCCTAACCCTAACCTTTATGTAAGAGCATTGGAGCACTCTGGAGCGGCAGTACCTGAGTCAATAGGGGCTTTGCTTGGGAACCAGAGGGTGGCCGCTTCAAGTCCCAGAACAGACCAAAATAGGGGGTGTGGACTGTTACATGGAGGAGGTCCCAGTTCACCTCCTGTGCACTGCTGTGGTGCCCTTGAGCAAGGCACCGGACCCTCCCCAATGCTCCCTGAGCGCTGTACAACATAAGTCCACTCCTATCACTAGATTGGTTAAAATGCAGAGGTCGAATTTTAATTTGTGTGTGATAAATAAAGAGTCCTGTTCTGTTCTGCATGGGAAAACTTTACTCAGAATTTTGTATGTAGACAAAGAATACACAAACAGTTCACATTTCTTTGTTGCTACAAGTTAAGGTAATGTAAATTCAGTAATAAATAAACAGTTTGAACTTCCACTTGCCTTTTTTTCTACTGCATTTTTTTGTTCATCAGTAAAACATTTTATTTTAATTTTGATAAAAAAATCAAATCACACACTATTTACAAAATGATACATGCAAATAAAAATAAATAATAATCCTCTCTTTGGCTTGCAGACAGTTACTGGACTAATCCACAGTATCGGGTCAAGATTGGCGGTCAGAGTCCGGAGATCAATGGAGAGAAAAATGTGCTGGTGTCTCTCATGCAAAAGCCGGACAAGAGAAACAGACACCTGGTTCAAAACCTCCACATTGGTCTCTGTGTATTTGAGGTATATACTGTTGTTCCCTTTGCTTTGCTTTCAAAGTGTAAGCATTAGTATGGATATACAATACAGTATATATGGAAGGCAGCTGAGTTTGTGAAAACAACAATGAAGTCTTGCTGAAGTCCACCGAGCATTAACATCATGCTGTATTTAGGCTACTTGAATTAATGCTGCAGCAATAAATGGCTTACCAGGTATACATGGCAGAAAAGGTCACACTGTCACTGCTGGAAAATATACTCATTTTATCTAATGGTTTATTGGTTAGTTGGCTTTTGACCTTTTGATATGTATGAAATATTATACATGAAAATACTGATAATATTGAGAAATGGTTGACAAATGAAAAGTTGTCAAAAATGTGGTTTGATGAGAGAGGTTTCTACCGGCAGAAACTCAGCTAAACGCCATTTTATGTTCCAAACCACATCAAGCATTATTTCTGAAACAGTCTGGAGCTCGAACTTTTGTCCCTCGCGGGTGACAACTTGATATCCAACAATGAATTCCTGTTGAATCAAACTTTGGCTCAGTATTATAGGTAGATCATCTGTCCACCAATCAGAAGGTTGGGCAATATAACTGTACTGAACAGTGTGTATGAAAGTGTGTCCCTTTTAAAGACCAAGTGGCTTCCCTGTATTACTGTCATTTCTGTTGCAAAGTGCATTGACTGGCTCGTAAAGTCAAAAATGCTTCATAAATGCAGCGTCTTTAACCGTTTACCATTGTCATAAAGTAGGGCTTCATGTTTCTCACTCGTAAGTGTCAATACAAGGCTACTCACAAACTGATGTGAGATTTGAAAAACATGATTAACTCCAGCCAAAATGGCAGCGTTAAATTTCAAAACAACTTTGTGTTAAGTAGACATTTCATATAAAAAAAGATTAGGACGGCATGGCTTTTCCTCAGGACTTTGAACCTGGGTCCCATGATAGATAAACAGCAGACTTGTCCACTCAAACATAAAACGAGAAATGATAAAACATAGTTTATAGATAGATATTTAAACTGAACTTGAAAACACACACTTGAAGACACAGTTATAATGACATGGGTTTTATTCAAATTTTAATTATTTACCCTATAGTGATGGCCCCCTTATATTTCTTTTGTTAATGTGTCGCTATTTATAGTTTATTATACAGGTTGAGTTTTCCCTATGTCTTCATGCCAGAATAGACTGTTATACTTGAAGACAGGGTTGCCTTCAATGCCAACATTTTAACCCCCTCCATAGAAGTTGTATTCCCTTAGAAACAATAAGAGAATCTTAAGAAAGTCAAAGGAATCGGAGGGTTGCAGTAAATGACCACAGTCAATGTCCTTGCTGCAGTACGTCTTGGTCGATTACACACAAGTTGGTTAGTGATGTAGATCTAAGACATGGGGAGTGTCTGCTTTTTATGTGGGAATTCACATGCTTGTTAGAGAAATAAATTAATTGAATTGAATATTTGACACCCATATATTTAATGAATTCCTTTCTTTCCCCAACATGAACTCTACTGATTTACCTCAAGGTGAAAGACAAGGTAAGACATTTTTGTTCCCCGTATCCCTTCATAAACCTCCATCCACATCGTGCAGAGTTAGCGTTAGGGTTAAGGTTAACCCTATATATCTATCCCTACAGTACAAGGCGCAGAAGGGGAAGTTCCCGGCCTCTTTCTTCGGCAGCCACAAACCTGTTGCCCAAAGTAAAACCTACATGAATGCACGTGAGGTGATGGAGTTCCTGGTGCTGAAGCCTGGCGAGTACCTGATCGTACCGTCCACCTACAGTGCCAATGAGATGGCCTCCTTCATCCTGACCATCATGTCCAACGCAGAGGCCATGGTCTAGTAAGTCATTCTCTCGACTACCACTGACCAACTTTCTACATTAAACAATAAAAACAACTAAAACCAATTCTTTGCTGACAGTGAGAATTCCGGTGAGCCTCCAGATGAGCCAGCTGAAAGGGTGTGTAAAATATAAATAAATACTAATGTTGTTTATTATTCTGATTCTATCTCCTTAACTATAACTTTCAATGAATATCATTTGGGGTAAATGACTCTCTTGCACTTTACCTTTTTTCTTCAAGTACAACATCAAAAAGGTCAGAAATGAACAGGAACACGAGAAAAAGTTATCCTTTTTCCACCAAAACTCCGACAAGGTAATATTTTCTTCTCACTAACTAGCTTAATACCAAATAGAAAAATGGAATTGTCATTGATTACTACTTGGAATTTCTAAACAATACACATAGTAAATATGTGATTACTGCAGTTCCCTTTTGTCATTTTAGTGTTAGTGTTCAGTTCACTGTTTTGATTTAGCAGTCCACATATCCATTCATCAGGTGGACAGAAACATGACTGAAATGCTGCCTTTCTTTTTGTGTCTGCTGGATGTAGGCTGAGACAGAGCAACATCGGCATTAGTGTTAAGACTCCAAAACATTTTAATTGTACCAAAGGCAGCTGTTGTAACGCAGATGCGCAAACAGTTCTATTCATTCAACTTGCCGTTCCTCACACGTGATTAAACTAGTGCAAATACCATTCCACTTGGTGACGCTGGTGTTACATTGTTTGCCAGCTGCCATTTGGCTGTCTTCGTATTCATTTAAAGACAAAGTATTAGGGGTGGGGGGAATAATCGATACAGCATAGTATCACAATACTTTGCGTGCAGATATTGTATCGATAAACGGACGCCAAGTATCGATATTTTATTATATAAACTATACATATTGCAAATCCAAATTAAATTTGTTAACAATTGCTTTTTCAATCCACTGGATGGTGCTGAGCTTTTATCCGTGCTGTCATGGCCATGGGTAAAGTCAGTGGGATTGACAGGAACAAAGAAACAAAGATGGAGTCAGCAGAGAAAGAAAATCAGAAATGCACCATATCACAATATATCATATCACAATATATCATATCACAATATATCATATCACAATATATCATATCACAATATATCATATCACAATATATCATATCGCAATATATCATATCGCAATATATCATATCGCAATATATCATATCGCAATATATCATATCGCAATACTTAGCATATTGTTATATTGTTGTGTCGCTATACTATCGTATCGTGGCTTAAGTATTGCGATAGTATCGTATCGTGGGGACCCAGGTGATTCCCACCCCTATTATGTAAATGGTGGTAACGGGGGACCTTCTTCTACAACCTCTTTTGAAAACAATCGTTCACTTTGTTATTTTCTTCTTGCAAGCTTAAGGTGCTTACGACACAAACGGTACTGGACTGTGGAACAAAACTTTAACATACGTGTAGTCAAAGCGCCTGCTAACTGTACACTTCCTTTGCTGACATGGTGTATGATGTCATTTGCACCACAACGACAAAAGCAACTGAATGATTTGGCCTCCAGCTAAGCGGCTAACATGTCCTGCTGATTTAGCGTGCAATCATTTTGAGTCTTGGGCTTAAAATGTGTTAATGTTTCGATTGCAGCAAACCAAATGTTATGTTGTTCAGTTTACTTGTGCCTATCAGAATACTCACTTATGAAATATGTTGACAAGTTTGAATCAGTCTATTTAATCTTGATTTTATGCATTTCCAGTACGAAGAGGTGGATGCTGAGCAGCTGCAGAGTCTTCTGAATAAAAACATTCTGAAAGGTTTGAACTGTGAAATCTTATGAGCAGGTTTTATAAAAAACACAAGAGTCTTATTAATATACAGCATGTTCTCGTTATCTTAAGTGAAATGTGCACTGCTAATGCAGAGTTTAGGCCAAAGTAACCATGCCTAATGATGCTTTTTCTTTCCTCTCTTCTTCTTTAGGAGACTTGAAATCTGGAGGCTTTAGCTTGGATGCCTGTCGGAGCATGGTTGCTCTGATGGATGTATCCTGTTAATGCATTTGATGACATTGATATTGATTTTGTTACAATTTCAATTATTAATTAAGTAAAGATGAATACTTTGTTCATTTGCCTCTAATACACATATTAAAGGAAAGGCTTAAACATGTATCACCATGTACAGCTCTTGATACCTTAATGTTTGGTTAGACATCGATCACTGGAAAACTGAATGGGGAGGAATTTGTTCGTCTGTGGAAGAAGGTCGTCATGTACAAGGTAAAAGGAGGGTTTTAAACGAAAAATAAATAGTTTTCTATAGCTATACTGACTATTCATTATTCCATATGACATATGCATTTAAACACAGATATGGAATGATCATTGGTGGTGTTTTTTCTTTTACCAGGACATTTTCTTCCGGACTGACGTTTCACGAACTGGAACACTGTCACTGAGTGAGCTGAGGAACGCTTTCCTAGCTTCAGGTTCAAAGTACATTTATCTGGTGAATTCTAAAATATATTCGATGGATAGACCTTCCTCCGGTTATTGATGATAAATAATTGGATAAAGTTCTCTCTACTGAAACATTATTATTAAAGCAGGAAAAAGGGCAGTGTGCAGGAGTGTTTGGGTTTGCATTGTTGACCCTTGGTCAATGATAATTGCTATTTATTGTAAGAATTGCCAGAAGGCAAACATGTAAAAAAAAATGTATACGTTGACTTTATTTAAAAGTAGTATGTCAACAGATTCCACATAATTGTTTTAGGTTAATTTGAAGCACTAATATCAAGTTGAACCTAATATATTTTATCTGTTGACATAATACATTTAATTAAAGACAACGTTTCAGTTTTTTCAGTGTCGTCAAATAGTGCGAGTGAAAATTCGGCCTATGCAAAACATCTAATATCCTTAAAATAAGTAAATGCCAAAACCTCCTCTAGATCTTGCTGTGTGTATGTTGAACAGGCATTAAGGTCAAGGATGACATGCTGAGTTTGATGGCGCTGCGCTACGGAGCCTCCGCAGGACACCTGACTCTGGAGAGCTTCCTCAGTCTCGTCCTCCGCTTCGACTGCATGTTCAGTAAGTAATATAATACTAACTTTTATATACAGCACTTTTCAAAACAACGTCACAAAGTGCTTTACATGGATTAAGAACAGGCCATTTAGGCAGCAACAAAGCATGCATTCAATAATTCCCTAAACTCACGCAATGAAAGATACAGCATTTCAACAAATGCTGTATACTTATAATGCTGTACAAGAGATCGCCATTCTTGTGAGGTTATAAGGTAATGAAATTGATTTACGATGTGTGTGTTACTCAACAGAAATCTTCAAACAGTTGTCTGGGGGACAAGCCATCACTCTTCAGGAGTCGGAGGTAATGAAATGTTTCCTTCTTTTAGAAAGTATGTAAGATTTTTTGAGGAAGGCTCAGGAATTAAGTCCATGGTAATGAGACATGGACATAATGTAATTTAAGTGGAAATAGACAACTTATTTTATTACCTCAAATTTTGTGAAGAAACCAAGTTATAAGATGATGGTTTCACTATTCTTATTCTATTTTATTTTATCTTTTGAATAAAAAACAACAATATAACAATAACTGATTTGAATTCTGATAATGCAGCCACCAATCAACAATTACTTCATAATGATTCACTATAGCAACAATGTGTCCATGCCCTTTGATCCTGTTCTGTTTATGATTAAAGTTGCATTATTGCATTTATGTTGCAGTCATGAATAACATGTCTGTTCTTTATTTGCAGTGGATGTACATTTCCATGTACACTTAACCCAACAAGGAAGATGGACAGAACAATTTGTCAGGAACTACAGGAGTAGATATTTCAAAAAATGTTTTTTTACACATACACATGTATCACTTGGATCAAACAATAAAGATATTAATTGTGTGAAATTGTCGGAATGGGTTTTGTCTGGCTGAAGCCAGATCTCCAAGCAGATCTCCCTATTAAATTCCAATATAAATTCCAATATAAATTCCAATCACTTGTGTATTATTATTACTGGTATAAATAGTTAGATAATTCATTTTATTGCAAAAAAATAGTTTTACTTAGTGTTAGGTTTAGACATTTCAAGAAAATTAAAGAAAAAGAAGACCTTTATTTTGTGTTGTTGGTCCAGTGACAGGTACAATAATGAACTCAATGTTAATGTTAATACTTATTTGTGTAAAGTGATTATTAAATTGAACTGCATAAAAAAACATGATTACTCAGCAAAGAGCCCACTGAGGAGTATGAAACCTCTCAAACTCTAAACCAACAAGCGGTTGCCCAATCACAACAGAGCAGGCCAGCGTACAATCAGAGCAGTGTCTATCAATGAGAAGATGGACATTACAGTGCACAGCAAGTTCTTTTTGAAAAAGACAATATTTATATATTAAAAAGTGTATTTAAGGTATAATATCTGTAGATGTTGGGTGAATGTTAAAAGAGTGTTGCTGACGCTGTTTGCTTGCTGTCTTTGTGAAACCCCCTGAGTGTGATTGCTCTGGATTACAGTTTTCTGTAGCGCCTACCAGAGCGGGAAAAAGTTATAACCTTTTTCTCAAACTCAAATGTTCACAGAATACCGTAGCACTTCTGCCCTCTGGGGGCTGATAACAGCACAAGGTACAAACTATTCACTGCACAAACAGAAATACAGGTCAGTGAGTGAGAAATGGGCGTAGGCTGCGGAGGGGTAAGTCTGGGGGCTGGAGCCGGAAGCATGGCTACTGGGGCTCGGATGGTAGTATGGTTGCTGGGGCAAGGGATGGTAACCCGGCCTTGCGTTTCCTTCCATGAGGCCTTTAAGGCTTGTGGAGGCTCCAGGGACCTTTCAAAGGCCAGAAAAGATCCAACAAAAGGGTCTTCCGTAAGAGCTATGTGGGGAACTGTGGCAGGCAGGGGGGCTAGTATGCCTGGGGCTAGCAGACTGGTAATCAGTTTTGACCTCAAAACTACCCAAAAAGTATTCGACCCTTAACCAGGGCCTCGAAGTTACTCCTTTGCGTGCCGTAGGCATGATGGACTGCCTCTCCTCTCTACTGGAGGCGTATCGACAGTCATTTTTATTCATAAAGGTCGCCTGCTGGGTCCATCGTTGGTGAGATCCTTCTGTCGGGGAGCAAAGCAGGAAGGACCCAAATGCAGGACAGATACAGGGTTTAACCGAAAATACCGTTATTTTGAGGCTACACAACAAAACATACAAAGTGGAACTTCCTAGTGAACACATTTAACTTCGACCAAGGATCTCACAAATACTGAAAAACGAACAGAACTTAAATACCAGCAAGAGTAATCACAAAGACAAGAGACAGGTGGTGAGGGAGGAAAAACACAGGAGCACCAGGTTAACACAATCAGGTAACCAAACAGGAGGGAAAACACAGAGACAGGAAGACATCACTAGGGGGGTGCATACTTTTCAGAATAAAACAGGAAAACAAAGACAGATCTTGACAATACAAAATAAAACACAGACGGATAGTGACAATTTGAATTGTGACCCGTGTTCTTACCTGTGAAGGTTGCTCAGCGGTCCAAACCCTAACCCTTCATTCAGTTACATGTTTTAGTTTATGCATTGTAAGTTGATGTAAATACGTCCAACTTAAGTCACACTGCACCTACGGAACGTTTTGCTGTCTGCATCTCAGTTCACAAAAGCCCATTATCTTGTGTATTTGGCGTTACACATTTCATCATAAACTTTTTGAATGAAAATGACCCCAAACTTGTTTTCCCCTGTCATCTCTAAGACATTGATATCAGATTAGTTTGTTCTGTTAACCACAGTTTGCATTTTCTCCCTGAGTTTGCAACGACATGCAAGCTAGGTGATTTGGAACTTCCCTGGAAGTTAATAGGCATGTGAAAAAACTGTTTGTCAATTCATATCAATCAACCTCTATGGGTGTTCCTCGCCTTTCTCCCGATGCATGCTTGGGTACACTCCTTCCTACCATCATCAGCAGTAGTGTTAGGTAAAAAATAACATTATAAACGTCACACAATGATGAGGTTTGGTCACTCTCTTCAGTTAGAAAAGGGCCTCATGAGCAATGAGTTATTTGTCTTTACATGCACAGAAAAGGTGTTCACGTGACAGTTTTCAAAACTAACTGCTGTGAAAAACAGGCCCGGCAACAAGCCGTGGCAGCATGAATTGGAACATGAGAGGATGGCAGTGCGTCAGTCACACTGCTCTTATGTAATCACCCTCCCCTCCCCTTTTCTTTATGTCTGCCTAGCTTGCCTCTGCCTGTATACTCAGGAGCATTGGAATAACCTGTTACCTCAGGGGAAGTTCTATAAAGGAACATCCCACCCTGACAGAAGCAGTCTGAGGCGTTTGCAGGTTTAATACCAAAACCGGGGCGTCTTTTCTCATACTTGCTCCTCCACCCATACTCAACACTTTCTCTTTCTGGCTGATGAGGTAAGATTGTTTTGCATTTAACATGCCAGGTAAAAAGCTAATTTACACTTTTAGTTTAACAAATTATTCTATTATCAGAGATGTAGTCCCAGTTCTTACTGTTGCTCCTTAGAGACCCTACAACAGTTTAAGGGGCCTGCTTTCTGATAGATATCAGTATAAAAGGTTATTTTTGTATGATTCTTATTAAAGTCTTATTTTAGTCCTTTTTATTCAGTCATTCGTTGGTTTTAAGTGTTCTTTTTTCACAAAGCTATGTGTTACTCTGGTTATACCTGGGAAGGGGAGTTGGTTTGTGAAGCACCTTGAGTAACCTTTATCTATGAAAAGTTAGATTTGATTTTGTGGTCCAGCTAAAAATGAAACTGAACATTGAATTCTAAAATGAAAAGCCTCGATCATGTATCATCCATGGCATGGTGGAAAAAGGAAATGAAACAGCTATGGATGATGGTTGATATGTGGAGGATGTTTCTATAGTATTCCTAAAACCTCCAAAGCCAACTTTTTTAAAATAACTCTTTCTCATTTTAAATTGTTCTCTCCCTTATCTGAACAGAGTTCAAACACTGCAGCAATGCCTCCTCCAGGTGTGTGTATGAACATTATCAATGCCCGTCACCTGAAAGATGGTTATGGGACCATCACTAATCCTCAGAAGTTTCTGGACCAAGACTTTGAGCAGCTGAAACAGTACTGTTTGATTAAACAGGTAAGGTACATCGACGACATGTTCCCCCCTGACGTGAGGTCCATTGGGAGTGGGTTACTGGAAGCTAAAGACCTGCAGCGAGTGGTGTGGCTGCGACCACATGTGAGTGTTTCCGCGTTCAATTTTAAATCACATGTTTCGAGCTGCTAAATGTTCAACTATTCATCCTTCCTGTGTTTAATGTTTATCCTTGTTAATATTGGGCTGGTACACCTAACTTGTGTTAGTTCCTATGCTAGTTATGTTAACTCCTGTGCTAGTTATGTTAACTCCTGTGCTAGTTGTGTTAACTCCTGTGCTAGTTGTTTTCTGGCTAATATTAAACAAGTAATGTCAACAATTCCTCTCTTTCAGAAAATGGTTCTCAATCCAATTTTTGAAGTTGATGGGGTCTCCAGGTTTGACTTTGGTCAAGGCATGGTTGGTATGGAAACTGCTTGATTTATAATACATAATCAATAAATAGTTTTTCCAGCAAATATAGGAAATGGACTGTGTTAGCATTCTAAATAGGTCGTATTCTGGGAACCCTTCGGTTCACATTTAACTGTCTTGCCTTCTCTGACTTATAAACCTTCCTGAAAACAAATGTCCTTTTCCCACACAGGAAACTGCTGGTTTCTTGCATCAATTGGAGCTCTGACATTCCAGAACTACATTCTTAATCAGGTTGTTCCACATCAAAAAATTGATGAGCAGTACTGCGGGATATTCCACTTCAGGGTAAACCAACAATCTTGGCAGCAGTCAATTCTGCTAAAATGATAACCCATCTCATATTGCGATTAAACTCTTTATATCATCTAATTTCACAACTACTCAGTTCTGGAGATTTGGAAAATGGGTTGACGTCGTCATTGATGACAAACTACCAACTATAGATGGCAGACTGCTCTTTGTCCGCTCCAAAAACCCAACTGAGTTCTGGCCTGCTTTGCTGGAGAAAGCGTATGCCAAGTATGGAAAAACAATGTTTTATTTCTCATTCCTGAAAGCCATTTTCTCAGAAGTCGATCGGTGTAATTAATTCCACGCCCACTTCTGTCAGGGTGTGTGGTTCCTACTCGGACATGAATGCTGGAACTCCTTCGGAGGCCATGGTGGACTTCACTGGTGGAGTTCACATGAATATTGATCTGACCGAACCTCCCGCAAATCTGTGGGAGTTGATGTGCAGAGCTGACCAATCCAAGTCACTGATGGGCTGTGGTACACCTCAGGGGGTAAGTACGAGTTTACCACATCCAACACAGACTAGCTGCCTTTGCTTCATCTGCTCAAACTCTTTGGGTTGTCCAATATACCAAAGCCTGGATTCATTAAAGCATCTTAAGGCGCATGGTACATGATAGAGTCTCATAGTTAGAAAAGATTATTAAAGTATCTAACGTTTTCACTTGTCATAACAGAAAACTGAAAGCATTACGATGGGGATTTACAGTGTGTCGATCACTACACCTGTACATGAAGACTGGCAAGTCTCAATAAATCAGGGGTGTGATAGATTTTTCTTAATCCCTACGGCTGACAGAATTGTTGTTCTGACAATGACAAGGGATATCATTCAGAAAAATGACTTCGAAATCGTCAAGCAAGAAACATAATGCTGCTTTGTTTCTGTATGTGTGAATTAGGGGTAAGCCATGTCAGTAAGCCAGTTTGATGCTACCCGGCCCCTGGCAAGAAAGACAAACTAATGTTCCAATGTGCCTTGCTTATATATTATATATTTGAGTTGTTGTTTTCTTACGGATAACGCACAAATTCTTTGAAACCCAAGTTAAATGTATGATTCAAACCAATATTCTTGTTTGATCTTGTATTTAGAGTTTAGAGTGCTTGATAAAGTCAGAATGAGGTTTGCTAATCTTTCTTCCAAACTAACCTGAGTGGCTCCAACGTCTCTCCCAATTTCATAACTGGTCTTCAAAATGTCATGTGATGAGTTCAGTCAAGAGTTCATAATGAGAGACCATTATCCTTTCATGAATGATGAGAAAAAAAAGATTTGATTGACTGGAAACCGCTAGAGCAGTGGTTCTTAACCTGGGTTCGATCGAACCCCAGGGGTCTCAGGGGTTCGGCGGAGGTCAAGACACACACCCGACTCATATGATTCGTGATGACACGCCCGCTTGGCCATCACTGGCTGCAGGTGATCACGCTACATGCTTGGCCTATCTGTGCTGCAGGGAATTCGGTGTGTTCAGTAGTCGACTTGTGACTGTCGTGATGGTACGTTGTGTGATTTCTTTCTTAATATTTTAATCCCTTCATACTAATTATGTCGATTAAAAAAAGAAAGTGGTCGGACGAATATGTACAATATGGATTCACATGTATAACGGAACGTGATGGGAGTCAGCGTCCTAACTGCATGATTTGCTATGCCCAGTTGAGCAATTCTAGTCGAGCACCGGCAAAACTAAGGGAACAATTCCTTAAGCAGCATGGAGATGGAGAATACAAGAACACAACGCTTGCTGAATTCAAGGTGAAGAGAGCCAGATTCGATGAAAAGGCTACTCTGCCTGTCCTCGGCTTTGTACCCATCAACAAACCGATCCTCACAGCATCGTGCGAAGTTGCTTACCTGATCGCAAAGCAGGGCAAACCACACACCATTGGTGAAACACTCATAAAACCAGCTGTGTTGAAGATGGCGAATATCATGCTGGGAAAAGCGGCTGAAGTTAAGTTATCCCAAATTCCTCTTTCAAATGACACCATCAGCGACAGAATAGAGGACATGAGCAAAGACATCTTGGCTCAAGTAGTTGCAGATCTGATTTCAAGCCCGGCAAAATTCAGCCTCCAACTCGACGAGACCACAGACATTTCCAATCCAAGCCAGCTTGCTGTATTCGTGCGCTATGTGAAAGACGACGTGATAAAGGAAGATGTTTTATTTTGTAAGCCTCTTACAACAACAACTAAGGCAGCCGATGTGAAGAAACTTGTGGATGACTTCTTCAGAGGCAACAATCTTTCGTGGGATATGGTTTCCGCAGTTTGTTCGGACGGAGCTCCAGTCATGCTGGGAAGAAAGTCTGGTTTTGGTGCGCTAGTGAAAGCCGATGCACCACACATTATTGTTACGCATTGCATTCTGCACAGGCATGCGTTGGCAACAAAAACCTTGCCTCCAAAACTGGCAGAAGTATTAAAAATTGTAGTGGAATGCGTGAACTATGTGCGAAATAGTGCTCTGAGGCACCGCATCTTCAGTGAGCTGTGTAAAGGAATGGGCTCTGAATTCGAGGTACTTCTGTACCATTCTAACGTTCGGTGATTATCCCGGGGACAGGTGCTGAATCGTGTTTTTGCCATGCGTGTGGAATTAGCCCTGTTTTTGCAAGAGTACCAACATTGTCATGCAGATTGCTTCAAAAATTCTGAGTTCATTCTCATTTTAGCGTACATGGCTGATATCTTCGCAGAAGAGAACCTGAAGGCTTTTCAAAAAAAGCTTCCGTTATGGAAACGACGAACAGAGAACGATAACTTCGCAAACTTTCCCCTGCTGGATGACTGTGTAAGTAAGATCGAAGATGTGTCTCGAATTGGAGACATTTCTGTACCCGCGGAACTGAAGCAAGCAATTGCCACGCACTTGGATGAGCTTGCAAAGTCTCTCGACGGATACTTCCCTACAAGAGAGTCATATCCAATCTTCATACCCTGACTTGCCTTTAGACAGATTGTGGAGACAAGACTATCCTGCTCTGGATCCAGAATTTGACTGGGAGGATGTTTGGGATAGTGTATAGGAGGCGTCACGTAATCCTAACCATCAACAAATACATTTTAATTTCATACATAGAACTTATTTAACCCCTCGCAAACTTTTCTACATGAAACTGATTGACTCTCCCTTGTGCTCCTTTTGTACTCTAAAGTCTCCAGGAACATTCCTACATATGATGTGGGATTGTCCACCGGTAACACAGTTCTGGTTTGATGTTGCTTCGACACTGTCAGATCTAGTGGTTGTGTCGGTACCAGTGACTGTCCCTGTTCTGATTCTGAATGATTTTTCAGGACTTCATACTTCTAGACTAAATAAGCGCATCATCCTAGCTGGGCTCACGGCCGCCAAAAAGATGGTTGTTACGCGATGGAAACCCTCACAGATACTTAACATTAGACAGTGGATTCTTACCTTTTTAGATGTGGTATATTTGGAATTGTCAACTGTCCATATTCATGGAGCTACTGAAAAAACTCTGTCCATTTGGCAGACAGCAGCTGAATCTTTGAAAGGCTTATTGGGGTAACCTTATAACCTTAACTATCATCACCCCTTGTGACATTCATTTTATGACTCCTTCTTTCCCCTGAAGTTTGATGTGTGTGTGTGTGTGTGTGTGTGTGTGTGTGTGTGTGTGTGTGTGTGTGTGTGTGTGTGTGTGTGTGTGTGTGTGTGTGTGTGTGTGTGTGTGTGTGTGTGTGTGTGTGTGTGTGTGTGTGTGTGTGTGTGTGTGTGTGTGTGTGTGCATGGGGCTGCTTTTTTGTTTTAATTTTAATTTTCCCTTTTCTTTCCTTATCACATGTTATTGTGCTGTGTTAGTTTTGTTTTGTTTTGGGTGGGTTGGGTGGGGGGGTCATTATTTTTCTTTGCGTCATGAAGTTGTGGTATTTTAATGAAATTTGGTTGCATATTTTTGTGATAAATGGCCGACCTTACACTTTTCATGCCCACTCAATATTGTATTGTATTTTTGTATTTTGATGTGCAATTGCTTAATAAAAATGTGGTCACAAAAAAAAGAGAGTCATATCCAGCATGGGGGAGACAGCGTTCACGTTTGGTGTTGAGACAGCAGATGTCAATGATGACGAAATCATTGAAATTCAGCAGAGCCAGGTTCAACAGCAACTCTTCAGAACAACAACGCTCTCAATGTTTTGGTGTCAACAAATGGTAACGTACCCTGTTATTGCTAAGAAAGCCCTGGAGATTTTCATACCGTTTGTTACAACAAACCTTTGCGAGCAATCCTTTTCGAGGATGCTGGACATAAAAACGAAGAAAAGGAACAGACTTTGTTGCGAAAATGACATGAGAGTGGCACTTGCCAAGGTGAAGCCGGGCATTTCTGAACTGGTCTCTCAAAGGCAACAGCAGAAGTCTCACTGATTTGCAGTAAGTATTCATTATTATGTTTTTGTGTGAAAATCATGTTTTGCTGGTTTTGTTCTTTGAACACAGTGATGTTGATGCACGGTTCATTTTGTGCACCAGTAAAACATATACCTATGTCTTGAATTTTACATTTTTTTATTTTATTTTTCCAATAAAGAAGGGTTCGGTGAACGCACATATGAAACTGATGGGGTTCAGTACCTCCAACAAGGTTAAGAACCACTGCGCTACAGGCTAGTGACAGATTTGACATTTAAATAAAGAGACTAAAGATAGCGTGCCAATGGGCACAGTCTAATGATACATGAAAGTTGTGACTGTTGCTGACGCACCTGTCATTCAAAGTAATAAAGCAACTATGTTTTAAGTTTGGTTAGTTTCTTTCTTTCTTTGTAGTCTTCTCTCTCCAAGTGCCCTCCTATTCTTCACATTATTCTAACATTATATTTGGCTCAAAACAATATCAAATGTTGGTCTTCTGTTTACTTAACTTACAGAGAGATAAAGCATTAGGCACTAGTCTGGCTCCAATAATAACATGTATCTTTATCTTGTAGGCCACATCTGCCAACACTGTTTTACCAAATGGAATCGTCCAAGGACATGCCTACACTGTCACAGGTGTGAAACAGGTGAAGACTTTTTTATTATATTGATATTATATTATGGCTTCCGGCATTGAGAGGACGCTGGGGTGTATGTTGCCGCTTCTCATCTCCGACCAAACCTATGTTTTTTTTGTTGTGGTAAATTCATGCTGCTTAACATTCGCTCATTAAATAACAAAGCCCTTCTCAGCCATGACCTCATATCACTGGATCACTTTTTTATGTCTTACTGAGAACCAACAAGAATTTATAATTCTCAACCAAGCCACTTCCCCAGGTTATGGCTATATCCAGAAGCCTTGCAGCCTTGGCCGTGGTGGCGGGCTGGCTGTTATTCATCGGGCTGAGATCCTGGTAAAAGACATCCCAGTGAATACTACCTCCTTTGAGTGTGTTCACTTCATGTTGACTGGATCCACACTGCTACAGGTTGTCCTAATCTACACCCCCCCCCCCCCCCCCCCCCCCAAAGCCTCTGCCTGCTTCATATCAGAGCTCACTGAACTGCTTGCCACTGTTTACCCGAAATCCCCATCTACCATCCTGCTGGGTGATTTTAACATTCATGTGGATTCCAGCAGCTGGTCCTTGTTACTGATTTCCTTTCACTGCTGGACTGCTTTTATTTTACACAACATGTACAGGGCCCCACACATGACAAAGGGCACACTCTGGACCTGGTGTGATGTGCTGGCATAACCCCCTCCCACCTGCAGTGCACTGACCTGGCTGTCTCTGACCACCTTGCCATTCTTTTCTTGGTCCCTGTGCCTCTCCCAAAGCAGTGCACCAAATGGCCCATCACGTTCAGGAACATCAAACAGGTGTGTACGTCAACACTATCTGGCACCCTAGTGACCCACCTCGTCACCTGCCACCCCTACGAAACAATTGATGGCATGGTGGAACACTACAACCGTGCCCTCTCTCTCAGCCTGGACTTTGTAGCACTTCTCACCACGCGTTACGTGTCTTTCTCTCGTCCCGCCCCCTGGTTCACCCCTGAGCTCCGCAGGATGAAGACCACAGGACGTAGGCTCGAGAGACGATACAGAAGATCAGACCTCACTGTCCATCGTGAAGCATTAAAAGAACACGTCACAAGTTAAAAAGAAGCCCAACAACAAGGTACTACTCCACACTCATCAATAACCAACAAAAACACCCCAAATGGGCTCTCCCTGTGCCCCTCACTGCCCCAACAGGATTCTCACCCTCAGTGCTGCCTATCCGCCTTCTCTCCACTTGGATGCCGACCAAGTCAAAAAACTGGTCACCTCAGCCAAGTCTTCAACCAATGCCCACCACCCTGGTAAAGGCCTGTCTTCCCATCCTCTGCCATCCAATGGAAAACATCATAAATGCTTCTCTTGCCTCTGGTGTGGTACCATCAAGCTTTAAAATGGCAGCAGTCATCCCCACTCTCAAAAAGCCAGGTTCTGACCCAGACGACCCCAACAACTACCGTCCAATCTCCAACCTCCCTTTCCTCAGCAAATCTTGGAAAGAGCAGTGGCTGCCCAGCTTCAACATCACCTATCCCACCATGAGCTCTTCGAACCCCTCCAATCTGGTTTTAGAACCCACCATAGCACTGAGACAGCCCTCATCAAAATCACTAATGACCTTCTGCTTGCTGCCGACAATGACCTCATCTCCATCTTCATCCTCCTTGACCTTTCTGCAGCTTTTGATAGAGTCTCCCATACCATCCTTCACCACCGCCTCTCTGAGCTCACCGGGCTCAGTGGTTTGGCACTAAGTCCTTTGATCCCTAACCCCCACTCCCCTTTTCCCTTCCCTATTTGTAAAGCGACCTTGGGTACCATGAAAGGCGCTATATAAGTTTAAGTTAGTAATATTATTATTCAGTACACTGTACATTATGTAGGTTCTGCAAATGTCTTTTGTTGATATTCAGAATTTTGAGTCTAAAGCCTAAAGGTGCAATACACGACAATCAGAGCATATCTCTATTCTCAGCTGGGATTGCATCCCCACATTGCTACAACAGAGCTGCTAACGATGCTAACAGCGCTAACAAAGTAAACTTAGAATGTTAGAGGGGCCCTATTATGCTTTTTGGGGTTTCCCTTTTCCTGTATTCTGTTAAATAGGTTTTAGTGCATGTAAATGGTTTGCAAAGGCTAAAATCCCTGTGTTCCCTCTAGAGTGATTTTCTCTCCCACATAACCCCCCTCCCCCTGCCTGAAACACCTCAATTGGACTTCTTTGTTTAGTTCCGGAAGATAATCACAGCACAGAGCTTTTTGAACATTAAAGCACGGAGACATGTCCCAGTAGAGACACAGAATTAAATTATGAACCTGAAAATGAGCAGGATATATCCTCTTTATCTGCGGGGGAACTGGAGGGTAGGCGATGATAAGGTACCTTAAAAACTCTGTGTCAAAGGTGACGTGGGTCGGGACAGCAATATCAGCTGTAACCGCAGTATGAGGGAAGTGCAAAGCAAAGGCAATAATGGGAGAGGAAAAAAGGGAGTCATGTGCACATTGTCATTTAAAGCACCTTTAAGTTGGCCTGTACTGTATACTCGTATGCATGCATGCAGTAAGTGCATAGTAGAGTGTAATTATTTTCATATCAAATGACTATCTTTCTCCGGTCATTGCTGGTCAGATGATGAGCCAAGGGCAACCGGTAAACCTGGTGCGTTTGTGGAACCCCTGGGGCGATGGAGAGTGGAAAGGAGACTGGAGTGACAAGTAAGATTAGCTTTAATCTGTTGCCCTGGGAAATATGTATTAATGACAAAATAGTACATTGCAGACATATGTATTGTAGCACAAAGGCAAATTATTGTTTTTCAAATCATGTTTCAACATGCTTGTGGACATTTTGAAGCTTTTCACTGCAAACTCGCACAACCAGATTATAATAACCTTTAATAAACTGGTTGTACCACTTTACAGCAGACCAATGCAAGGGATGCAAGATTTTCATATCTCTAAGGCTTTATCAGTTGAAATGAGAAAGGATATCATTTATTTTTACCAGCGAATGCTATGCCAGTCATCGTTGCTAAAGAACCCAAATGAATTATGGAATCATGATGGCAGAACTGTTTCTTATTAAGGCCCTTTAAAGACTACTCAAATTATTTAATATATGTATATTGTTAGAGGTTTCCCAAACGACTTTAAAAAGAAAGGCAAAGTAAAGGAGGCTGAGATATCCTGACAATAAGTGCCTGGTTTGCATTATGCTCCAAAAACAATGGATCACATATTTTCCATAAAGAACATTGACAGCTGAAAGGTAGACACACACTCATTGTAAAGTCTTAGTATTTCTAAGAATGTGTTGAGTTAAAGCCCCAGCTGAAATACTGTTTATGAGGCGCACCTTAGGGTTAAGGTTAGTGCCCACTTTTTGGAAAAGTAACTTGCCTCTTCCTGTTATGTGAAGGATAATGTATAATAATGATGCCTTTCCCCTTACTTCACTGATAAATCGTCACTAAAGGTCACCTTTGTGGCAGACCGTGAGCCCTCAAGAACTCCAGATGTGCCTTTTTGTGGCTGATGATGGGGAGTTCTGGTAAGCATGCTTCAATGTTAATTTGACAGTTAACAGTCATTCCTAACTACAAATACAGAGTAGCAACGAAGATGATGATAAATATTGTCAACAATGAGTAATCTAAATGGATCTCTGATGTCACCAGGATGACCCTGGAAGACTTCTGTAAGTTCTATAGTGATTTGGACATCTGCTGCCTGTGTCCCGACTTCCTTGATGGAAGTACAACTTGCCACTGGAAGACTTCCTTCTATGAGGGCCGATGGGTTGCAGGAACAACTGCCGGAGGATGCATGAATAACATGAGTATTTACAATCTGAATTTGTTCTGTATCCTCAACAGTAGAGTGTGGAGACAGGATTTGTGCCAATTCGAAAATGTATAGATTTTAACCCTCTGAGACCCACAGAAGGACATTTCCGGTTTTGTATATTTTAGTTTTTTTGCCTTCTAAATGATCATTTTTTATATTATAATCAAGTTTTACACATCCCAGAAATCAGCAGAACCTCAGGTAATGTTATATGTCATTCATTAAGGACTTCTATATGCTATAACGGGATATTTAGCTATAAAACAAAAATAAATCTAGAAATGCACCTTTAGTGTTTGACTTATTTCATAAAAACCATAATAGTGTAAAAACATTCAACACAGAAAGTTGCCCACATATGTTGGGATTATGCCAAAAGGGATAAGAAGCTTCTAATTTATTCTCTTCATGAGCTAGGCCCATTCTCATTAACAGTGTCAATGGGCATTTTTTGCCAGGAACTTTTCTCCTGCTAATTTTTATGTCTAAACATGATGTATATAATGGCCACAGTCACACACAGGGGCCCCTGGCATGATTTGAACCAGAATGGGGTATTCATGCATCCAATCGGAGTATCCAATTCAGTAACGTGACTCCTGTATTCTATACGTCACCAACAAAGATGGTGGATGAGAATATAGCGATAAAACACGAACAGAAAACGTGCCAGGAAAAGGTGACAATATCCCCATCTTTTCAAACTTTACGCATCCTTAACGGCATGTCTCTAGCTCAAACTGCTGAGAAGTTAAGACGCATTGAAGACGACATAATATTTGTGTACGTGGGTCTCAGAGGGTTGTATTACTTTTAAAATTGAAATGTAAAAATACATAATTTGAATTTTATTTCATTATTATCAAATTGTAATTGTCTGGCTTTAAAATCCCCCCCAACAAGCTCTCTAATTATTATTAGTATTACTATGTCAGGGATAATGTGCTGCCAGCGGGTCACTAATGAGAAAAAAACCATGACAGTGTATAACTCACCCGGGATAGGTTCATTTGTCATTAGTGACGCACCTATTACATGGCTACTTACTAAATGATTTGACTCAAAATATTGTTTTTAAAAATGGTTCCATTGATTCAAACCAAGTCAGTGTCATCATGTTCCCTTTAGTGCTAACTTCCTGATCAGAACCTTGATCAGAGCATCCTGAGCAGTGTTGGGCAAGTTGCTTCCAAAATGTAATACAGTATATATGACTTATTACTGTCTTTTTAAAGTAATAAGTTACATTACATTATTACTGTCTCTGAAATGTAATGCGTTACACTACTTTTGCGTTACTTTGAGTTACTTTCACCAAAATAACCTCTAAAGTATGGCTTTAAATGCTAAAATGTAGTTTATTGCAGCTCAATAATTAAAGCTATCTATCTATCTGGCAGTACATGCTGAACATTAGGAAAAGAGCTAGAAATTAAACTCATGCTCCGTTTAAGTGGGCTGAATAATATTTGACACCGGTAACGTTACGTCTCTGTGTGTCATTAATAACGTGTTAGTGGAGCCTCTGCACGGCCCTGTGACCTGCTGTATATCAACAAGTCTCTATGGCAGCGTTAGCTCACCTTATCATTGGTGTGTTAACGGGGATTTGGCTGACAAGCTTTCTAAAAGCCGGTGATTCCACAGAGGACAGAGGCTGCAGATCTTCAACCCTCTGCCACGAGTCTCTCAACTTCTCGGGGTTCAAGCAGCAGACCGAGAGACAGTTACCTTCTGTTGCTTCGGCCTGCGCGCACTCCTGTCTTTCTCTTTTCTTTTCTCCGAGCCTGCAGTGAATCTGTTTCTGCAGCTCTCTTAACCAATAGTAAACAGACTTACTGAGTTATTCTACCGGCACAATTATTTCTCTTGTGTCAGAATGTCTCGTGATGTTTGTGATTTCTTAGAAACAGAACACCACATCATTTCGGGTTAAAATGTGTTGTAACTGCGTTACTGAGAATTGTAACGGGTATTATATTACCCACATTTCAGAAGTAATGCGTTATATTACTGCGGTACAGCAAAAGTAAGAGCAGACCATGAAATGTCTAAATTGACCAATCAGAATCAAATATTCAACTAAGCAGTGTAGTAAATTAATAGGACTTTTTATTTGTTTATTTTTTTCTATCTTTGCCTTCCAGACAGCTTCTGGACAAATCCGCAGTACCGGGTCAAGATTGAGGAATTACTCGATGAATGTTCTGGGAAACAGGGTGAGAAAAACATGCTGGTGTCTCTGATGCAAAAGCCTGACAAGAGGAACAGACGCCTGGTCAAAAATCTCCACATTGGATTCTCTGTATTTGAGGTAAATGTTACAAAATTAGCATTTACAGTTATGTGGCTCTCTACAAACAAAACAACATTATAATAGTACATGTAATATAAACTTTGATTACAGCATAGTCACTCACTAAGAGCATGTTTTTTAGAATTTTGGTATACCTCAAATCTTAAACTAATTAGTTTTCCTCTGATTTTTCCAAAGGTGACTGAAGAAGTAAGTAACATTTTAATCCCGATCCTCATACACAGTTCATATCCACCTACATTGTGAAGCTCTTATATAAAACAACAAGAGTATTCATTATCTATACTGGTTTGACAGAACAAGGCACTTAAGGGGAAGTTCCCAGGCTCTTTCTTCAACGTGAACAGACTGGTCTACACAACTAAATCCTTTGCGAATGCACGTGAGGTGATGGGGTTCGTGATGCTAAAGCCTGGCGAGTACCTGATCGTTCCATCCACCTTTAATCCCAATGAGACTGCCTCCTTCCTCCTGACCATCCTCTCCAAGGCAGAGACCCACGTCCAGTAAGCATTCTCAACTTACAATAACTCTTTAAAGGCTGGTATAAATATATGTGTAACACATAATATGATCCTATTCTTTCAAAAGTAAATACTAGTTCCGCAAGCAGTGTAGGAGAAGTTACTTGAACACTTCAATCAATTAGCACATTAAACTAAATTACAACTCCAAAGCACAGAGAACGACTGATCATTGAATACTCCATCACACCTGTTAAAGATATACTCTTTGAATTGATTATTTGTATCATTCAGAAACCGATATCAAAACTTTAGGTTACTTGCTTAACCCTGGTTCTCAGGGTACTATGCTTCTTGCTGGGGCAAAGCGAGAGGACGTGCTTATTTTGAATGAAAAAGCGTTGTAGCATAAGTTAATATAATGGTATGGGTTACCCTACGTTAGATAGATGGATAGAATCGGAGGATGAAACCCTCTTTATTGTCACATGCATGCACACAGCAGAGCACACACAGTGAAATTGGTCCTCTGCATTTAACCCATCCTAGTACTAGGAGCAGTGGGCAGCTATCGTGCAGCCAATCAGGATTTGGGTTTATTTCTGTGATAAAAACTTCTGGAGCAACAAACACGAAACTCAGAGAGACACGGGAGAGCTGGAACTTTGATGGCAAACATTGAAGGTTTATTATGAAGTTAACTGCCAGAGGATTGACGAGACAGTTGCTGCAGCCACGGGTCTCTTCTGCAGTCCAAGGTTTTAACTAGTTCAGAGTGTATAATCAACATTCCTCATCAGTGAGACTAGACAAATATGGATCCTATATCTAACTAACGTTTTCGTCCATGGAAAAGAATGTGCACCTGGGAACCTACGTTCCAGATAAGAGGGGCTTCTAGACGTCCCTGAACCATAAACTATCTCATGTCAGCTTGTGCTCGGTCATAGACTGGCATCAACAAAGCGCCCAAGCTGCTCCTCCTCAAGGGAGATTACAGCAACCCCAAGGCCGAAGACCTATGCCATGGGAACGCAGACATAGGAAGGAGAAAATGATTAAGTGTGTCAAAGGTTAACTACCAAAGCCAAAGATTCCATACAACTCAATCGTTTGCTGATTGGTAAACCGTCGAGGCACGTTTTTTTCTCGCTTATTTAAGTTACCATCGAGTCAGTGATTGATGTACAGATTATTTTTTAAGGGGTGAAGTATTGCGAACAAGCTGAACCCAAAATGTAATAAAGTAACACTGTGTTACTAGGACTAGTAACTATTATGTCAAATTCTAACACTTGCACTTCCTGTTACTACCTCTTGTTGTTCTTGTTGACCAGAACGGCCAACAATGACAATGTCCTGATGTCTCTTGTCTTTCCTTTCAGTGAGAATTCTGATGGCCATTACCACGAACCTGGGGAAGCGATGGTGGAGGTGTGCAAGATTTCAATAGATAGATAAATGGATGGATGTTACATAATTTGAACATTATTGCATTCATCTCAAGCTGAAAGCACTCCATATATTGCAGGACAAAGGAACTGAAAATGAGGAGAACGACAAGAAAACCTTTTTCCGTCAATACTCTGATAAGGTAATTTTTATAGACCTTTTACCATGAAAAGGTCAGTATCAGCATTTTCTCCATGCCGGGATTTTACCTCAATATAAAAGTAACAAAAATGATGACAACATGTGAGCCAAATACTGAATAAGTCTCGTTCTCATTCCCAGTACGAAGAAGTGGATGCTGAGCAGCTCCAGAGGCTCCTAAATGGAAACATCCTGAAAGGTTTGAAATATGAAAGTCTTGAGTAGCATGCAGTGGGAGGTTTTAGCAAAATTAAAATACCTGTTTCTTTTCCACTTTTATTTAGGAGACTTGAAATCTGGAGGCTTCAGCATTGACGCCTGTCGCAGCATGGTTGCCCTAATGGATGTATCCTCTAATGTCATATTCATTGAGTATTGTTATAAAGAATAAGTTGTATGCTTGACATTTTTCTCCATCTGCCAATTTTTAAGGCAGTCTCTCATAGTGAATGTAGTTGCATAAAACACGTAGTGTTGTGTACACTGCCCAAACTTGCCTGCCCTTTTGGTATTTTCACATTCATGAACACAAAAGGTCAGGCTGGGACATGAAACAACATGTGGTTCAGTCTTTGTTTAGGCATGAATCACTAGCAAACTGAATGAGGAGGAATTTGTTTGTATAAGAGCATTTTTGCGTCCAAGGTAAGAAGAACTGAGTAAAGTTTCACAGTAAAACAAAGCTGACTGGTGGTTTCCTAATGGATATCAAGGTTTGTCTAAATCGGGTAGCGGGGGTGCTCAAACCAAAATGCAGATTTCCCCCGTGAAATGTTAAAGTGATGCAGTGATGAAAACAATATTCATGTTTGTCAAAAACGGTATTATGAGTCCAGAAATATGAAGATGGGGTCAGACATCTGGTCAGACGGCAGAGACAGCTTTGTTTTTACGGAGGATAAATAGGGGATGGATGTCCGGTGGGTCTGCTGGAGGACGAGTGGCAAGCAGCAAGCTGACACTGAAACTGAGATTTCTGAATCCTTTCTTTCACTCTCCTTTATTCTGTAGAGGAAGTAAAGAAACCGTAACTCGGGAATCTGGATTTATTTGTTGTCTGAGGTGCAATATATGACTAAGCAGCTTTAAGACATGAAGAAACTATTATTTGCCGCTTTGCTGTAATGCAATATTTTCTCCGGAAAGTTGGCGGGGCCGTAATTCTGTTAGCAACCTGATACTATACTTTTCAGGAAAACCCTGGATATGACAGTGCTCATTCCATCTCATATTAGCGTACGCTATAATGAGGTACCGGCATAACCCAACTCTGAGCCAATCAGGATTGGGCTAATGATATCAACCCTTCTGAAGACTAGCAGGGAGTCCCATCCCATAGTAAGACATTGAACTGAATGCTATGCATGAGAATATCATGTACATACTGCTTAAGGTGAAATCTCTGGGTAAATGTAGTTGTAAAACTCACAAGTAGTGTACCTGCCAAAACCTGCCTGCCCTTTTGGTAGTCTCACACTAATGAACACATTTAAAGGTCAGGCTGAGTCATGAAACAACATCTCGTGCAGTTATATTCCTTAATGCTTGGTTAGACATCAATCACAGGAAAACTGAATGGAGAGGAATTTATTCGCCTGTGGAAGAAGGTTGAAACGTACAAGGTAAAGAGAACCAAGAAAAGGTTGACTGTGGGCTTCCTAACCGACAGGACAGTATGACTGTGTGAATTCACTATGAGTGATAGGGTTAGGCTCTGTCCTGATTTCGAGTTCATATGTTCTGACTGTGTTCTACAAAGCCCACTGTCTTCTCTTTTAACAGGACATTTTCTCCGTCACTGATGCTTCAAAGACAGGAACACTGTCACTGAGTGAGCTGAGGAATGCTATCATTGCTTCAGGTAACCAATAAGCCTCTTTTTCTGTTTGGCTTCTGTTTTGGGACTTGGGTTGTTCATCTTTCAACTTGAGGGTTGTGGGTTTGATCCCATGTTGGGCAAGATACTTAACCTTGAGTTCCTTCCGGAATGGCATGGCAACATGGTGCGACCAACATGTGTCACTAAGTGCTTTGTGTATACGTTGGGGTTTAATCTTCAGTCTACAATCAAAGAAATGCATTTGGCACCCAGGCACAATGTATGAATGTTTTTTCTAGCAGCGTCAGACAAGATTAGACATGTAGCAAAGAATGTTGAAGGAAGGATAAGTGAAGTTAATTAACCGTAAATTCCTAAGAAGTTGAATAGCACAGCATGCTTGTCTTTCAACGAAAGAAAAACAGATCTTTACTTCGATGGTGTAATGTGAATCTCCGCTAACACAGAGAGTCCAAGCAAACAAACCCCTCAATTAAGCAGGCTTTTTGACCTTTTGTTGTAGTAAATGGTTTCTGAATCACAATCGTTTTTTGCAGCCCTAATCATGCAAAACCTAAACTCTATTTTTATTGGTCAGGAATCAGGGTCAGCGATGACATGCTGAACTTGTTGGCTCTGCGTTACGGAGCCTCCTCTGGACACATCTCACTGGAGAGCTTCATCAGTATGATCCTGCGCTTCGACTGCATGAGCCGTGAGTACAGATGGGTAACCGATGACTATAAGCTTTATCAAAAAGGAAGGTCTTAAGCGCTTTCTCAAAAACGGATAGGGTTTCTGTCAATACTAAGCCTAGAGCAAGCAGTAAGCAGTAAACTTCATCTAGAGATAAGTTATTTTGATGCCTTGCTTACAGATTACAGTCTCTCTATCTTCCTGGTCTTATATGGCAGAGAACACTGGTTCAGGCTTCATTATTTTCAGTTGAGCGCCGACAGTTCTGCTCGACTATGTTAAGTTGACTACAAAACGAAAGCTGAGCTGGGGGGATTCAACTGTAAACAGGAACTTTTAAGACTCTAATTTAACACAAAGCATGGCAAAGGCAAAGCGAATGGAACAGAAAGGAACCGAACTTCATGTTACAACATAGGCCTACAGGAACCCAACAAACTAAAGCCAGGACTTAAGAACAAGGTGAACTTACGAGGAGATAAAGTGCAGGGTTAACAAGGAGCAGGTGAAACTAATAAGGCCAGGACAGACAATCAAAATGGGTGGGAAAAAGCAGAAACACAGGTAGGTAAAAATAGACAAGCACAGAGTAAAAAAAAAGAAATCAAGATCATGACAGAATGATCCGACACGGGGGAGATGCTTAAAACTAGTCCTAAAATGAAAAGGACAGTCTGATATTAAAATATGTATGTAGTCGAATGTTGAATAATAAATGTATATATTCGGGCTGTCAGCGTTATCGTGTTAGAGATTTATCTGGAAACTTTAACGCAAAATATTCATATCACCCAGATCGAACCTTTTATTCAAGCTCAGATTTTTTGAATGCCAGTGAGAAAGCAAAGAAAGGGGAAAGTTTCTTGCAGTTACACAGGAGTGGGGGATAGCAGTCACGGTTACCACAGTAGGGACAGGCACAGCTTGCAGTATGTTAGCACACATTATACAGAGGGGGATCACAGCAGCTCTCTCAGCTTGTCGATGCTTCAGCTAAAAATGTTATGACTATATGATACAAATTCAGAAATCATATTATAGTAAAATAAAAGACCCTCTCTCTGTTACCAATTTGTCATTCATTTCCATATGACAACACCACATGGGTATTTGTTTTGTTTTCTCCCCAAAAAATACAAGGAAATGCTAGGATGTTTGACACCCTGACACATTTACTCTTTCTTTTACAGTGTACTGTAAAACAATGCGTGTCTTTCTCAACAGAAATCTTTGGCCAGTTGTCTAATGGGATGAACATGACTCTCCGTGAGCCAGAGGTAAAATGAATATTTGCAGAGAGGTTTACTGCCCTGACATCTTATTGGCAGCAATTCAATATTTAGTGTTTTGTTGTAGAAAATGTTGGATTCTTTTCTGTGAGAAAATGCAATGTAATAATGCTTTACCCTTCCTTAATTTGCAGTGGATGTACCTTTCGATGTACACTTAAACTGAAATGGACAGCAGGATGCATTTGGAATAACAGCAGCTCATAATGCTGAAGACAAAAAGAGATTTACTTTTCATGAATAAGTTGTGTAATTGTTTACAACCCTATGTACATAAAAAATGATGTTCACACTAAAAATAATCATTTCTGTTTGACGGTTTGATTTAACTGTATTATATCTTTAAGGGTTTAGGGCAAATATTAGATTAATAATCTTAGGTTTGGCTAGCTTTTCCAAGAAGTGACACAACCCAATGCAAGCTGACAAGAACATGCATGACATTTGTTTTACATGCAAAACCCGAAAGCTCTGTGGCAAACACGCGTTACTTACACATTTTGTTCAGTACGATAATCTTCACATATTTACATCTGTTTTTATGATTTTTGTGTGAACATACAAATTGCCGTTAGTAAAAAGCTAATGCTAGGCCACAAACCAACAACACACAACAGGACTGCATTTTACTACCACGTTCAGTAGTGTCAATTAACCACCTGCTAGCAACCACTGCTTTTTAAGACACTAAAAAGCTTTAGAATAACACACGTGAGATATTAAGTGACATGTTTTATGTTGCATAACAAAACATTAGCATTTCTGACTTGAGTGAACAATGGAGAAGTAAACGCTGATGTGCCAAAACTTACAGGCAGCCGCCACTAGTGTCCTCACCCCAAACGCTCCCCTGCAAATGACCCTTGCTAGTGCACAGACAGAAAAGCACACATTAGTTATACTAGAATATAGTAGGTAGGGAAGTACACATCCATGGCTAACAAATGATGAGCAGCAACTTCAGAACTTATTGACTGTATGTAATGTTAGGTGTTGAGACATGATGATGATGTGATGATGATGATGATGATGATGGTGATGGTGATGGTGATGGTGATGGTGATGATGATGATGATGATGATGATGATTGCACAGTGTTTCAAAAAAATAACAATTCTAACCATGGTTACACTTTTGACGTGTGTTAAAAATACTGTTCAAACTGAAAATCGGATTCAAAATCCAAATGAATTATATATTTTGAGCAACAAAGCACAGCTTTAAAAAATGTGATTTTAACATATAACCGATTCAAAAGGTTTTTCTTCATGCAAGCCTCTGTGATACACTGTGATACACTGTGATACACTGTGATACACTGTGATACTCTGTGATACACTGTGATACTCTGTGATACACTGTGATACTCTGTGATACACTGTGATACACTGTGATACACTGTGATACTCTGTGATACACTGTGATACTCTGTGATACACTGTGATACACTGTGATACACTGTGATACACTGTGATACACTGTGATACTCTGTGATACACTGTGATACACTGTGATACACTGTGATACTCTGTGATACACTGTGATACACTGTGATACTCTGTGATACACTGTGATACACTGTGATACACTGTGATACACTGTGATACTCTGTGATACACTGTGATACTCTGTGATACACTGTGATACACTGTGATACACTGTGATACACTGTGATATACTGTGAATCTGTTGTGTGTTTTTAGCCATGCTAGCTCAGGTCAGTTCTCTATTTGATATACCAACAACTATTTGATGGATCGTCTATATTTCTGTTTATATCCATGGTTCCCCCAGTATGTAGCATACTAGCTTTGTTGACACCAATTGTTTGTACAACTCTTGGACTGATATTCAATGAAATTTGGTTCAGACATGTATTCTCCCCGAAAGATTTGTATTCACCTTTACCTTTACATCTGGCCCCACCATCTGGACAGTGCTATAATTTACAATTTTTTTTTTTAAATAATCGAAAATAATTATTGAATTTGAAAGGCTGAATGTTGGCTAAAATGCTAAACAATAATGCTAAGCATGGTAAATGTTAAATATCAGTAAATAATCATCAACATTGGGGGCATATTTGCATGCTGATATTAGCAATTAGCTCAAAGCACCACCTTGCACAAACACCGCCTCAGACTGGTGCTAGCATGGCTAATTGTTAAGTCTATAAGCTAATCTTCATGATGGGATTTTCTACATTTTATGTTGGTGGGAATAGACTTTGTACTTTACTAAATAAAGACATTTTCCAAACTGTTGTAGAATATAAATATTTCTTCCACACCTTATAAAATGCTTTGCAGATCTTCAAATACATATCCCTTATGAAAAAGGCGCCTTGAACATGGCACACACCAAATCAAGGATTTGGGGATGAGTGGTTCATTATACACAACGGACAGGAAAATCACAAGCAATCCATTTGACTACATAACAAATACACCAATTACTGATTTAACTGAGGAGAACCACAACGGGTGTTTGGTGTTGAAATTGACCTGATATAGAAGCTATGTTATTAAGCTATTAACACAAATGATTTTTTTATTAAATTAAACATGATCATATTGCTATGAAAAATAAGTACGTTTAGCAGCGAGCAACATAACATATTCTCCCACATTATGTACACTGGAAAATCTGAAACGCTGACTTTAATGAAGTGCATTTTTAAGTTTTTTCAGTATAAATAATTTTTTCTGTGGGATTTTCTTTTCTTCACACAAAAAAAACTGGCATATAAACAAACTGCTATTGAAAGAATAAAACACTATGATAATAAATACATATCTGATAGTTATTAACAAGACTCTAATTACATTGACAATTACTTCACTATATATTGTTTTAAGCAGTTTTTAACTTGGCATGATTTACTTCTCTAAATGAACAAGCTACTGTAACAGATCCCCTTTAAACTATCATTTGGGATTTGGAAATCTGTACCACTAGATGGCGACAGATGACCTTTGTAAAACATGACAATTATCCACTGCCACCCAACAGCCTTTACACTAAAGATTATTTTCTAACTCTCAATTGATGATGATTCATTAATTACTTTCTCATAACTTAAGAGCAAAAACAAGCCGCTGAAAATTTGACACTAAATAAATCATAACTCTATCTTTCACATTTATCCATCAAGTCCTAAAACTAAACTATTAGACTTCCAACAACAACCAGGTGAAATAAAGTACTTTTCCGAAGTTTCAATGCACAAACACAGTCCCCTCAGCCCTGATGTTTACTCCTTGTAAACACAGGCAGACAGCCGCTGTATAATACTGCAGTACTTAAAGACCTTCGACTGAGAAGCACTGATCAATAGAGTCATTTTCAGCAGTCGGAGAGATTATCCACCTCACTGCCCACACACACACACACACACACACACACACACACACACACACACACACACACACACACACACACACACACACACACACACACACACACACACACACACACACACACACACACACACACACACACACACACACACACACACACACATCCTCAGACTGTCTGTGGATCCATATTTGTTTTACAGGACATTGACTGAGAACATGTTCCCTGTTTTATGTCTGAAAGCTCCTTCCTGTCCTTTCTTAAGCCAGCCTGGCATTCGTTTTTCTAACTCAAATATGGGTTTTTATTATTTCAACCTTTTACATTTAATTGATGAGGAATATTTTATCCTGTGAGATACATCAATTTACCAGTGATTCAATAAATGTCAAAGTACACATCGACCAAGTCAGTTAATTATAAGTAAACTAATGTACAATAATTCACAATTGTGACTTTGGGGTCAAGATTATGAGATATAATTATAGATCAAATTAATATCATGCTATAAACGAGAACATTTTGACACATCATCAAATATTTTGTAGTCTATGGAAGAGGATTAGGGCCACAAGGAAACATTGTTTGGGATGTAATCAAAGTAAAAAACAAAAAAAGGAGTTGTGATTTGAATCTCAGAACAACATTCTCAAAACGTTTGCTCTCAATTTTGAAAAATGTTTCTCCTATGGCCCTATCCTCTTCCATAGTAGTCAACCGTAACATCTGATCTACAATCTGACAATCAATTTTTTTCGGACGGAAATGATCTTCCATATATAAATGGAATAAAAGGTTACAGATTAAGATGAAACTGACTGAGGCTATAGCATGTCGAGGCTTCAGTCAACCACTCAGTCAGGGCAATAAAGGCTGAACCTGGGTCAAAGCAGACATTAGCAGCTGTCGGTTAAAGTGAAAACCAAAAAAGCTAACGATCCAGGAAGCTTGGTGCTTAATTAGGACCCCTCACCGCCCATCTCATTTCTATTCCCCAGGCGGCCCCTCGCCATGCCAACAGCGCAACCCTCAAGCCTGTTCTCACGCTCATCCCCCTTGATTGATTTCCAGGGAGTGACGCCGCCTGGCCATAGCCCACTGGCCGAGCTAGAGAGCGCCTGGCCCCGCAGAGGGGCCAGCCAAGCCCGGGGGGAGAGGATGGATGGATGAATCTCTCTCCGATCTCTTATCAGCCAGAGCAGACGCACCACACACACACACACACACACACACACACACACACACACACACACACACACACACACACACACACACACACACACACACACACACACACACACACACACACACACACACACACACACACAGAGGGAAAGCTATGCCCAAGGTAATCCCACCACCAACAAAGACACAGATAGTCAGACACTTCAGCAGGACAGAAAGGCTCATTAGTCTTCTTACACAGATAGGATGTGTATCTGAGTCCCCACGGGTGCTGTTTCATTGCACTAACTCCAACACACACATCTGATCTCCTCTTAACTACAAACCTATCGCTGAAAGGTGAAAAGGACATACTTTTCAGGAAATGAGAGAGGAACAATCCCTGACAGAAACTCATCACCGTGAGATTTCATCAAGAGAAATGGCTGATAAAACTCACTGGAACCCAACTTTACCTTGATAGAAATGATACAGTTAAAAACTGCAGTCCTCAAAAATGTCAACAATATTAATAAAATCTAAATATTTGCAGTTGGCTTTTTATTTCAGGAAACACGTGATCCACTATATCTGACGGGAGAAGAACCAGAGATTACGATGGTCACATAAAATATAAAATAAGATCTGCATAAATCAGAAGTAGCGAACTCCACTGATGTGTATTTCATGGTATAAAACTCCATATGCGTGGTAATAAAATGTTCATGCATGTGGGTGGATAGCTCAACACATATTGGAAAGCCTCATCATTAGACTTCATAATTTAAGAATGTATAAGTGAGTGCACATCTTTTCTTAGTTTTTTCTTAATAACAAATAAAATTACATCATTTTTGAAGTTATATTTGGAGTAAAACTTCTCATAATCTCCGTTGAAGTTCCTCGCACTAATTAAATACCGTTTCAGTCATTGATCGTTTACTTTGTCCCCAATATTGAATATTCGTTTAAACAATTATTTTAAAACGTAATACTCTAATTACCTTACTAATAAGCCTGTACATTTTGGGGGATGCTGTCCCTGGACGAAAACAATGTAAACGGTGTATTTTAGGATATCCAACCAACAAAAAACCTTGATAAGCGTAACTTATCTTCATACATGTCAAATTGGACTTCATAATTTAAGACTTAGCATTTAAAAACAGTCTTCTTAGTTCTGTTTGTAATAGATATTAAAATAAATGCACCAAGTCACCTTCCAAAATTCAATAATTAAATAATGTTTTTAGTCAATGGTCGTTCCACTTCGTCCCCAATATGTAGGCCTATTAGTTTCAAAAGATTGAACAGGGTAAGTCTAACTCGTCTGCAAATAACCCTTTTATATGTTGTTGTACCTTTCTTGTACAAACAATGTTTAAAGTGTGTAGTGCGCTCCTCACCAGGGATAGAGATGTCTCTCTCTCGTCACACACCTGCCCACCCCCCCTTCTCTCTCTCTCTCTCTCTCTCTCTCTCTCTCTCTCTCTCTCTCTCTCTCTCTCTCTCTGACACTTCAAAGCTCTACTTGAAAGTGAGCTCGAGACAAGAGTTGTTGTTCTCTGGCGCTTGGTGGAGCATCATCGTCATTATCACCATGCCTCGAGGATTCTTGGTGAAGAGAACCCGGCGATGTTCGGGGTCATACCGGTCACGAAATACCAGCAATAACCAACCTGAAACATACTACGTTGACAGGAACAACGGTGATAACTCTGAAGTGAGCCAACCAGAGGCAGAGAAGCAGACCAAGGTATTGAAGGGTGTCCTGTTTGAAGGACAGACGTACTGCTCCCGGTATCCCGCGAGGACTCCGCCGGTGTAGGAGAGGTGTGGACCCCGCAGGTGGAGTCTGCTCTGGAGGCAGAAGCTGATCGCAGCGCGCAGCTACCGGAGACCGAGGAGCAGGTGAGCGAAGTGGACGTTCTGACTCCTGAAAGTGATTTCTCCTGCTTCTTCCCACATCCTCCAATACCCCCAGGAGAATTGACAATAACGTCTTGCAGCCCCGTGACACCGGTGGGAACGAGGCTGCTGCAACACGAGCAAGGAGAGAAGCAGCCGTTGTTCCCCGGTAAATGCCTCACATCAACCCCGGTGTCAGAGTTACCGAAGCTGCCGTTCCTGGTGAGCTCGACTCCGACCTCCGCTTCTATTGAGAGACTCCTGGCGAGCAGCAGCCGCCACGCACCGTCGTACGGTCACCATGACAAATATGACCCGAGTATGGGGCACCTGTTCCCGCCACTGACACTGATGAACCAGCACCAAGCAGCAAGGAAACGCGCTTTCCTCGAACAGGACCAACGTTTGAACAACAACAGACACAACAAACAGTCAAACCCGCCAAAGAAACCCAAAGTCAATCGGAAACTTAACTTCGAGGATGAAGTCACTACCTCGCCGGTTTTGGGTCTGCGGATCAAAAAGGAGAGCCCAGAGCTGAGGAGACAGAGGGAGAAGGCTGCTCTCAGTGGGAACCAGCCGCTGGGAGAGTTCATCTGCCAGCTCTGTAAAGAACAGTACCCCGACCCTTTCTCCCTCGCACAGCACAAGTGCTCACGCATAGTGCGCGTGGAGTACCGGTGTCCCGAGTGCGACAAAGTCTTCAGCTGCCCCGCAAACCTGGCGTCCCACCGCCGCTGGCACAAACCTCGTCCGGTAAACAACCAGGGAGGAGAGACTTCCACAAACAAGGGTCAGCCGTTAAAGGAGGCACGAGGGCTCATTACGCACGAGAGGCAGCCGGTTGACATGGAGGGCAAAGAGAACGAACTGCTGCGCATTAACACCAACCAGCACCACGGAGCATCGGACAGCTCCCGCATGAGGCGCGAACCCTCCCTGCTGATGCTCCACGGTCGGTCCCGGGACTGCCCTGATACAGACAGTCTCGCTCCTCCTCACTATGACTCATCTCTCCATTACCGGAACCCGGTTGAAAGTTGTTTGGAAGTGAGAGCGGCAGACAGCCCACCCTCGAGCCTCTTTCTACTGAACAGTAAGCCGGAAGAGAGCGTGGACCTGTCGCAACAGCAGCGGCCTTCCTTCCCGCTTCCCGCTTTGCCGTTCATGCAGTCCCTAACTGAAGAGGAAGTGTATGAGTGCAGGTATTGCGGGAAGAAATTTCGCCGACAAGCTTACCTGAAGAAACACCTGGCCGCGCACGAGATAACAGAACGAGCGTCAACCCCCCCATCACCTTATAACCAGACACGCGAGACCAGCGGCCAGGTGTTCCTGTGTCACCTGTGCGGCGCGCGCTTCCCGTCGGTTGAAATCAGGGACAAGCACCGTATGTGGCACGCGATGAGGGATGAGTTACTGGCGGGAACTTTGGGAGGAGGACTCAGACAGGAAGTATTCCACGGGCAAGGAGACGAAAGCGGCCCCGGAGAACGCGAGCAGCAGCAGATCTTCACGTGCAAGCAATGTCCGTCAACTTTCTTCAGCTCCCCGGGTCTCGCGAGACACATCAACAAGTCTCACCCGACCGAGAACCGGCAGGTGATGTTGCTGCAGATGACCGTGCGACCGTAAAACGCTGTAAAGACACTTAAACAAGAAAAATGATTATTTGGGGAAACATTTCGTCATTGATAGTTATTAGGGAGACTCTCTGGACTTTGACTTTTAGTTATATCCATTCATATTAAAGAAGTCATTAATTTGAGCTTCTATTGTAAAGCAATTGTGGTCAAAAAGCAAATGTATATCACTGTGCGACAGGAGGCGGAGTCGCTGTTTTGTTTAAAGGTCGGTAAGCATCTTGAATTAGAAATTGTAAAAAAGAATAAAGCCCATTTACAAAATAATGGTACTAGCAAAATGGTCATGAAACTATTAAGCCAAAAACAAATGGTTACATAACTTTGTTGCTGAAACAACACACATAATGCTCTCAGCTCAGCTGGCACTGTCCATGGTGCTGAAACTAAATAAAGGACTTTCAGAAACTTGGAAAACATTTTAAAAAAACACTTAATGCAATCTTCAACATGCTGATGAGTCTATACAACAAACAGTATTGTAATATAAAAATAATAATTACAACTATAACAATTATAATTCAGGTTGATCTAAAATAATTTGATAAACAGCATGTTTGTATTACCTATGCAATTTAAAGTGAGCTATACACTGAAGCCTGACACATATCAATACTGAATTAAGGAATACAATCACATTGTTTCTATATTAATTATCAGAGACGATATTTCTTGTTATCCGTATTGGCACAGAGGATGCCATCTCTCCAGCTTCACCTATTATTCCCAGCGCTCTTTAAATGATTTGACATTTAATCACAGAAGCTCAACTGTTAGACTGAAGTTTGACAGAAAAGGCCATTTTGATTAGAACTAATTACAGCAAGACGGGGTCCTATTACATGGAATACACTGAGGCACATATCGACAGGCCTCGTTATGTGGCAGACATTTCAACACATTCCTGTGGCAAAGTAATCAGATTACATTGAAACTACATCACAACTTGAGACAGAATCAATGTCCTAACTAGGTTTCATGTACAGTGAACAATAAAAAAGATTGACCGTGATATGCCTTTTATAATAAATGTGCCAGTATGTTTTCTCAGCTAAAAAATATTTTCATACAAAAATGGAACATTTAATGCTTAGTACTAATAAATAAAAATAAAAAAATGTCATCTTTATCGATTATATATAACTGTTGAAATATTTCCTTCATGATGCTGAAGTGTATTTGTGATTCTATGAAGCTTTTACTATTTTGATATGTTTCATGTGACATTTATTTGAAATTATTGTCAATAAATGGTAAGACAGTATGATCAGCGGACTGATTCATGTTGGCTATAAGCAGTATACTCTCACACACAGTATATGAAAGGGTCGGGCAGTCAAGTGGTAAGAACCATTTATTGTCAAATTCCATCATCGCACATCCACGCTCTCTCTGTGGGTCCAAAAGAGACGTTACAGGTTTACATAGTACAGGTGTGACATGAAGAGTGAGTGAGTGAGTGAGTGAGTGAGTGAGTGAGTGAGTGAGTGAGTGAGTGAGTGAGTGAGTGAGTGTGTGTGTGTGTGTGTGTGTGTGTGTGTTTGTGTGTGTGTGTAATACAGCTGTTACATGGTCAACACATGCAGGAAGTGCTGAGCTGGTGTCATGCAGTATGTACAGTCAGTAGTTACATACACTCTGGACAGCAGGCCACAAAGCGTTCTGAATTGTATATGTAAAAAGGGGGGAAAATAAGAATCAGAATTTGTTGATCCCTTATCTAGACAAGCAAAATTGGGTTTAGGGTGGCATGGAAAACATTTTTATTTTCTGAGATTAGTCACAATTCCAAAAAGTACAAATGTAGACTTTTTAGTCTTCAAATTATTATCAGAAATACATTTTTTACATGTGGCCTTAATCCTTTTTCGATAGACTTTCAAAGTCAACATCCTCCAGATAATCAGTCCAGGAAATTCTTTGGAATGATGAAATGTTAATTAAAGTATTTTTAATACATTTTGGTTGCTGCTAATTAAGTTTAGAGTAAGCAAATCATTTTGAGGTCATTATAAAACACTATAATCCTCCGCATTATTTACAATCTGTAAAACAAACTGGGAATTTCCCATCTTCTTCATGGGACTTTGAATGCTGCACCATAACTCATAACCAAGCACAGGCATTATTAATCCAAAGGGAGTGTGAGGTTCAGCTGGTCCAATTGTAACAGGATGAGAAGTACAGCATGAACAGATCAGAAGGACCGCCAATCAATGGGGCTCCACCCTCAGCAATAACAACTATTATTGTAACAGCAATAATTTAAAAGGGAAACTCAAAGTTCAGCAGAATTCAGATATTCACGAATAAAGTAACAACATGAATATGACCTTATGTTCACCACACAGAGGTGAGAGAACACTTGTAACAATCCCTTTCCAATCTATGGCTGAAATAAAAACAGTAACAGAAAATACAGTTGTGTTTATAAATACACTACGCAAAACCATTCAACTCGTGCCATGGATCGAGCCATGGAAAAGGAATTAATATCAACGTATAGATATTTAGTAGCACTAACTGACGGAGTGCTGAAATAAGGAAGTTAAAAACATACGTGGTAGTGTTACTTTTTATAGATTGTGATTACATGCGAGTCCCTTCCTCAAGAAAGGAGCTGGGGATGAGTCTCAAAATAGGAGTGGAGTTATAAAAAAGAGAAATAACAAAATAATTCATATCTAAATTATGATGAGTATCTTTGCTTTCTCCCCCTCTTTGGCTGTACACTATCTCTCCTTTATACACATTGTTTCCACCTTTAAACCACTTGGTGAATTTAGTTTTTCAATGACAAAACCTGCCACAAACGCAAAGAAGAGGATTACAGCCACATGGGACAAATCTTTTGAGATCCGAACAAAAGGGACTTGTTCTGATCATTCAAACATTACTCTGAGAATTTCAGATTTTTTTCCCCAGAATTCTTAATATGTTCGATTATTCAGACTTCAGGTCTCAGAACTTTCAATTTAAAGTCAGAACAAAAAAAACTCCTTCAGGTCAGATCTCACATTTCTTTTCACGTGGCCCTAATCCTCTTCCTTTGCTTAAATACTCAATGAAAAACAAGGGAAATGATGGCCCAAAACTTCCATAATCTGGCAACATTAAAGTAAAGAAGAGTCCGGAGCTAAAATAATATTACCTTGCAGACTAGTGCTAAAAAAAGAAAAGTTAAATCTTGTAGTGTCTATCCATTTCAAGCAGATAGCTGGTCTGAGGTCAAACCACAGTTTGGCTTTGGCAGCTATTCTCAGTATATACACCCACTGTACACATCCTTATAGATGTTCATATGGCTACTATATATACTAGTACATATGTAGATAAACAGAATATAAAGGAACAAAAAGGAGAGCTGTGGTTCCATTGCATCAGATGACAAATAAAATACAGCAATGTTCTTGTTCGGGTCAAAACACATTTCAATAAAATAAAAAAAATCAGTGCTTGTCCACATTTTACAGCATGAGCAAAACAAAATGGCAGTGCTGCCTTGTGTTCTATTTTGACAAATAATTCAACTATTTAACACTGATTTGCTTCACTTTTTGGCTTTAAAGCATCCACAACCAAACATCGTTCTTTTATCATATGCTAATGAAAGAGTTTCTATATACATTTTATACTAATAGAAACCGACTCAAGCCTAAACCTGTGCTGAGAACAAAAATATACTTTTATCTTGCTTCCTCCATGCAACACTACAGATGCACACGTTCTGATCCTGCCATGTTTTTATATCAAAACTCGAGACTCTGTCTGTACACACATGGACTGACTATAGTACAAATATACAGATAGCAACCTCTGTTTTTATTCCTCCGTAGACGTGCTCTCCTGACAGTGGTATAATGTGGCACAGGTTATTATAAACTAATACTGTTTCTACTGTGGCAAATGTCAGCATGCTGGAGCGACTGCGAGGATATATTCAGCGATTTTCAAAATAAAGTTACAGTTGAGAGCTCTAAGTCTTATTGGCCGATCCGGAGGAGCGTCGCAGCTTCATGGACATGCGGCTCTTGCTAGTCCGAGGCGACATGGGGGACGCCGAATCGCTCCCGGCCTCCCCAAGAGCCGGACTTTCTCCCCGAAGAATCTCGAGGCAGGAGCCTGTGAAAAAGAAGAGGAAGGGATAAAGTAGAAGAGGGAGAAGGCAAATAAGAGAATAAAATAGGACGACTATATAATACAGCAATGACATCACGTCCAATCAGGATCTACTTAGGCACACAGACAGGACAGACAGAGTGATGGACACGGACAGGACAACAGACAGAAAGACTAGAGAAACAAGACACACAGAAGCTGTATTTGTTTAAAAATGAAATACAGCTGATTCAGGACGCTGCTGCTCGCTAACACAAAGACAGTGGATCACATCATCCAGTTCTGAGGACTTTACACTGGCTTCCTGTCTAATACACTTCCACATATCAGTGTTGTCATTATCTGAAATAAATGTATGTTTATTATCTGTATAATTTGTTCCCTCTTCTTGTGCCTTCTGGTTGGTAATTTTAACTTCAACTGTAGTTCATTTTACATAGGTGTTAAAGTGCAAATAAAATAATCACATAAAAAAAGTTCCATCGAAATTGAAATTATAATATACTATAGGATATAACAGGGGTGTCCAAACTACAGTCCAGGGGCCAAATGCGGCCCTCAGCAAATTCAAAAAGTATAATGAAATATGAACCACTAATGAAACTTGTGCTTTTTCTTGTACTTCTCAGATATATATGTTCAAATAAATTGATGTGTTAACATTACATTATTTTTGTAAGCATCTTTAAGTATTAGGAAAAGTGCAATATAAATCTAATGTATTCATTAACTAATAAGGCCACTTCAAAAATAATTCGAAAACTTTTTCTTACAAATGTAAGAATGATTTTGATAAAAAAAAGCACAGTAACTTATTTGCATAACAAGCTTGAAATAGACCCTTCATATTTCCCCTTATGATAACCAATCTGACGCTCCTGTTTTACAGAATGAACTGCCAACAAAATAAATAAATCCCTATGGAGAGTTTGTTGGATTTCTTTAAAGTATTTTCAAGTATCAAGAATATTTGATTGATTTTTCTAACTTTTAACTTATGAGGCATTACATATACCTCAGTAGAGGTGAGGTATATGTAATGCCTCATAAGTTAAGCCCATCGTTTATCCTTCTGTATGTGGCCCTCAGTAAAAACAATTGCCACACCCCTGCTGTATGCCATGTAAACATAAAAATGTCTTAAAGTGGAAATACAATTAAAAAATAGAAAAAAGTTCCATTTATATTTAAATTATACTATGCTAGATAGGATAGAATATAAACAATATACAGCTCTGCCAATTCTAAAACAATCAATTTCACTGTACAGCCCTCAGTAGTACTCTGACCTGTAACTTCTTGCTTTACATGTTTTGCTTGTTTTATTAGCATTTCTAGAATTGTAATTCTTTACAGCTCTGGAAAAAGTTAAGAGACCACTTCAGCATTATCAGTTTCTCCTGTTTGACCATTTATAGACATGTCTTTGAGTAAAGGATTGTTTTTTTTTTATTGTATTCTATAAGCTGACAACATTTCTCTGTGTTGGAATTCAACAGACACTGGAAAGGCTGCCATACATGTAGAGATAGAGATTTAAGAAAAATGTGCAGTGGTCTCTTCATTTATTCCAGAGCTTAATGTTGCATGTTTTCATTGATTGTATATACTTTAATAAAAGATGCAAAATAAATAGTTATTTCTACTTGAGCTGTTGGCAAATTACACTAGTAAAGTGAATTTGACTATTGGGTCTAAAGGTGATACTTAAAAACTTAAAACTTACACGAGGGAGAATACCTACAGGGTTTCTATCTATAAATCCATTGATCATACCATTCACAGCTAGCATGAAGAACCTTCTGCTTCAGACCCTTCCCCTTCACCCTGAGCAGGTTAAAGCTGTCTAGTGGTTTAGGGACCATCATACACATTACACTATGCTCCTCTACAGGAGGAGGAGGAGGGAGAGGAGAGGAGAGGAGAGGAGAGGAGAGGAGAGGAGAGCAGGAGAGAGGAAAGGTAACAGAAGAGAAGTGAGGAGAGAAAGTTGAGGAAAACAAATGAGAGGAAACAATATGAAGGGATAAGAGAGTAAAGGAAATAAAAGGGATATGTGTGGAAAGAAAGTTGAGTGGATAAGAGGAAACAAAAAAGGAGAGGAGATAAGAGGAATGGAAACAGAATGACAAAAGGAAAGGATAGGAGAGGGAACAAAAGGAAGGAAGAGGAAAGGAAGGAAAGGAGGGCCAGAAAAAACAGAGGCGAGAAAGTGGAAGCAAGGAGGAAAGAATGAAAGGGTAATTAAATAAAGGAAAAGGAAGAAAGGGACAGGTGAGGAAATAAAGTTGAGTATAAAGAGGAAACAAAAAAAGAAAGGAGAGGAGAGAGGAAACAAAAGGAAAGAAGAGGAAGGAAAGGACAGGAAGGCCAGGAAACACAGAGGTGGGAAGATGGAAGCACGAAGGATACAGGAAAGAATGAAAGGGAAATTAAATAAAGGAAAAGGGAAAAATTGAGAAGAGAAGGAATAAGGAAACAAAGAGAAGAAGCAGGTGTGGAGAGAGTGAAGGAAAGAAATAAAAAAGAAAATGAATGAAAACATGGAATGAGAGATTGCCACACATGTAAAGAGAAAAACAAAGCGCTACAGAATGGAAAGACACGAAACACACAAAGCACTGTGCAACCAATCAAACACATTTCTTGAAAGACAGTCATTAACCCAACCACTGAGTTACCTATAGCAAAAGGTAGAAATATAAAGGATTCTACTGAAGGAGAAAACTTCATGTTAGTTTGAAGTTACTCAGCCAGTGTGTGTGTGTGTGTGTGTGTGTGTGTACAGTGAACCAGGAAGAGGAGCGTACAAAAGGTTAGAGGTTAGGTTTCAGCACAGGTTAACAGAACAAACAGGAACACGCGTTAGTGAACAGCACAAATGTCATGTTGTCATAAAAAGGAAGTCTCATTTTCATCATGACCGAGTCCAGGTTGGTATTAACAGGGTTTATTTATTTATTTTGAAACGTATAAATGCAAATAAATGTAATCTAATCCAAGGATCAAACTGTAAAAATCATGTAACCTGATTACTGAAAGGTGCTGATTCTGTGTCTGTAGCTTTAAATGCTAATGAGCTGCTGCTGGCCCCGCCCCTCTGTGACTGTGATTGGTTAAAAAAACACAATGGTGCTCTAGGAGGAGAGTCAGGTGATAAGGTGGGCGGGGGTTACTGGCTAATAGTTGCACAACCCCCAAAAAACATTGTGACATCACAAAGTGGCTAAAATCTGATAAGCTCCTTATACGGCTTTTTATAGAAATGGATCAGGACAAGAAGTGATAGAATCATTTTTACTTAAACTTTCAGAATCTCTTTAAACAGAGGGGACACATATTTATGTATAAAATACATTAAAAAAAGGGATTTTGCACAATAGGGGACCTTAAAGTTACTTTTGGATGACCTCCAAATAAAATGGAATGCAAATAAATACAAGAGAAAAGAACTATTATTAAGTTGGCTTTTAAGATGCATTCACTCTACATGCGATTTTTCACCGCTGCGTTTGCACAGAGTTTAGCAGTTTTTTTCTATTGTTAACTATATTGCTAGCTTGCAGTGCTACATTCAATCTTCATTCCCTACCCGGGCGCCTTATATACTGTATGGCTGCCCAGCGATGGTTTCACTGAGACAAGCTTCACTTTGAGAACCAAGAAGAGTTTTAAAGCTACATAATATATTTCTTTAATTTTAACATGTATTGTAACATTGTAATCCGGCTATTAATCCCAACTTTTTAGAAATATAACAGTCATCTGATTATGTATATTTGAATGTAACTGTAAGGGATCCCGTAACCCCCCAAAAAAGTTGAATAAACTGGAAGTACGAGTGGTTTGTTTCCAGATGCGGGGGAGGATAATTTTTGGGGGCGGGAAACTCTTGAGATTATCTTTCAAATAAGAATGTAGCTAAAGAGCCATATTTCCAGGAGGTGGTGCAGACCAAAACAGAGCCAAAAGAAGAGTGAATATTGGACATATAGGATCGATGACAACGATGGAGTAGCTTTCTTTTAAATTGTTTTTGCATTTTGAGAATAATGTTGGAATGTCGATAATAAATGTTGACATTTTTAGAGCTAACTTCTGAGCTAATCAATCTCATACTAAACTACACCCACAGCTGGGATGGAAATGACACTTCCTTTTGAACAGTTTGTAACTTTAGACACATGCAGACCTGCTGGTGGAGAACACAGGGAGAGAGAACAGATACATTTCAGAAACACAACGTGGCAGAGGAATCAGAGAGAAGCACAGGTTAGGCTGAAGAGAAGGGAGAGCCAATCAGTGAGGGGCGAGTCAATCATGTGACCAGGCTTACCTTTTAGCTATAGGCAAGTGAGACAAAACGATCTAAAAGGAGGGGGGGACAAAAAGAAAAGAAATACAAAAAAGAAAAAAGAAAAAAATTGGGAAAAACAAAGAAAAAAAAGAAAAACAGAAAGAGAGAAAAATGTTTGATCATTGTGCTGTTAAGGGAGGGGCACCTGTAAATTAATATGGGGCGATAGAGAGGTATATATATATATATATATATATATATATATATAGAGAGAGAGAGAGAGAGACATGAGTGTGTGTGGGGGGGGGGGGCAGTAGTAATTTGAGTTTTAATTCAGAGCACAGGATCATTATGCTGTCTTTAACACATGATTTAGATTATTAACTTTAGTCATTATACGCCTATTAAGACAAGAAATCAGGCAAATGACATCCTGTTATCTGACTCGCATATCGATCCTGTGTTCTGAAATGACATTTGGGGCTGTAAAACACACTGACAACCCTCTGAAGTGTTGGATTTTACTACCACACTATAACATTATAACTTCAGGTTGTGTTGTGGTTATTCAGCCTCAAATCAGATTGTTATTGTACCATTAATATTTGTCACTGGTGCGATCACGGGCAGTTGGACAAGGAAAACAACAGTGATTATATATAAACATTATAGAAATCCTGCTTGACCAGTATAGAAAGTAAAGCATTATGTCATCACGTTCCTTCGTGCTTCATGAACCTCGTTAGCTGCAGAATTACATATCTTGTAAATTACCGCCACGTTAAATAATTTGATTATGTGTGAGTCAAAGGGAAAGCAATTTTTTTTTAACAAGACTGAACCGGACACGTTACAGACTAAAATGATCAGTCTGTGTCTAATAAAGTTAACAGGATACATATGAGAGTCATTCAGCGGAATATAACTCCTGTGTGTGTGTGTGTGTGTGTGTGTGTGTGTGTGAAAACTGGAGGAGTGGCAGCCAGCATAGGGTTCTTAAAAGGAGAAAAATCTCACTTAAAAAAAAGAATTCACACTAAAATGAGAATGTTTTATATCAATGACTATGGAATCTTGCAGAAAATGTTTCTCATGCATAACAAATGGAAAATCTTGATTGATGAAAGTCAATGGGTGCCAAAGCAAAACTATATCAAAACATGAGTTAAAAAATTCTCACGTAGTATCATCAAGTCTCATGCAGAACTTCACAATCGTATGAAATGTTTCCCAAATTTCTGTGCAAGTTCTGCTGTATTTGGATATACATTTAATATTGTTAAACAAGTAACATTTACTTATAATCTTAAAAAAGTTATAACGTTCTTATTCATCATGTTCAGAAGAGGATTAGGACATTTTCAGATCTGACCGAAGGTGAAAACAAATGTTTAGCCTTCTGAGATAAAAGTCAGGGATCGACTTTGGTCGGATCGAAAAAAGAAATTCACGTGGCCCCAATACTCTTCCGTAACCGTGAACACAAAAGGAAGACAACGTTTTCTTTGCAAACCCAAGGTAACACGGGGTGAGTAATTGATATATAGGTAATTCCTACATTCGGTGTAATTTCAGCCAAATCTATTCATTGTTTTACATCTGTTATGGAAGTTGAGCAAACATGATTTGGGACATGGCAGTTTGGCCTCCTTGTGTTAAAATCTGAATAATTATTCAGAATTTTTAACATCTTGGGTATATAGCATTGTTTTTATTATGTTAGAGGGGAGGATTAAACAGATAAAACCTAGCTTTTACAAATAACCATTAGCCATTTTAATTGCAAATATATTATATAATGTCTTGGGGGCCTAAATGGCACCGAATGCTAGGAATGACTGATATACATGGCCATTTTAGGTGTTCATTATTTTCCCAACTTGTCTTTATTCTAAGGATTGTATCCTTACATTTCTTTAAACTTAAAATGTAGATGTATGGAAGCAAATAAAGGACAACATATATCCAAAACATATGGATACAAAAGGTCAGTAAACACAAATTAGTTTTAAGTCTAAATACTTATATTTAGTTTGACTAGACTAAACCTTATTCTATATTATCAGAGAGATTATTGGTATAGGACCAAACCTAGCGTCATGTTTTCATTTTTCTTCTTCACATCTTCGACAATAAATGTGAAAGTCTGGCACCAATGTTTTGATTGACAGGTGATGCTGCTTTAGCGGTATCATATTTGTCCCGGGTCTTACCTGAGTCAGAGGGCAGGTGAGTGCAGGGAGCGGGGCTGTACACTCGAGCTGCGTAATCTTCGAAGGTGGTCGGCTCCTGGTGGTGCTGTACGATGGTCTCCAGATATCGGGCTCGCTCTTCATAGCTGAGGTCAAAAGGTCAAGGTCAAGCGAACAAAGAGGAAGTTACCAACAAAACACGGAAGAAGCAAAAAGATCAAATCTGGTAAAAAACAGTTATCAAAACTAGACAAACTATAGAATGATGATGCTATGAAAAGACAAAATAATTCAAATAGAAGTCCCTGGTGTAAAGTACAATGTATTATGAACTTTTTAATTGAAGTTTCAATGGTTTAATTTATCATTCATTAATATGTACAATTCAAAAGAAAGAAATATGCGTTAAATTTAGACTTCATTTTCCTTAAAGTTGAATCCTTGCCGTCTTGTTCAACTATCAAATGTAAGTAAAGGCAATAGGAATTTGCAGGAGTTACCATGGTGTGTTGAAAGGTTACTTGATCGCTAAATAATAATAAAAAAAATATATATATATATATATATATATAAAAGAACTAAATCGTTAGCAGAATTAAAAAGTAAAATACCTAAAGGAATACAACATTTGACGATGTAAAATACAGAACTGAAGAAAAGACAAAATAAAGCAAAGAAAATAAAGAAATAAAATGAATAAGCAGCCTTTTTTTTAGATGAGAACACTGTTTGCAATTAGCTCCATGTACAGTGGGGAAGTATTTGATACACTGCCGATTTTGCAGGTTTTCCCACTTACAAAGCATGTAGAGGTCTGTATTTTTTATCATAGATACACTTCAACTGTGAGACGGAATCTAAAAAATCCAGAAAATCACATTGTATGATTTTTAAATAATTAATTTGCATTTTATTGCATGACATAAGTATTTGATCACCTACCAACCAGTAAGAATTCCGGCTCTCATAGACCTGTTAGTTTTTCTTTAAGAAGTCCCCCTGTTCTCCACTCATTACCTGTATTAACTGCACCTGTTTGAACTTGTTACCTGTATAAAAGAGACCTGTCCACACACTCAATCAAACAGACTCCAACCTCTCCACAATGGCCAAGACCAGAGAGCTGTGTAAGGACATCAGGGATAAAATTGTTGACCTGCACAAGGCTGGGATGGGCTACAGGACAATAGGCAAGCAGCTTGGTGAAAGAAAATGGAAGAAGTTCAAGATGACGGTCAATCTCCCTCGGTCTGGGGCTCCATGCAAGATCTCACCTCGTGGGGCATCAATGATCATGAGGAAGGTGAAGGATCAGCCCAGAACTACACAGCAGGACCTGATCAATGACCTGAAGAGAGCTGGGACCACAGTCTCAAAGAAAACCATTAGTAACACACTACGCCGTCATGGATTAAAATCCTGTAGCGCACGCAAGGTCCCCCTGCTCAAGCCAGCGCATGTCTTGGCCCGTCAGAAGTTTGCCAATGACCATATGGGTGATCCAGAGGAGGAATGGGAGAAGGTCATGTGGTCTGATGAGACAAAAATAGAGCTTTTTGGTCTAAACTCCACTCGCCGTGTTTGGAGGAAGAAGAAGGATGAGTACAACACCAAGAACACCATCCCAACCGTGAAGCATGGAGGTGGAAACATCATTCTTTGGGGATGCTTTTCTGCAAAGGGGACAGGACGACTGCACCGTATTGAGGGGAGGATGGATGGGGCCATGTATCGCGAGATCTTTGCCAACAACCTCCTTCCCTCAGTAAGACCATTGAAGATGGGTCATGGCTGGCTCTTCCAGCATGACAACGACCCGAAACACACAGACAGGGCAACTAAGGAGTAAGAAGCATCTCAAAGTCCTGGAGTGGCCTAGCCAGTCTCCAGACCTGAGATATAATAGAACATTTTTGGAGGGAGCTGAAAGTCCGTATTGCCCAGCGACAGCCCCGAAACCTGAAGGATCTGGAGAAGATCTGTATGGAGGAGTGGGCCAAAATCCCTGCTGCAGTGTGTGCAAACCTGGTCAAGAACTACAGGAAACGTCTGATCTCTGTAATTGCAAACAAAGGTTTCTGTACCAAATATTAAGCTCTGTTTTTTGATGTATCAAATACTTATGTCATGCAGTAAAATGCAAACTAATTATTTAAAAATCATACAATGTGATTTTCTGTTTTAGATTCCGTCTCTCACAGTTGAAGGTTACCTATGATAAAAATTACAGACTTCTACATGCTTTGTAAGGGGGAAAACCTGCAAAATCGGCAGTGTATCAAATCCTTGTTCTCCCCACTGTACCTAGTATTCTATGTGAATGTTCTCGTCCAAAAAAAAGAGAGAAAAAAAACAAAGTCTTTTATCACCTGCTATTACAGCCTTTCAGCATTAAATTGAACGGGAGAGACGCAGGGATTCAGCGGAGTAAATGGAAACCAGGACTTCAGCTGTCCATCTATTAGAGATAACCTCATTGATAGAATGACATTTACCCTCTCTTGCTTAGTCCTACTCATACATCCAGCCATAATGACAGCCATATGCAGTCTTTCGGACACACACACACACACACACACACACACACACACACACACACACACACACACACACACACACACACACACACACACACACACACACACACACACACACACACACACACACACACACACACACACACACACACACACACACACACACACACACACACACACACACACACACACACACACACACACACACACACACACCCTCCTCAGGGCCATCATCTCCCAATAACGTTACCATTTGCTCCAATAACTGAGGATTTCCAATGAGAGTGTGTGTTTTATAAGAGTGGTTTGTGAACAGGCACGGTGTGTATGTAAGTACATGTGTCCGTGTTTGTGATGGGATTAGGCCAATGAATCTTCAGAATGAAATCTGTGTGTGTGTTGGTGGGTTGGGGGGGGGGGAAGCGGGTGCGTTGTGAATGGGTCGACCCTCTGTAATAGCTCCCATGGGTTTTCTATTGGGTTAGAGAGGCGCTCTATGGGCCTCAGAAGGAGAAAGATTCAGGTCTAATGGTAACTGATCCAGTTAGAGACAATGATAATAACAACAATATGGCTCCTTTAAAGTGGAGGGACAGACTGCGCTGGCGGAATCAAAGAGAAATGAGGGAAGGGTAGAGGAGAGGCTGGGGAATGAGTGGAAAGGAAAGTTAAATAAACCTGTTATTAATCAAATATGCTATTAAACTTTCCAGCTCTTGTCGACTTTTCATAATAACTTTCACTGCCAGGAGGGTAGATAAAGGTCCAAAGTGTTGAAATGTTTAATAACTAATAAACCTAGAGACTGAATGTAATTAAACTGTCAGCTTTTTATTTAGCTAGCAAGTGTTAGCTATCTAGCAAAACTAGTGAATGAAAGCTAACAGCTATCTGACTATAGATTATTAGCTATGTATGCGTTAGCTATCTATACGTTAGCTATTTTTATGTTAGCTATTTATACGTTAGCTATTTACCAAACAAATTAAAGTTTTATATATCACTAATTAGCAAGCTTACGTTAGCTAACGTTCGAACAAGCTAGCTATCCTATTTTAGCTAGCATTCTAACAAACTAGCTATCCTATTTGAACTATCAAGCTAGCTATGGCAATATTGCTGGCTCTCATAATTTGATTTATTATTTGATATTGAATGGATACATTTGCAGTGCTGACCTGTGTCTATCGTTCTGGCAATGACAGTAATTATAAAAACATTGTTGACGTGCATTTTTTTGCTGACCGGCTGCTCTCATAGTTAGCTGCTTCTCACAGCTCCAAATATTGCTGTAAATTCCCACAGATGCGTTATTTGGATACATTTATCGCATCTCTGGTCTCTAAATGGCTAGTTTGTCACCTTAAAAAGTGTAATGAGTTAATAAGCTCATTCAAAAGCTTTTGAGCAGTTTCTTTGGCAGGTAAAGGTTGATAAAGCTGGCAACGCTATGTGATAGCATTTCGCTAAGGACTTTAACTTTTTTTCATCATCTACAGAATTCAAAGAGCTGTTTTCTTAGCTGCTTTAAGATACTTCTGGGTCCTTTCACTCTGTTAGAAACTTTCCTAAGCAAAACAAAACTATTCCAACGGAACAACTGTTTCAAAAAGTCTTCGTAAAATCAAACTGAGAAAGGAAGTGAGGGAATAACAGTGGGAGAGAGGGAGGTTACAGGTGCAAGACAGTGCGAAGCTGAGGGAGGAAAGACAGGAGAGGGAAGTGGCAAGGGTGAGGAGGAAGAAAGGGTGAGAATCCTGGAGCAGGTCACAGTGGAGGTGAAAGGGGAGGGCGGTGGGTGAGACAGCAAAAGGAGGATATTTAAGTAGCAACATGATGCAGTCGGTGTGCATGTTACCCGGAGAGAGCGGAGAAAAGAGCAGTCACACACACACAGCGCGGAGACTCTGTGATCTCACCGTTTGCCTTTTCCTGCCCCCCCCCTCCTCTGCATCACACTTCCCTCTGAGGTGAAATGTGTGTCTGTGCAATTAGGACAAATAACTTGTAGGCCTATGTATTACCGAAAACACACAATTATCTTGATATCGTGTTTACACAGTGTCTGGTTGAATGAAGAAGCAGATAGGGAAACAGTCTCTGAAGGTTTTAATAAATGTGCTGCCTTAAAATGAGTAAATATGTTAGTACATTTTTTACTGTGCTGATGTTTATATAAATATCATTTTTATTTATCTTTTAATTGCACATTTAAACGTTTTATATAATAATATTTGTATAGAACATTACATTTATTTTTTATATAACATTCCTCTTTTATTGCACATTTTTACTTTAACTCTTTACATTTATATATACACTGCCCGGCCAAAAAAAAGGTCACCACCTGGATTTAACTAAGCAAATAGGTAAGAGCCTCCCATTGGATAATTACTGCATGGGTGATTATGTTTCAGCTGGCAACAAGTTATTGAACCCTAACTGATGCAGTGAGTAGCTTCTCATTTGTTAAACAGTCATGTCGAAAGACATATCCTGTGGTCGTGGAAAAGATGCTAATCTGTTTCAGAAGGATCAAATTATTGGCATGCAACAAGCAGAGATAAGATCTAAGGAAATTGCTGAAACTACTAAAATCAAGAACTGTCCAAGGCATTATTAAAAACTGGAAGGACAGTGGGGAAACGTCATCTTCCAGGAAGGAATGTGGTCAGAAAAACATCTTGAATGATCGTGATCTGTGGGGGCAGTGCTATGATCTGGGGTTGCTGCAGTTGGTCTGGTCTAGGTTCAGCAACGTGCCCAAAGAATGAGGTCAGCTGACTCCCTGAATATACTGAATGACCAGGTTATTCCATCAATGGATTTTTTCCTTCCCTGATGGCATGGGCATGTTCCAAGATGATAATGCACGATCCATCGGGCTCAAATTGTGAAAGAGTGGTTCAGGGAGCATGAGACATAATTTTCACATATGGATTGGCCCCTACAGAGTCCAGACCTGAACCCGATTGAGAATGTTTGGGATGTGCTGGAGAAGACTTTGCACAGTGGTCCGAATCTCCCGTCATCAATACAAGATCTTGGCGAAAAATTAATGCAAGACATAAATAAACGTTGTGACTTTGCAGAAGCTCGTGGAAACGATGCCACAGCGAATGCGTGCCGTAATCAAAGCTAAAGACGGTCCAACAAATATTAGAGTGGGTGACATTTTTTTGGCCAGGCAGTGTAAATATATATATATATATATATTTTAAATGTACTTATTCCTTTTGAAAATTGATTAACTGTCAAGAAACCCACTATCCACCGGTTAGATAAAAGTATTCTGATTCTGATTACACAAGGCCAGTTTTGCGTCATTTCAGAGAAGGTGGAAAGGTTTACCGGACCCCTGCTGGACCAAGCTACAGAAGCAGGGCGGACTGAAAGAAAGGATGAGGAGCAGACGGAGAAATAAGTACACAGGCATGGCACCACTGCTGAGATAACTGACGGGAACATCACTTTACTTTTCTTCACTCTGTCTCCGCATGCCTTCTTTATATCTCCTCCTCTCTCCGTCTTTCTTCCTCTCAGTGTGGGGTCTCTGCCTGTGGCCACATGTCACTGTGTCACAAACACCAGAGGGGCCTTGGTGATACAGTAATATCACACTTTATTCGACCCAATATTCTGAATAGTCATGTTAACAGAATATTCAGTTTGGATATTACGTTTATCCAAAGTGACTTGTATACACTTTAATATTGCCTAGAGGGGCCATTTGGGGTTAATATACACATGTTGATTGCAGAGGCTGTGATCGAACCACCCAATCACTGATTGGCAGACGCCCATTTCCCCCTGAGCCACAGTTGCCTGATATTCCGAAGCGGGTCTTAGTGCGAAAACAGCATTTTCCAATTCAAGTCATGGGGATGTTATCTGAGCTCTTAGGAGCATTCTTTAAACTCGTCTTCAGGGTATTCCGAGTCTACAACTACCATGTCAGTCCGTTTGGCCATTTCGCCCAGATACTTTTTCCCATTGACTTGCTTTAGGAAAGGGACATCTGTAAATCGGCTACACAGTTTCAACAATTTTATAGCCCTTTTTTTAAATCATTGGGAGCTAAAAGATGTGAAATGTGCTGAAACCTCGATTCATCTGATGAGTCTGATCGAGTGGAGACAAGCAGATCGAAGGCGGGGCTTAAGCAACACAAAAATGGGCAAACTCTGGGACCTGGATGATCCGTGTACTTTTTGAATCTACAGTTGCTCCAATTATTTTGTGCCACTAAGAAACTTTCATAGGAATGAGTGCTGTCCCACCGCGAACGCTGTATTCAGATTTTTTTACACATCCATGGTCTGAATTTGCGTGTTCGACAGTTTGTGCAGCCGCTCTTGCATTTACGCCACATCATTGTGAACGATCCGAGAGATAGAAATGTGCATGTCTACAACGTTAAGAGAAAAGCACTTACTTTTAAACATAATGGAAGTAGGGAAAATGTAGGTTATTTAAGGAGGTACGCCATGTGGGAATTTTACGTTAATCTGAGGATCATTTGTTATCATTAGGTATGTAACTAGCTCCAAGATGTCTTTTTAAATAAAGGTGCCAGAAACACAATATTTTGCGCACTTAGACGTAATATTGTAGATTTTGTAGCATACACACGCTGGTTAGCTCACATAGCAAGTGTTTTTGTAGGTTGTGTGACGTTTTCTTTATTTGAATATTTTAAACGTGTTCCTGTAGTTTGCTCAACTTTGTTACCCAGATTGACTCCTGCTCTGTGAAGCATTTTGTAGTCTGTATCTGAATACAATTATGAGTATCAAAACGTAGAGACCAACGAGAGATCAAAGAAAATAGACTTTCACACGTCCGTCCCTCCATCCACACGGCAGCCGCAGCTATGAAATCTACTGTAATTGAATTTCAGATGGCTCCTCTTATTAAGTCATTAACAGAAAATGTATCTCTCTTTCGGAGTGAAAAAAGAAAAGAGGGAAAATTATAAAGGGATAAAGCGGACCAGAGAAAGGCAGAAAGATAGAGCAGGGGAGGGGGGGTCGGCTTAAAAGGCTCTTTTGTATCGAGTCACAAACTAATTTTCTTGTGTGTGGCTGAAAAGAGAGGAGAGAGTGAAGTGTTTGTACCTTCTCCGTCTCCCTTTTTCTCTCCCTCACTTCCCCACAGTGCAGGTCATTGTGGCGGCGCTTCGACTCCTGCCATCCCTTGAGATGGATCAGACCGGAGGAGGCGAGGAGGGGACGAGGGGAGGAGAAAGAGCGCATTAGGAGCTGGGACCACTGCTGGGGTGTGTGTGTGGGCTGATGTCTGCTTGGAGGAGTATAAGATGTGTACGTACGTACTAATGTAAACGGCCTACTAAGAGCTTTTAACCCACGCAAATGAATAAATAAGAAGTTAATCTAATTGTTCTTCATATTTTTACCCAGTGTGATAGAATGACAATATATGGTGTTTACATTACAGTTTGATTTAAAAGGAAAATATTATAAATCGTTCAAGATATGAGGAAAAGTACATTTTATTAAAGTAAAAATGTACAGTTCCAGACTCTTTCCAGAGATGGTTACCTGGTTAACTTGTGCTAAAAGTTCTATTATATATTAAAATATTTTATAAATGTATTTTTTAATAGTGTTAGTGGATTGTTTCCTGTTGCCAAGTATGTTACCCATCCAACATGAAAAGCAAAGAAGAGTAAAGAGTAATTATGTTTGTCCAAATTGGGAATAAGAGACAGAAGTTCTTGTAAAACATGTTATTATTAAAATTACAACAACTTGTAAATGGTGTCTTCTATTCAACACAATAAAGTGAAGAAACAGCTGTGGACAACACATATTCATTTTCATCCATCAACTACATGGAATACTTTTCGAGTATTCATTTATTCTTATTTATTTTTGGAGAGCACAAACCTTTGGATTCTAAACTGTCCTCAGTAAAGAAAAGTAAAAGAGAAGATGGGAAGGAAAGAGGTCAAAAGACAGAGCACTGGGGGTCAGCGAAATCAACAGAAGAAGACAGACAGGAAGTAAACACTAAAGGGAACAGCAGTAGAAGACAGACAGGAAGTAAACACTAAAGGGAACAGCAGTAGAAGACATACAGGAAGTAAACACTAAAGGGAACAGCAGAAAAAACAGACAGGAAGTAAACACTAAAGGGAACACGGTGTTGTCTCTGGTTCATAAGACTGTTTCATGGAAAAGAAAAAGTGAACAGACTCGGACAGTTACAGAAAACCTCCATCAGTGCTGCCGTCACTTTAAGATATGTTGCTGTCGCTGCAGATCCTGCCTTTGGTTGATTTTTACTTCGCGGAAGCGATATGATCATCTTTAAACCAAATATTGTGAGTTAAGTTTTTGGTTTATTTAGTACGTAGACGTGTCATAAAGTGGATGATGTGCAGCTAGCCGGTCCTGAATTACAAAACAACACCGACAGGGCAAGCAGGATCCCAACATGTACGTATAACCTTTATATGATCTACTTTCTAAGGCTTGCCTACAAGACACCTCAAGAGAAACACACACACACACACACAATCTCACTTTGCATCTCACACACCCTATCTGTCCTCTCCACCCCAGGCATTGGAACAGACAACAGAGAGAAGGACATCAGAGGGATAATACAATTGGAAAAGCTTTACAGCGTGTAATGATAAACCTGTGCGTGTCTGACTGTGTGTGTGTGTGTGTGTGCATGCCCAAAGGACAAAAGCTAATGGGTTTATATCTTTCTGCGATAGCAATGATATGGAGGCTTTGTGATTTCATTACGTGTGTGTGTGTGTGTGTGTGTGTGTGTGTGTGTGTGTGTGTGTGTGTGTGTGTGTGTGTCCACGTACGCCAAAGATGGGGACAGAGATAGGTAGGTCTAATGCACTACTTATTGTCAGGGGCCGCACATACACAAAGTCATATTTAGCCCTATTCATCTGCTCCTAAACCCATTGTAGAAACACACATGGAGGAGAAAACAGACGTGATACATTAATTGGCTCCTTGACACTCCACAGTTTCACCCTTTGACATGTGTGTTTGAGAAAACACACACACACCCCACTGGGGAGCCCTAAAGCTGCCAGCGCAATTACAAGCCTTATTTAACGCGCACACACAGCAAAGTGCACTAACACACACGCAGCAGGGCGATGGTGAGCGCCGCAGAGGACCTGATAATAATTCTCAGATTAAGGAGACGGATCCTGGTTCCAATCTGCAGGCTCAATGTTCATCGCACACATACACACACGGGATCCTTAATATGAATATTTGAGGTGACAGTGGATACTTCGGACGTTTGATCCATCATCATGACCTATTTACATCCCAGCATGTGTAGAATATTCTCTACTTCCTGTCTTTTTTAGGGCCAAATTGAAGCTGTGTGTCAGTGTACCGTTCTGCACTCTCATGGATATCCCACCCTGAATCTTAAACACCTCGTCACATCAAAATACTTACATTCACACCCCCACACGGACACACTCACTACAGATTAGCTCGTTTACCAGTCAGAGGGGGGTCTGCTCCAACAAGGCATCATCAAGCCACTGATGGCTCCAACTCATGTGTCTGCACAGCTCTCCGTGACAAGTCGCGTACGTGAGGGGGCCATACACACAGAGACACACGCTCTTTATGTGGATCATGTGTTTGGGAAATTAGACCAAAACAAAAAAAGATAGGAAACGAGTAATAGATAAAGTTATGCTTCTCACAGAGCAGAAATGTGCCTGTTTTTCCTCCATGATTCAGGACTCAAGTATCCAATGTGTGCTGAATGCATAGAGGGACATGTAAATGGTAGAAGGAGCTCCTCATTGATATCAGGACTGCTCAAAGTATATACCTTGCAGACTGAAAATCCACCTGTTACTGCACCTTGGCTAAAAAAATCAATCTTACTGCCATCGCACACACCCTCTCCCATCTGGACCAGAAGAACACATCTGTGAGAATGCTGTTCATTGACTACAGTTCAGATTTCAACACCATAATGCCCTCCAAACTTGTCATCAAGCTCAGGCTCAACAGCGCCCTCTGTGATTAGATCCTGAACTCACATCCTCCACCCTGATTCTCAACACCGGAGCCCCTCAAGGCTGCATGCTTAGCCCTCTCATCTACTCCCTGTTCATCCACGACTGCGTGGCCACGGACAACCATCAACACCATTTTGAAGTTTGCTGACGACAAGATCGCCGTCGGCCTGATACATATTTAAATGTATCAGCAATTTTAAAACATATTTTAAAACTATCTAAATGTTGATCTACTTGAGAAATAATCGAGTGATCAATAATCAAACATAAATCCACACAGCAGACAAAGCGCTGTATTAAGAAATGATGCAGATGTTACAGTGTCACACACACCATGGTGCTCACATGTGAAAGATCCGGAAAGCCTCTCACACACACTTGCACACATCTCCCCCCCCAAGGGAGAAGCGGGAGAGATTAGCTGTGACCCCTCCTCCTCACCCTTTTCTTTTCATTTCCTCTATCTGCCCGACGGGAAACAATTAACCACAATCACCTCCCCTCTGCACACATTAATTTCCTCACCCCCCCCCCCAACACACACACACCCTTAACCCAATCCTGAAAGTATTTTAAAGCATCAAATGCGACTCAGCACGCCGTGCTGATTTGCTGTCAATTTGCAGGAGTATGCTCATACAATGCTGGGACTTCAATAAAGAGCGGAGGGGCAACATGTATTTAACTGTTTCCATATTTATAATGCGACTACAAGAACAGTTATTTCCTCTGCACTTTAACTGTTCATTTATGTTTCTTCATCTCTCAAATGTATAAATAATAAAACAATATGATTATATAATATATAATCATATAATACCAACATTTCTTTATGGAAATATCAGCAATTTGAATAGGGTTAGCTTTAATTGACATTGCACTGCTGCAAGCCAGGAGGATGATTTCTCCAGCTTGGAAGAAAATAAATATATCTTCGAAAAATGTACGTGAAAGAAATGTGAAAGTACAAAGATAATTTGAAATGGTTGGAATGGTGAGTACTTCTATGTTTTAATCTAATTTGATATATCTTTCTGTTTATTATCCCCAAACTAAATATTTCTGTTTTTTACCTTTACCTGCACATTTTAAATGTAATTTAAAAAGGGCCCTTTTCTGCTCATTTTCAGGTTCATATTTGTATTTAGTGTCTCTACTGGGACATGTTTCCATGCTTTAATGTTCATAAAGCTCTTTATTTTTCTCATACTGCCTTGGCTCCTCTTTAATGAAAGGCAGGTTTTCCAATAAATAAAACTTCTGAGTGGAGGACACATTTTTTAATTTATTTTAATTTATTGATATCAAGATAATCCAAAAGTAACAGAAAGTAATCAGGTAAAATAACTTTGATCGTTACCTTTGAGCTAAGGTAACACTATTTGACATGTAACTATTAATTGTAGCAGAATACAGTTTTAAAGTAACCCTCCCAACCCCGGTTATTTCCTAATCGCACGATCCCATGAAGCGCGCCCTGCAGACAGGCGTCTTCCTCATGTCAAACGCATTTTGCCTCCATGTGTGATGGGTGGAGAGGAGCTCAGAGGAGGTGAGGGATAACATGACCCCATTTCAGCATCAGCAATAACAAAATGTCTTCAATTTGTAAGGTTCCGTCCTCACCTCTCTGCCGTGGCGAGGAACACACACACTCCTTGTCACACGCTGCAGATTGTAGCATTAGTGGGACAATAGGCTCTATTGTGGGAGCTGGCAGAGACAGGGAGGCCGCTAGGCGTTTTGGCTGCGTGTGTGTGTGAGATTGTTTGTGTTTGTGTGTGTGTGTGTGTGTGTGTGTGTGTGTGTGTGTGTGTGTGTGTGTGTGTGTGTGTGTGTGTGTGTGTGTGTGTGTGTGTGTGTGTGTGTGTGTGTGTGTGGATATGGGGGATAATAGCACTACATGCCCAGAGCTGCCATCATTTCGCTTGGAACAGTGTGAAAAAGAGGGAAAAGCAGCAACACACACAGAGACACACACACACACAACATCGCTATCACACTGGGCCATATGCTGACCCCAGCCCCAGTGCAGCTATCTGTGCCAATCAACTACTAGAGGGGATGTGTGTACGTGTAAGTGTGTACACACACACACACACACACACACACACACACACACACACACACACACACACACACACACACTAATCCTAAAAGGAGTGACATATATACACATGCAACATAAACACCATGAATTACACAAGTGCATAAGGACTGATATACATTTGAAATTCATGCACACAAACACACACTTGCTGGAACTTCAGTGTGTGTGTGTTTGTGTGTAGCAGCTTAGCGTCTCTCCAACATTGTTCCCCAGCACGACAATCGCCCAGGAGCAGATGGAGGACGGCCACAGCTTGCTCTCTTTCACACACATTCATACACTAAACACCAAACTAACATGCACACCCACACACCCACACACACAGACCAACACACACACACACACACACACACACACACACACACACAGACACGTCTGTCAGATGTTATCAGATGGTGGAGCAGCTGTAGGAGATGGAGAATCTTGGCCCACAGAGGTGAGCAGTGCACAGAGGTTCTGCGGTCACACACTTTGATTGCACTTTAACTTGGGGAAAGTTGGATTAAAGTAGAAGTATGCTCATATGGATAAAAGGAACTCGTTCCGTAATTACCTGTCTTATTGAAATGGGGGAAAAAATTAACGTATTGCCAATTTTTTTAATACTAAAGAGCCTAGATATTGCTGTTTATGGACAATAATCCTAAACTCAGACTTGCATTATTGCGCAGTTAGTTGAAAAATAAAAGTTAACATGTTTTTCTGGGGGTTTTTTCTGAGAAAATAAAGCAGCTAGCATTATCATACCAATGTTATTCAACAATTTGCATATTTGTTTGTATAACTTTATGATTATTCGAGAGAATTACATAAATCTTTAAATTAAAAACAACAACTATGGGAATTACAAAGCAGATGCCTGTCTTTGAAGAAAGATGGGAAAAATGGGTAAAGTATAGAACACTATAATGAGGATTTATAGTGTTAATATTGTATCCATTCTTTTATTTGTATTATTATAACTTCATCTCCGATTTGTCAACTGTTATGTAGTTAATTTATTTACGTAGATTTGTTATGTGTGTGTTTCTGTTATGTATGCTTTGTGAATAATTTCATAAAATGCAAATTTAATAAAAAACTTAAAATTAAAAAGTGTTATTAAATAATAAATGTTACCTTTTTGTTCTAAGGTTTTCCTTTGTGTTTAAATTAATGCAATGAACAGTGCCTTTTGTTGGGGGCTATGTTAAGCTGCGGGGGAATACAGCAATGTGTGTTTAGCTTATTAATGAAAACTATGTATTAAAAACGTTTTTTCTATGTTGTAAACATATGTTTCCTTGTCTTACTGGACACTTGTAGGGTTGATATTAGTCTAAAAATTCTCCTTTAGGGTTCCCTCCATTCAACTCTTTTTTTAGGTGTTGAGTTGAAACCTAACATTTTCCTGATAAGACCTGTACGGAGGGAGCTTCCAGCGTGAGGAGTGGTGACACCAATATATCGCTCAGCAGTGAACCCCTTACTTTCATCTGCTCTAATCTACAAGGTCACAGGGTCTGCTCCTTCTGTGGTGGGCTACAGGAGGAACCCATCTTTCTCTACTACCCTACTCTACTGTCCATCAGAAGTAATATTTAGCTTCTTATGCAGAAAAAATAACTCATTTGATAATTCAAAGATTGATTTTTGGAGATGTGGATCACTACTAAGAGGATAAAGATCTCCATTCTTACTATTTGGAAGTTACTATTGGATATTTTGATAATACATAAATAAGCTCCATGGCAAACGGTTTGTGATACTTTTGTTTATGATTTTTGTAGCGTAATTGCAATCGCTTGAACTAAAAAGCTAACGTTAGGCTATAAAGGAACTACATCACAGTCAAATAACTCCACGTTACCGCCGCTAAGCTAATGGCGGACTCGAGTTCAGCTTATTTCATGCCTTTAAACTATAACATGATCAAATAAACATTGACCTAGAGACGAGGTAACCCAGGAGTGGTAAAATATGAATTAATTTCCAGGTTTTTGGGACTCATTCCCGTACCACTCTATAGGAGACATCAGAGGGTAGGGAAGATTTACAAACCTTTATGTGTGTACATCGAGGCTTATATGGATTTGAGCTCTCTCAAGAGTGTGTGTGTGTGTGTGTGTGTGTGTGTGTGTGTGTGTGTGTGTGTGTGTGTGTGTGTGTGTGTGTGTGTGTGTGTGTGTGAGTGTGTGTGTGTGTGTGTGTGTGAGTGAGTCTTGGATTTGTTTTTCTTGCTGCAATGAGCTGATATGTGAGATAGAGCTGTGCTTACACACAGCTGCCCCAGCAGCCTGGCACTGTGTTTGTGTGTGTGTGTGTGTGTGTGTGTGTGTGTGTGTGTGTGTGTGTGTGTGTGTGTGTGTGTGTGTGTGTGTGTGTGTGTGTGGGCTGGCTGGATGGCTCTAGTCATGGTGAATGAAAGATCAGAGAGAGAGAGGAGGCAGATGGACTGCCCTGAGGGCCAGGAGACAGAGCGGGAGAGGAAGACAAACGTAGATAGAAAGAAAAAGAAAGAAGAGTAAAATGCCAGTTAACCGCTGACACGCTGAGCCCTGCCAGCCTTCATCCCATCTCCCCCCCCCTCATTTGCTTCTGTGTCAGCCCCCTATGTGAGCATGCTTGATGTCACAGCGCAGCAATCATAAGGGCATCGAATCCTTATGTGCAGTATGGCTGCTAATCTCCAGGAATGTTTGATTTTACAACAAATTGAACATTATGTTAAGCAATACGTGTTCCACCTAACTGCTACAGGCATCACAACTTTGCTTTAGTCGAATATTATGATGCCTTCTCTGAATTAGAACAGATGCTTTAGAGACTGTTGCTCATTAGAATCAGAATTCTACGGCGTTATTGTCACCGTAGAATAGTGTAGTTATCCCAAGATAACACTGCAACATACAATATACTTAACATTCAAAATAAATAAAGAATTACAATAGAACATAGTACAAGCAATACAGTGGTACAACTAAAATGCAGGAATAGGTAAGCTAAGGTAGAAAAAGATAAAACAATATCATGCGCGTTGTAAATTATCCCGCTTATTACACGGCTAACGTATCGCGTTCACTAACCAAGTTCGTGGCATACTAACGTTCCGCTAGCAAAACATAGCAGACTTCTTCATTGGATCCGAAGTGTTATGGAACTTATTCCTTTAGAGGCTATAAGCTTCTGGCTCAATGACAAACCCTTTAACTTTTTTAACATATGGAACCTTTTTCTGGACTATATTAGAGATGAGGGGGCCCAAGCCCTCTGAAGTGGTCTCTACGGAATAGCATGGACGGAGATTTCAAGGCATATTTCAATATAGTGTACAATGTCTTATCACCCTCGGTGTACATGTCTGTATATTCCTTCTACTTTGGTGCTGTCTTTGTCATTTTCTTTATAAAATTCATTATTTATTTTTTCCTTTGACCTAATTTATTTATTTATGCTTCTTATTATTTTATTGCACCGGTGGAGAATGTGTTCAGTGTTTGGGATAAGTGGGGAAAAAGAGGGTTCATATTGCTATCATGCTCCTTCTTGATTGTGTTACCCTGTGAAAATTCAATAAATATATTTTAGAAAATGTATAAAAAAACATAGCAGACTTCTGAATTTAGCAAATTCACCTATCATAACATTACACAGCTAAGCCGTGTAATAAGTCAAATTAAACACTGTACTTCACTTTCTTCTCGGCAACAGAGAAAGTTTGCTTTGATACATTTAGTTTTTTCCCCATGGTCACTACGACTTGAAATAAGAATTTAAGACTACTTTTCACTTTGGGTTTTGAACACATTTGACATCATTTTCGTCTTATTGTTTCCTTTTGGACTTGTGGTCTCATTACTATTTGTACATCCATGTGACATTCCTGCAGCCTACATATGCTGATAGCTTAGCTTGTAATGACACCTGTATATTACATGATTCATGAGGGTTAAGAATAAATGCTGTAAGGATATATACTGTATAAACATGTTGATATGGAAGGTTTAACAGTTAAAGAGTCAACAGTTATTCATAAACTGAATCCATTCATTAGCAGCTCATTATGGGGCTTCCAAATGCTCAACACTTTACGAAAAAACTCATAAAACTCAGCTTTCCTGCCCTTCACAGCTACAAACAACACCCAAACACCGCACAAAATAGAAGCAGATTTAGCCCTAAGTGATAAAATATTCTCCCAATGAATGAGGCTTAAAGATAGACTGTATATCCTTCAAATCAGGTTAAGTATGAGAGGTAAAAATGTATGTGGGAATATAAACGTCCACATACTTGTTGCATTAGTTAAGCGTCATATCAGCGAATTATAGTTATCAATACGGATCCCCTTCTGTACTTTATGGCTGTATTGCTTTATTTGTTGACTTTAGAATTAAGTGATGTTTAATGATGTTTGAAATACTCTTACAAAGCACATATTATGATTTATAATAAAGAAACAATGTTTCGTTATTATAAATCATAATTGTATTATGAATGATAACTTATGCTTATGATGAATTACGTTTTTTCTATACAGTAAACATAATTGTTATTGCAACAATCCGCCACAAAGATAAATATTCTCCAGAAGTTATGAGTCTTGTTTACAGCGGTGGCACTTCATACAGCCCCGGAAAATATTAAGAGTCCACTTAAGAGTCATATGTGTTTGAGTTAAATGATTTTATTGTATTCTATAAACTACTGACAATTTTCCTTCAGTGTTGGAATTCAACAGACACTGGAATGGCCCTATCGTGTTTCACGTTAACCCAACTGCTGGGCTTTTCTTTATCAAAAATCTGAGTTTCTTTTGGGATGCTTTTATGATATTTTAGTAACCCCCCCTGATATTGTAGTGTCTTATAACTCTTATAACTTCAGCATCAACTGTTCAGGATGGTAATTACTTCATGATGTCAGACTTTCTGGAGGTTAAGAGGCGATGAGAATGAGCAGCGAGGAGAATGGAGGTCGAGAAATCTGAACAAAGAGGAAACGCAGAGCGAGATGGGAGGGAGAGAGACAGGAGAGAACATACAGGGAAGGAATTAGTGAGGGGGAAGAAGGAGAAATTATGATAAGGGGGGGAGGACAGAGCGATACAAGGAGAGGGATGGGAAGACAAGAGATGCAAGGCTGGAGGGACAGAGAGAAAAGAAATGAGGAGGGACAAAGTGTGTGTGGGGGGGCTGAGAAGAGGAGCGAGGTGTGTGTAGCAGAGAGATGGGGAGTCAATAATGACTGATTACTGTAATTCAGCCTGTCACAGACATCGACCTGCTGCTACTACCAATCAATACACACCAGGACACCGGCAGACACACACACACAGAGACAAAATGTATAAAAAACACAATGAAATGTGTCTACATGGCTGCACACATTGCTGGAGTCACACAAAAAAAGCACACACAGTTTGATACAGTGTGGTAAGTACACACCCACACACACATACTGAACACACACAATGGGGTCCAGGGGTTGGAGTCCCACACTGAGCCAACAATCTCTCCGTCTCGCTGGGTGGACCGTAGACGTGGCAGAGCAAAAATGGCTTCTTCAACCTACTCCTCCACCCAGCGTCACCTCCACCCAGCGTCACCTCCACTACTTATATTATCTTTTCGGAGAAGGAGAAAAGGGAGGGAGGAGCAAATTAGAAGGGGAGGCAAAGTGGAGAAAGGACAAAGAAGAACAAAGTGAAGAAGGACAAAAGGAAAGATGAGGACAGGAAGGAGGTAGGACACCAGAAGGAGAATTAATATAAAGAGAAAATAAATTAATAAATACATTTTTTTTAAGTAAGTAGATCTGTTATAATCAGTACGTGTTTGTGGCAAGAGGGATTTCGATGTAGCTTGTGTCGAACCAGATATGGTCTTCAATAATAGAGTGGTGCAGGGATGACGTACTTTTGTAGGCCGACCCGGAAATAATGGGTTCCCCCAACAAAAAAGCAATTTCTCCGTAGGATTTTGGAATATTGTACAAAAATAAGATCTGTGGAAAACCAACCTGTTTGATAAATGCTTGTTATGGTAAGCCGGACAATCTTAACATGTCCACCCTACTTTTATCCTTTTCTAATCATATATCTAATCGCCAGAAGCAAAATGCTAATGTTATGCTATAAACGAACTATAGACGAGTACAGCAGGGTCGCACGACTTCAATACCACGCCAAATTAAGATCCTTTCAACTGACTTTCGTGCACTTGCATATTTTAACACAACTTTTCCTTTTAGCCACACTGAATTTAAGTAGAAGTCCTGGCTGTTTCAATCACCAGTCTGTTATCGTTTAACAAAGATGAGCTAACAAACTGAGTGTTTACGTGTTCGACGTAATGACGTACAACGTCCTCGACAACTTCTGTAGTCCTATTCAGCCACTTGTTAACAACCATCGTTTTTCAGACACGTAAACTCTTCCAAAATCACCGGGAGGGGCTACTGCTGATGTGTTTAATATCAAACAAACCGTGATCCGTCTCTTAAATGTGTGCCAACCACAGACTTTATTTCGAGCTATTTTCCAAAATCCTACGGAGAAATCCCACGGACTCTGTGACAAGGAAACCAGAAGTGGTAAAATGCTAACTCACTTCTGGGTTTTAGGACTCGTTCCTGCACCGCTCTATGCTGCATGATGGACAAGGAAAATGTGTTTTGAAATCAGCACTGAACTTGGCGATTTGGAAAATATAACTAATGGCGATCATTTGACAGACAATGCAATTCAGATATGATAAGAGGGAATGACCATTTTTGAAAAGTTATTATGTATGTTTTTAAGCGGATTGATGCCAAACAAAGATTTCATATGGAGTCTGTGGAATACCGTTTTTAGTTTTTAACATATACACGCGCGAGGATACACACACACACAAGATGTATTTGGATTCGAGGACCAGGAATTTGGGGGAAGAAGAAAAGAACAGGCGGACAGACGGGAAGAAAGTATCATTAGGAGATCTAATTGCTTTAAGTGCTGCTTAGAAGAAATTCCAACGATCAGTGAGAAGCCCAGCTCGCCTCAACAGGGGACACTGTCACCTCTGTGTGTGTGTGTGTGTATCTTTCTGCCTTTCTGCATGCACATGACAGTGCCTCTGTGGAGCTATCAGGTGTAATCGTCTGTTCGTGCTTTCAGAATAAAGAGTGTGTGTGTGTGTGTGTGTGTGTGTGTGTGTGTGTGTGTGTGTGAGAGCAGAGAGCAAAGCCCCCTTGTTTAGAAGCAGCATTAAGGGAGGAGAGTCATCGATAAGTATTGACCGCTGGGCTTGTTCAAACTAAACTACCATCGCCTCGGATCAAGCAGACAGACTGCAGACAGGACTACACACACACACGCACACGCACACGCACACGCACACGCACACGCACACACACACACACACACACACACACACACACACACACACACACACACACACACACCTATCTGTCCATTTCTCTTTCTCTCTTGCACACACAGATGCATACACACTTGATATATGGCACTTCAGAGCCGACTAAATACAACTCCATCAAACCAGCACTTATACTCTGAAAGCCCGACCCCACTGGACATTGATTTGTTATTCTTAACACTCGAGCTGAGTGAGAGGCGACACTCGAGCTGCATGTGTGGTGGTTTCAACACAATGGAGGTATATTCAAGTTGAAACTACCAACTTTTAAAAGAGCTGACCATGAGGCTTAAGCCCCCGAAAAATCTACTAAGACCTACCTTTGGGGTCTAGTTTGGTTTTTGCTCTTTGGCTTAGAAAGGATACAAGTTCTGGTAGAGTGGGATCAGGGATTTGAGAGCCCGACTGGCGTTGATGGCTGTGGCGCGGACCATGGTGGGCAAAATGTTCATGTCCACTACGGCACCGTCAAACAGCGGACCAAAGAATGGCACCTAGAGACAAACAGAGAAGTGAAGTAGTTAAAGCAGGATAAATTAATCAGCTGGGTTTGGTTGTTCGTGTGCTGGCAGATAATCGCACATGCTACTTTTCCCATCCACCTGACATTTATTGTGCATATTATTCACAAGGAACTCTTACGCTTACAATGATTCCGCCACTTTTAAACAACCTACGGGTGCATTTAAGAAGGCCGGAGTGCAATCTTGCACAAACAACGCTATTTAAAACAACATTTAGCTAGGTAGAGAGCAAACATTTTCTCTGAATTGGAACGTTAGCTACCTTTTAATCATTATTTTCTTATGCTAATTGTTCGAAGCTATACGTCTTATTAGAATAATTTCTTACATAATCATCCTTACTGACGATCAAGAGGCACTTTAATTTATATTCTACATATTAATGGTAAAGTTTTTCTTTCATATTTTGTAGCTAATGCGTTGGCTCCTTCACATAGAAAAAGAACGCCATGTTTATTCAAACCATGCTGATGTTTTAGTGTAGATTGGATGAATGACGTAGCTTTATTTTATTGACTCTTTAATACTGTCATTTACTGGGTGTGTTGGTCAATAAATACTTCAGTAGCAAACTGAATTTTGGCAATAAAGTGATACAGTGATGATGTTTTTTTGAAGGCTAGGCCAGAAGTTAGCATCGGAAGGGCTCCCTTGACAAAAAGCAATAGGATTTCCCCCATTGGATTTATTAACACTACTTTATTTCGGAAGCTTTGAAGTAATCGGCAGAGGTAAAAACCCAAGGCTTTAAACAAACTACAGCACGGTCGCATGGCTGCGCACCACCAACGCCAAGCTACAGGCAGTCATATGCGGCGTTATGACGTTCAGAAGTTTATTCATTCACTTGTTAGCAATCGCCATTTTTGTGACACATAGTAACTCCAGACATTCAGGAGTAGGGTGGTTACTGACATATTTGATGTTGTACAAACAAATGTGTGACTCTTCAGATTGTGTTAAGCCCGATAAGGGCTTCCTGGATTCCAACAGACTCGGCCGCTTCCCCCCATTAAAAAAAAAACCAGGGAGACAAATGGAGAAAGATCATTTGTAACCGGAGGTTAAAAAAAAGAAAAAAATGATTAAACAAGAAAAAAGAAATAGATGACTAGGTGAATTAGGTGAATTAAATAGGAAAAGTCGATATATTTTTTTGTTTTAATTATAATTTTTGATTACTTTTCAGTTTATAATAACGATGAAATAATGAAAGTAAATCATGTATTAATACAACACCATGTGCATGCATAAAATTGACACTGTTACCCCCTTACCCCCCACACCTCATGTTATTGTCCTGTCCTGTTTGAGATGTGTGTGACCAATGTCCTTGTACTTATGTATGTCTTTGAAAGTGTATAACAAAATGTAAAAAATAAAAAGGATTGTGTTAACCCCAGACCTAATTTCAGGTTTCTAACCATAAATGAACAAGAAAAAAAACGTTGAGATAAGGAACCAAGGAAGTGTTAAAAAGTAAACTAATTTCCGGGTTTTAGGACTCATTATTGCACAACTCTATTGGTTAGGCCTTAAACACGTCTTCTGTATGCTTCATTTTGGCTTTTCTCTCTAGTAAAAATCTGACCTCCATTGAACAGTTTGATCTCATTTGGACCAATGCAACTGCAGATTAACTCCATGCCAGATACGTTGTGTTCCACTAATGGAAGGCCCGAGATGAATAAATCCTTATTGTTGTTATCTTTGGCGTCATCTTACTGTAAAGGAGTCTGGAGGGACGATTAAGAGAGATTTAGTTCTTCTCTTTTGGGAAGAGACTCACCTGAAGGAGATTGTTCTGAGTGACCTTTCCCAAATAATACTGAATCCACTGCCAATAAAAAGTCTCCTAAAGAACTGCAAATCTAGATGTTTTTATGAATAATCTGTAAGAGCCACTTGGTTTTACTCAACCAAGCTTGACAAGTCAAATGTAATTCCAGTTATTGCTTGTGGAATCTAGCAAAGACAATAATGTGAAGCCTTTTTATTGAATTTATTCGTAGACCAGGTCTTTAAGCTATGACCGAATGCAGCGCTTTAGGACGACCACACACAGAATACATCTTATCTGACTTGTGTTTTTTGATAATCCAATCGTTTTTGCTTTGTAGAATGAATGAAACAGAATGAAATTATGTTATTAGTGCTGTGGTATCTATGTCATACAGAAAAAGCAGCATTTGATTGTGTTAGGTCTCTGTTTGAAATGGAATTATGCGATCAGTGCCGTGGTATTAATGTCTGTGTGTTTTACACTGATACAATAACCAGAGCAGGGAAACGCACGGTAACACTCTCTTTAGGATTGTTCGTCCAGCTGGGTGCATCTGTAACATCTGCTACAAAACAAAATTATAGAGCAAAACACCAGCAACCCAACTATTATTTCATTATTCCTTGGCAAAGCTAGGATCCTGATGATATGATATAACAAACAAGACCACGACACCATTGTTGTGAATAACACTAATGTGCACTTTATAAATTAGTAGAATCTACTTTGAATTACTTTTCATTTTTGAATTTTATATTTTTTGAGCATGTCCTTTTTGGAGTATAAAACACTCCTCCTCACTTACAAGTCTCTCCATGCCCTCGCCCCCCAGTACTTATTGGACCTCCTCCATCCCTACACCCGCATCTCGGAATCTGCGTCCACTCGCCTCCGAAATGTTGGTGACAGGGCGTTCAGTGTTGCTGAACCCTCCCACCCTCTGGAATGCACTTCATGCAGAGATATGCTGCCTCCCTGGACATTTTCAAATCATCATTAAAATCTCACCTGTTTACCATGGCCTTTGACCCCTAACCCGTCAGTCCCCCTGCTTCCAATCCCACTGCTACTTATTGAATTTTGTTTGTTTACACCATGTAAAGCGGCCTTGGATCCCTTGAAAGGCGCAGTAAAAATGTAATCTATTTTTATTTTTATTATTATTATTATTATTATTATTATTATTATTATTATTATTAACAATTGTATTTTATAATTTAATTTTTTCTGTCTATCTTTATTTTTGCTGTAACAATGTAAATTTCCCCTCATTAGGGATGAATAAATGTATTCTGATTCTGATTCCTAAGTGCCACTTGGAAGAAATTCCAACGAGGAGGAGGAGGAGGAGTAGTAGTAGTAGTAGTAGTAGCAGTAAGAGTAGTAGTAGTAGTAGTAGTAGTAGTAGTAGTAGTAGCAGTAGGAGTAGTAGTAGTAGGAGTAGTAGGAGTAGTAGTAGCAGTAGTAGTAGCAGTAGTAATAATAGTAGTATAGTAGTAGCAGTATTAGTAGCAGTAGTAGTAGTAGTAGGAGTAGTAGTAGCAGTAGTAGTAGCAGTAGTAATAATAGGAGTATTAGTAGTAGCAGTATTAGTAGCAGTAGTAGCAGCAGTAGGAGTAGTAGTAGTAGCAGTTGTAATAATAGTAGTAATAGTAGTAGCAGTAATAGTAGTAGTAGTAGTAGTAGTAGTAGTAGTAGCAGTATTAGTAGTAGTAGCACTAAGAGTAGTAGCAGTATTAGTAGTAGTAGCAGTAAGAGTAGTAGTAGTAGTAGTAGTAGTAGTAGTAGCAGTAGTAGTAGCAGTAGTAATAATAGGAGTATTAGTAGTAGCAGTATTAGTAGCAGTAGTAGCAGCAGTAGGAGTAGTAATAGTAGTAGCAGTTGTAATAATAGTAGTAGCAGTATTAGGAGTAGTAATAGTAGTAGTAGTAGTAGTAGTAGTAGTAGCAGTATTAGTAGTAGTAGCAGTAAGAGTAGTAGTAGTAGTAGTAGTAGTAGTAGTAGCAGTAGGAGTAGTAGTAGTAGGAGTAGTAGTAGCAGTAGTAGTAGCAGTAGTAATAAAAGTAGTATTAGTAGTAGCAGTATTAGTAGCAGTAGTAGCAGTAGCAGCAGTAGGAGTAGTAGCAGCAGTAGGAGTAGTAGTAGTAGCAGTAGTAATAATAGTAGTAATAGTAGTAGCAGTTGTAGTAGGAGTAGTAGTAGTAGCAGTATTAGTTGCAGTATTAGTAGCAGTAGGAGTAGTAGTAGTAGTAGTAGTAGTAGTAGTAGTAGTAGTAGTAGCAGTATTAGTAGTAGTAGGAGTAATAGTAGTAGCAGTAGTAGTACTGGTAGTAGCAGTATTAGGATTATTAATAGTAGTAGCAGTATTAGTTGCAGTATTAGTAGCAGTAGGAGTAGGAGTAGTAGTAGTAGCAGTATTAGTTGCAGTATTAGTAGCAGTAGGAGTAGTAGTAGCAGTAGCAGTACTGGTAGTAGTAGTAGTAGTAGTAGTAGTAGTAGCAGTATTAGTAGTAGTAGTAGTAGCAGTAGGAGTAGTAGTAGTAGCAGTAGTAGTAATGGTAGTAGTAGTATTAGGAGTAGTATCAGTAGTAGTAGTAGCAGTATAAGGAGTAGTAATAGTAATAGCAGTAGTAATAATAGTAGTAATAGTAGTAGCAGTAGGAGTAGTAGTAGTAGTAGTAGTAGTAGTAGCAGTATTAGTAGTAGTAGGAGTAATAGTAGTAGCAGTAGTAGTACTGGTAGTAGCAGTATTAGGATTATTAATAGTAGTAGCAGTATTAGTTGCAGTATTAGTAGCAGTAGGAGTAGGAGTAGTAGTAGTAGCAGTAGTAGTAGTTGCAGTATTAGTAGCAGTAGGAGTAGTAGTAGTAGCAGCAGCAGTAGGAGTAGTAGTAGTAGTAGTAGTAGCAGTATTAGTAGTAGTAGTAGTAGTAGCAGTAATAGCAGTAGCAGTAGTAGTAGCAGTAGTAGTATCAGTAGTAGCAATAGTAGTAGCAGTAATAGCAGTAGTAGTAGTGGCAGCAGTAGTAGTACTAGTAGTAGTAGCAGTAGTAGCAATAGTAGTAGCAGTATTAGTAGTAGTAGTAGTAGTAGCAGTAATAGCAGTAGCAGTAGTAGTAGTAGTAGTAGCAGTAGTAGTAGCAGTAGTAGCAGTAATAGCAGTAGCAGTAGTAGTAGTAGCAGCAGTAGGAGTACGAGTAGTAGTAGCAGTATTAGTAGTAGTAGTAGTAGTAGCAGTAGTAGCAGTAGCAGTAGTAGTAGTAGCAGTAGTAGTAGCAGTATTAGTAGTAGTAGTAGTAGCAGTAATAGCAGTAGCAGTAGTAGTAGCAGTAATAGCAGTAGTAGTAGCAGTAGTAGCAATAGTAGTAGCAGTATTAGTAGTAGTAGCAGTAATAGCAGTAGCAGTAGTAGTAGTAGTAGTAGCAGCAGTAGTAGCAATAGTAGTAGCAGTATTAGTAGTAGTAGCAGTAATAGCAGTAGCAGTAGTAGTAGTAGTAGCAGCAGTAGGAGTACTAGTAGTAGTAGTAGTAGTAGCAATAGTAGTAGCAGTATTAGTAGTAGTAGTAGCAGTAATAGCAGTAGCAGTAGTAGTAGTAGTAGTAGCAGTAGTAGTAGCAGTAGTAGCAATAGTAGTAGTAGTAGTAGTAGCAGTAGTAGTAGCAGTAGTAGTAGCAGTAGTAGTAGCAGTAATAGCAGTAGTAGTAGTAGTAGTAGTAGTAGCAGCAGTAGGAGTACTAGTAGTAGTAGCAGTAGTAGTAGCAGCATTAGGAGTACTAGTAGAAGTAGCAGTAGTAGTAGCAGTAATAGCAGTAGCAGTAGTAGTAGTAGCAGCAGTAGGAGTACTAGTAGAAGTAGCAGTAGTAGTAGCAGTAATAGCAGTAGTAGTAGTAGCAGCAGTAGGAGTACTAGTAGCAGTAGTAGTAGTAGCAGCAGTAGGAGTACTAGTAGAAGTAGCAGTAGTAGTAGCAGTAGTAGTAGTAGCAGCAGTAGCAGTAATAGTATTAGTAGTAGTAGTAGTAGTAGTAGTAGTAGTAGTAGTAGTAGTAGTAGTAGTAGTAGTAGTAGTAGCAGTGGCAGTGGCAGCTGCAGCGGCAGCAGCAGCAGGAGCAGCAGCAGTAGCAGTAGCAGTAGCAGTAGTAGGAGTAGTAGTAGAAGTAGCAGTAGTAGCAGTAGCAGTAGTAGTAGCAGTAGGAGTAGCAGTAGCAGTAGTAGCAGTAGAAGTAGCAGTAGTAGCAGTAGGAGTAGTAGTAGTAGCAGTAGAAGTAGCAGTAGTAGTAGTAGTAGTAGTAGTAGCAGTAGGAGTAGTAGTAGAAGTAGCAGTAGCAGTAGCAGTAGCAGTAGTAGTAGCAGTAGCAGTAGTAGTAGTAGTAGTAGTAGTAGCAGTAGCAGTAGTATTAATATTTTCCTTCTTTTTTATCATCAAAAAAGATTTTTGGAATTGTTTTTTATTGATATCTTATATCAATATTGCATGATGGTATAGTCACAGTAAGAATGACATCATGTTTCGTTATCGTCTCGCACATATCGATGCACATATTTTGTCATTTATTTTCCAAATTAGTACTGATTAGCCCTTAACACAAAGAACCACCACCCGATAAGGATTTCTTTTATACTGTGGGTAATTGATTATAAACATAAGTATTGAAAACATTAAACTGTTGATCTTGCTATTATTTCTGAAAGCGAATTTAATGGGTCTACAACATTTTGTGAAAATCTATACAAGTTGTTTACATATTTCCCTACAGATGTCATGGCATGAGAGGGGAGATCAGTGGGGATCATGAATGACTGAAGCAAGTCTCATAAAAAAAGCAGATCCAGTAGCGCCATCCATAGAGCTGTGCCACTGTGCGACCGCAGGCACTGATTGGCCAATGAGTCACAATTACTGCAACAGGTGACGAGGGTCGTTCTCCCTGATTAGCCCAGAGGGGGACTGAATTATCCTCTTGGGTTTTAATGACACATTTAAATGTCCTGGAGGAACTTTCTCCCTTTGTTAAAGTATTCAGGGAACACTGAAACATTCTTACCTCGGGTTTCTTCAGTATGTGGATGGAATACATGTGGTTCTTCATGGGGTAGATGATGATTAGCACGTCTCCGAACTCGGTGGGGATGATCCCTCGCCGGTAGTCTCTGGAATGTTCCGACCAAACGATGTGGACTTCGTCATTACCCAGGTGTCTTAGCTGCAGGGTTCGTGAAAGGAAGAGACAAGAGGAATTACACCTGAATCAAACTGAAATAAACATCTGTTTGGTTTTGCAGCATCAACAACACACACACTCAGGGTCCGGTACAGTGAGCCTGATATTCATCATAAACCCAAGGCTCTTTGTGTGTACGTGCTGTAAAAAGGTGGCCCTGGGGGGTGATGGAGTGAAGATGGAGAGTGGACATGAAGACCGAGTGAAGCTCCGGAAAGATGGAGTATGGGCTGGAAGACAGATGGGATCAAATCTGGAGCTGTGCTATTCAGCGTGTGTGTGTGTGTGTGTTTCACAATCACTCAGTGGGCTACAGTCAGGGCCGCTGACAGCTCTGTCATTAACCTTGATGCCTACACACACACACACACACACAGACACACAGACACACAGACACCCACACACACTGAATAGCATTGTCTCACACCTTCAGAACCTCTGAGAGGATTTTTAACCCTTAAATGTTTTTTTAATCCTCAGGGGTTACAGTTATTTGAAAGGCTGTGTCCATGTGTAATATGGCTGAAATAACAGTGTAATATGTGTGATTACCTATTGAACAAATAAAAAATGATTGGCTACATAAAAGTAAAAAAGGCCAAAAAGCTGTCCACATTTCATTAGAAAGTGTACCAAACAATTTTAGTAAATGTCATTTTGCCTCTTTGCATACTTTAAAATTAGCAGTCAAACTGCTTTTCTGAGGCTGAAATAGTACATGTTTTTTTCATGCAATTTTTTGAATTTGGGATATTTTTCTTCGAGGACATGTTTTAACTAGTGACAGAGAACATGCTTACTGAACTTTTTTTTAATGTTGTTCACTCTATCTATATATCCTGTAGATTTAGATAATGCTGCATTTGCATATGAAACAGAACATTTCAGAGAACTTACTTATACATGAATCAAACCCCAAAACCAGGACCAAATTAATAAATTCAACACAAAATAATTATCTTAATTGAAGTTAGTTAAATGATTCACATGGTGCATGAGTTAATCATCATGCGGTAATGACACTACTTGAACTTTAAACAGTAATAAGAGGAATTTCTTTAATTTACCTGACCTCACCTCGACTAATGATACATGATATAATACGCAAAGGCTAAAATGTTTTTTTGATCTGACCAAAAGTAAAAACAGTTCTGCAATTAAAGTTAGAAGTTTGTTTTTTCCCTTATGATCAGTCGTTCATAATTCTTTGAATAAGAGTCTGAATTTGTGACAATAAATCGCAGAATTCCAACTTTATTCTCAGATTATCCCAAAACATTCACACGTTTCCCTAATCCTGTTTTGCAATTTATTTTTATGTTAATGGCGCTTACCCCTGGCAGTGTGTCACATTGAATCTGGTAACTGTATCAAATTTAAAGATATTGGTATCATGACCCTGAAGTTGTATTTTTGAATTTCAGACCAATTAGGTGGCACAGTGGGATCGAGGAAAGGTGGAATCTCTCTGCTGTGCGTCTCTGATTTTTAAATATTTAAACGATGAAGATGGGAGTGAAGTCATCTCTGATGCCACAATCAGTAGCTGTAATGCAGCTTTAATCCTTTTAATCGTGTTTCAAGCAGATGTAGTATGAGAGGAAACAGAACCCACAGCAAAGAGTGAGAGCTGGACAAATGCTGTGTGTGTTTTTGTGCTGGTGTGTGTGTAAGTGTGTGTGTGTGTGTGTCGCAGGGGGATGAATGCCTGCCAGTATGAACATGTGTATGTCTGTCACTTTAACCTGTTTGTGGACACATTTGTCAAACTGTGAGTGTTTGTAAGCCTGTACCGTGTGTGTAATGTGTGTGTGCGTCTGTGTCCGACGCTAACGCACATTTATAGCCGCGTGGTTATTTGTGCAGGCCGATGTGAATAAAGTCCTTAGTGGATGTGTGTGTGTGTGTTTGATGAGGCCATCAGCTGATCAGGGAGAGGGATGGTGTCGGACCAGGCGCTGATAATCCAATCAGGAGCCTGCAGCGACGTGATAGGCCGAGAAGCAGGAAGTATGATCTGATTAAAAAGGGACATTATGGCCATGTGCAGGGCGCCCAATGCCTGAGGGTTGACAGGTGTATGTGTACACACACACACACACACACACACACACACACACACACACACACACACACACACACACACACACACACACACACACACACACACACACACACACACACACACACACACACACACACACACACACACACACACACACACACACACACACACACACACACACACACACACACACACACACACACACACACACACACACACACACACACACACACACACACACACACACACACACAGGAAGGAGCCCAAACACGAACATGATTGCTGCTAAGAGTTATTGGAAACATCGGAGTGCTTTAGAAACGCTAACACGAACAGATGGGTGTGTGCAGCGACATATGTTCAATCGACGCTAAAATAGGGATTGGGAAGGAGTGAAACAAAAACACATTGAAAGGGAAGAACTTAAGCCAATTTTCTATCCAAATCTATCACACATTTTAAAGGATTTAGAGAAAATCTGCAAAAATGAATCCTTTATTCTTCCACTACCATTACACGGCTTGTAGGGCAGTGTACAAAAAAGGTCTTCAGCATGGCCTCCGGAGAGTCATGTGACAAATTCAAACACTGCTATTGATTCATGCCTCCTTTTCAAAGTATGCTTCAAAACTTGGGATGTATTGTGAGATTGTAAAAGGGCAAACATGGGTGCATGCCTAGAGGCAACATCATACCATAGAGGGTTAAGGATTGGTTCAACAAGATTACCTACGCACTAAGGGTCAGAATAGAGCCTGTTTTATAAAAAAAAAGCCTGGGGGAGAATCGCAATACAATTGCTCTGCTGGTCCAAAACCGGGTCATGATAATATATGTCTGCAAATATGTAGTTTTCAGATCAGTGAAATCCAAACGCACATACGTCACATACAGAGAGGGACATATCCTTATAATGAATCGGCAAGATCAATACACCCTCGGACCCTCAAATGCCCACCCACTGATTCAGACTTGCCTCCTGATCCGTGTATCAGGATTTTTTCTAGAAAAATAAAGTATGAGGGCGCTAACGTCACTGGCCCGCTCACTTTCCAGTGAAAATCCTGCATTAGAGTGAAGAGGAAATAATAGTGTCTTCATGTCTTAAAGCTGCTGGGTCATAAATTGCACCTCAAACATCAAATAAATCCAGAGTTTCTTTACTTCCTCTCCAGAATAAAGGAGAGTAAAAGAAAGGATGGAATTCAGAAATCTCAGTTTCAGTGTCAGCCTGCTGCTTGCCACTCGTCCTCCAGCAGACCCACCGGACATCCATCCCCTATTTATCCTCCGTAAAAACAAAGCTGTCTCTGCCGTCTGACCAGATATCTGACCCCATCTTCATATTTCTGGACTCATTACACCGTTTTAGACCAACAGAAATATTGTTTTCTGGCACCACTAACATTTTACGGGGAAAAGCTGCATTTTTTGGAGGGCGCAGCGCCCCTGTTACTCGGTTTGGACAATACCCTGTATGAGACTAAACTACATAAATGTTCCATTACTTCCTTATCTTCCAGGCAATTGCGCATTTTGGGCAGTAAATCCAGAAACATGTGTGGAAGACTTCTCATCTGAAGGGGGGAATATCAACGATAAAGTGGTACAAAATCTTCTGGCAGCCGGCAAAGAGCTGTCACAAGGAAGAGGCTGAAATTAGAGGCACCAACCTTCCACTGAGGATGGAATTAAATAATATATAAAATATATATAATATAGAAAGAAAGCCATTTGACTAAAAAGTCTTACTTTAAGGTGATAAATCTGTTTTCAGTGTATTTAAGCGAATTTTGGGCGTTTACTTTTTTTTCACACATTTTTAGGTTTTCGCTCAGGTTTTTAAAAGCCACCCAGAGACACAAGGAGTACGGAGGATTATTTTCACTAATAACCGTGTCTTTGCCACTACAGAGGCGCACTCGACTGCATTTCAGAAAGAGGGAAACGCAGCATAAGATTGGATCAGAGTGCTTGACACAGAAGAGATGTATTCATCCAACTGTCAAGCAAATAAGAACATTACGACATCAGTGTGTATACATTAGTAAGTGGCTATTCACATACCTGCACCGCGGATCTTAAACAGTGGAAACTTGTAAATTTTTTCTGAAAAGGTTAGCATTACCTTCTTGGTGAGGTTGTGGTCCTGGTCGTGGGGCATGCGGGTGGAGACGTGGTAGATGACCTCTGTGGTGGAGGTGGCATAGTAAGGCGTGGTCTGGCCCGTGCTGCGATTCCTCTGGAGGCCTCCCATGAAGCCACAGTGGGTGGTGAGGTCCACCTTAAGGGAAACACACACATCATCATATCAGGATTTGAAAAGAACATGAACTCCCTTTTGAGCTCAGTGCTGTCTTAAGATGCGTTCACACCGGACGCTATTTTGACTTTCACCTCGCGTTAGTTGTGCAAGTTTCATCGTGGCTCTCATACGTGTTGATTAAACTCAACTTTCGAGGAAGCGGGCCAAAAGTCCTAGCAACAGTTATGTTTTTCCATATTTCGTATACAAATGGTGACTGTTGAAATGTTGTGTGCCGTTAAGCCGCCGGTTGAGATAACTTGGCGAATGCTAATGTTTGCTAGCGGTAGATGGAATCAAGTCACAGATATATAATTTCATAACACACCAAGTTTGCCAACTTTCTCCCTACATTTCCTCCAAAACTGTTTTTTTAATTTTTGTCTCGGTAGACATATGGCGTTGGGAACCAAATATTTCCTAAAACACATACTGTACGTCATCGACGACAGAGGGAATCCCAACCCTGTGGCTTTCAGCGTTACGCAAATTTCCCGCTCGAGTTTAAAGAATGGAAGAATTAAAATATAAAGGAAAATCGGATTCTGAGCATCCAATGACATCATAGTTTTTGGCATAATTAGACATGGGTCAGATAACAAGATGCAGGCCTAAATGTCTTGCAGGTAATGTGGACACTTTGTAACAATAAATATGCAATTTTAGATCAATCAAGAAGGAAAACTGAGCATTCATTTATTTTTGGACCTCCATTGCCTTTTTTAGAGAGCAAGTTTTTTGTGAAAGGGTGAGATTAAAGGATGGCACATAAATGGTGGATGTGTTCTTACCTCCCAGCCCAGTCCGGAGACGAAGTCCTCGTACGCCTGGCTGCCCGCTGTGTTGGTGAGTATGGAGTGTTTGTCCTCTTGGCCCTCAGCCACATAAAACACAGCTATCTTATGAGTCTCCCGGCTGGAAAAAAAAAAGATGGAAACCAATAACTACCGGGAGGACATCTACTGAATATCATCTGCAGACAGTGGAATATATTAATCCAGTTGTGTCATGAGAAAAGGGGATATAGTATAACTGTTAGCAACTCTTTGAAGACTATTCGTTAGACTTTTGAAATGCATTTAAATGAATATTTCAAGAATGTTAAATGTCAAAACTCTTAAGGACAAAAATGAATAAAATAGGGTTGCGTGATTTAAGAAAATGTATTCATTGCGATTATTTTGACTGATTTTTTTTTAAGTATAAAAAGAAGAAAGTGATCAACCTGTGATTTTTTGAAGGGATCTGTAGCAAACTACACATTTCTTTTGAGTCTGGAAAATATGATTTTTAAGCCTAATATCTCCCGAGATCCAAAATACTTCATAAAAAAAAAGGTATTTTGACTCAAATTTAGCCTTCACCAAATATTGTGTTTCCTGCAATTGGATTAGACCATATTCCATACTTTAATGATGGTTAGATTAATTGTGCAGCTAATAAATTAAATAATAAATTGCGGGAAAGTAGAAAAGATCAAAACTAGCCTGAATGAAGAGATTTAATAAGAAAAATGTGGTAGTATTCATCAGGAATCATGATATTTTCTCACCATTGCCGTGAGTCCAGGTTCTTCAGCTCTCTCAGTAACTTTTCATTCTTTCTCAACAAATGGAAGTTACTTCTGTAAGACACAGAAACATGCACAGGTTAGCAATCACTCTCCCAAGAACTGGTTAAACCTGCCTCTCGACCCTCTTCAAGCCTTTAAGTTAATTGGCTGGTTGCTTGTTTTTGTCACTGCCTCCTCGCTAAATAAGGAAAGAATCAGATGCCAACTAATGGGACACTGAGTAGAGCTGGAAGGAATGCTAGGGTAAAATACCGGAAAAGTTTAAGGTGAAGAAAAACAGAGTTATTCATAGAAAATCAGTGACGTTTTAAGCATTCAAAACAACAAGCTCAGGCTACCATTGAACCAGCCCTACTTACCATCCCGCCCTTAAATGTGGAGAGGGGTTTTTGCCTCCCCAAAACTAACGCAGAGCTAAGATAAGATACAGTGGGGCAAAAAAGTATTTAGTCAGCCACCAATTGTGCAAGTTCTCCCATTTAAAAAGATGAGAGAGGCCTGTAATTTTCATCATAGGTATACCTCAACTATGAGAGACAACAATCCAGGAAATCACATTGTAGGATTTTTAATGAATTCATTGGTAAATTCCTCTGTAAAATAAGTATTTGGTCACCTACAAACAAGCAAGATTTCTGGCTCTCACAGACCTGTTACTTCTTCTTTAAGAGGCTCCTCTGTCCTCCACTCGTTACCTGTATTAATGGCACCTTTTTGAACTCGTTATCAGTATAAAAGACACCTGTCCACAACCTCAAACAGTCATACTCCAAACTCCACTATGGCCAAGACCAAAGAGCTGTCAAAGGAGACCAGAGACAAAATTGTAGACCTGCACCAGGCTGAGAAAACTGAATCTGCAATAGGTAAGCAGCTTGGTGTGAAGAAATCAACTGTGGGAGCAATTATTAGAAAATGGAAGACATACAAGACCACTGCTAATCTCCCTCGATCTGGGGCTCCACGCAAGATCTCACCCCGTGGGGTCAAAATGATCACAAGAACGGTGAGCAAAAATCCCAGAACCACACGGGGGGACCTAGTGAATGACCTGCAGAGAGCTGGGACCAAAGTAACAGAGGCTACCATCAGTAACACACTACGCCGCCAGGGACTTAAATCCTGCAGTTCCAGACGTGTCCCCCTGCTTAAGCCAGTACATGTCCAGGCCCGTCTGAAGTTTGCTAGAGGGCATTTGGATGATCCAGAAGAGGATTGGGAGAATGTCATATGGTCAGATGAAACCAAAATAGAACTTTTTGGTAAAAACTCAACTCGTCGTGTTTGGAGGAGAACGAATGCAGAGTTGCATCCAAAGAACACCATACCTACTGTGAAGCATGGGGGTGGAAACATCATGCTTTGGGGCTGTGTTTCTGCAAAGGGACCAGGACGACTGATCCGTGTAAAGGAAAGAATGAATGGGGCCATGTATCGTGAGATTTTGAGTGAAAACCTCCTTCCATCAGCAAGGGCACTGAAGATGAAGCGTGGCTGGGTCTTTCAGCATGACAATGATCCCAAACACACCGCCAGGGCAATGAAGGAGTGGCTTCGTAAGAAGCATTTCAAGGTCCTGGAGTGGCCTAGCCAGTCTCCAGATCTCAACCCCATAGAAAATCTTTGGAGGGAGTTGAAAGTCCGTGTTGCCCAGCGACAGCCCCAAAACATCACTGCTTTAGAGGAGATCTGCATGGAGGAATGGGCCAAAATACCAGCAACAGTGTGTGAAAACCTTGTGAAGACTTGCAGAAAACGTTTGACCTCTGTCATTGCCAACAAAGGGTATACAACAAAGTATTGAGATGAACTTTTGTTATTGACCAAATACTTATTTTCCACAATCATTTGAAAATTAATTCATTAAAAATCCTACAATGTGATTTCCTGGATTTTTTTTTCTCATTCTGTCTCTCATAGTTGAGGTATACCTATGATAAAAATTCAGGCCTCTCTCATCTTTTTAAATGGGAGAACTTGCACAATTGGTGGCTGACTAAATACTTTTTTGCCCCACTGTATGATAAGAATAACTTTATTAATCCCAAACAGGGAAAATGTTTTTGTTGCATCAGCATAATACAATACAAGGCATATAGCAAAGGAAAGACGAAAGTGAGGGACGCAGGGATGCAAGTTAAGAGAAGTGAGAAGTACACTTAGGGATAGCGGACATGCTAAAACGCATGCTCCGTTTCGTATTTTTTATATATTTGAGACCGATAATATATGCCATAAAAGAACATAATAGGAGACCTTTAAGAGAGACCTCTGCTGGAATATTGCACAAAAGATTTTTAGGAAAAACTAATGCACTAGGAATATTTATGCCTTACAAACGGAAACTGAGTGTTCTACGTAGGAGCCGTGTTCCATGTTGCTGCAATACATGTGCAGGAAGTCTTTTATACATATTTATCCCCCTTAGAACAACCCCAGAGTCTGATGAATGCAAATGAGAGAAAAGATTCACATTCAACAAAGTATCTGGTGCCAATTAGACAACGTTTTCCACTCGCATGGAACAGCATTTCATCTTCTCAATGACTCTGGGCTGGAATACACAAAGCCGAGGTGTCGCTTTAAATGTGTCTGGCTGGCTAATGGACACTCATCACTCTTTATACTTTACCCAGGGAATTACACCTTCTGCATTCAGCCTGCACAATGGCCTCCTTTGTGTGTGTGTGTGTGGAAGAGAGTGTGATAATGAGTACAGTACTCTATTGATCAAACTCAACCCATTTGGAGTTAGAATAAAAGGGCAGTAGTTGAGAAAAGATGGTTGAAAAACTGGCGTATCAGATAAAAAACACCTAAAAAAATATAAAAAGTGCGTTGAAAGGGAAGAGAATGGCGGGATATATGATGAAAAAAAATGTGTCTAATCATCTATTATTGTCCCCTTATGTCTCTCCAGGTATTCAAATTGGACATCAGATACAAAGATACTGACAGTAGTGTGTGTGTGTGTGTGTGTGTGTGTGTGTGTGTGTGTGTGTGTGTGTCCTTTTATGCTTTTCCCTATAATCTAGGGTGTAAATGGAGTCTTTGAGAGCAGAGAATGAGGCCATTACCAAGTATCAGTTTAATAAAGAGCAAATTGCCGTCTCTCTCTCTCTCTCTCTCTCTCTTTCCCTCCCGCTCTTTCACTCCCTGTGTGAGAGTGAAAAGAATGACGTGTCATTATCAGTCCACTCCAAGCCTCACTGCCCAGGTCTCGGGTTTTTATATCAGCGGTGCGGAGGTTGGTGGCTGGGGGACTTTTCCAACGCTCCCTGGACTTGTTATTTGAATAAAAGGCTTTTTCTTTGGATGAAAGAATAGGGTCCTTTCCCTTTTGGAGAGGTAGAGGTGTGTGAAATAATGTTGTGCTAGCTCATGTCAAGAAAAGTTTGAATGATATGCTATATTCTTTATTTTAAAATTGTCCCGTCGCAAGTATAAAAACAGAAGTTGGATGTTTAAAAAATGTCTTAACCTTAAAGAGTCGACCGTCACGCCGGCGTGATCAGATCACATGAACGGTTAAAGCTGGTTAAAAACCACATTCCGGACAACATTGCCGACTGGCTCTGTTTGAAACTCTATGCCAGTCTTTGTTTCATCCAAATTGACCCAGTAAAAATGTAGATACGATGGTTTAAAGTTTATACAATAATGCTTTTTTCAAGCACTCCAAAAAATGGAAGCGCATATTTGAATACTTTCGCCATATTTTATCATTTTACGGAGCGGAAAAAGACGCTGGAAACTTTAGACCTATTCAACGAAGAGACATGGCGGGAGCAGAAGAGAGACGGCGGGAGATCGAGAGAGACAGCGGGAGACAAAGAGAAACAGCGATTGCAGAAAAAGTGACAGACAAACATTGAGAGTTATATAGTTAGATAGATTTACAGTTTTCAAGATACAGTACTCTGTGTCATGGTTGAACTTTGAGTAATCAGTGAAAAACTGTGTTGATAAAATGTGTATATAAGTTCATGATACCTCAATCAAACTTTTATATTATCATAGTGACATCCCCTGTATATATTTCCAGCTTTCGAAATGTTTAGTTGTGTATGTTTGTGTTACCCATATATATCATTTTCAAAATCCGTTTTTACGTTTTTTTGTGTGATTTTGGGTCCAGAATGTTCATATAGTATGTCAAAATGAATCAGGTTATGTAAGAGAGGTTGTCTTGAAAAAAAGATACCAAACATTGACATGCTTAACATTTCTTAATGGGGTTTACTAAGACAAATCAAAACAAAAAAGTAGCTTGAAAATGGCCAAATTAGCTCCAAGACTCCAAAGGGTTAAGTAGATACAGAAAGAGGGTGTGTGAAGAATTACATTTTTCAGTTGTGTGTGATACCCGTTGTAAAACTTAAAAAAAACCAAAAAGACTCAACAGCTATTTTAAATAAGGATTTGTATAGGCTGGTTGTAAAGTAACATTTCAATAGTGAGCCAGAGCAGTAAAACTCACTCAGGGGGGAGGGCGGGGCTTAAGTTGGAGGTACGCTGTGCAGCCAGGCGCTACTGTAATTGACTTAATGTAGAGGCCAAAATCCTTTGTAAGTCGCCCCATATCTCCTATTTCCTTGTTCCTTTTCTTGGCCACATAGGAGGAATGAGGAACAAGGAAATAGGAGTTTATGACACAACTTACAAAGGATTTTGGCCTCTACACCCTCTCTACATCTTTCTTTCAATGCATTTCTGTCCTGTAAATGCATGTAACTAACTGAGTTTGTGTGACTCCGATACAGTGAACGTTTCATTAGGTGATCAATTTTGTCAGCTAAGTTCTTTATTGAATAGGTTTAGCTCTGAAATGCACAGACCTTTTGAAAATGATAAAAAGAGCTTCCCAAACATTTAGTTACGTGTGTGTGTGTGTGTGTGTGTGTGTGTGTGTGTGTGTGTGTGTGTGTGTGTGTGTGTGTGTGTGTGTGTGTGTGTGTGTGTGTGTGTGTGTGTGTGTGTGTGTGTGTGTGTGTGTGTGTGTGTGTGTGTGTGTGTGTGTGCACGCACACACTCACCTCTTCTCCCAGGAGTTGAGGCCCAGGATGTTGATGAGCAGTCTGCAGTAGTAGAAGGCAGACTGAGGCGTCTCCGTCTCCGGCTCCGGCTGCCGCACAGCCTTCATGTTCAGCTCCTCTCCTCTCTGAGACATCCGAAAAATACAGTTTCATGCAAAAACAAATGCTAAAAAAAATGAATGCCATGATTCAAAATCAATAAAGTAACCAACATTTTTTTCTGTAGATTGAAATTTCAGTTGTAGATCTAAATTAATATAGAACATGTTTTAATATGAACATATCATATAAGGTCAGAATAAACAACAGAAGGCATTTTTTTTAAATCACTTTGACATTTTTCCAGCAAGCTTTCGATAAGAGCTTGTGATTTCTTTTTCTTCCCGTATTGAATTAGTCAACTTTTCACTGAATAGGGCTTTACTTACTTACTAGTATCCACCTCTTGAGGACAGGCTAGGAGCAATGCATTCAAAGAGTAAAAAAGGTCACGCTAATATTCAAAGCGATCTGAATAGGACAAAACATACATGGAGGACAAACTCTCTTTCGGCGGCGCTCTGCTTCAGGATGGCGTTGATCACGTCATTCTCTTGCTTTTCGGACACACATGCTGGAGGAGGGGCCGGGATGTTGAGCGGCATGCCTGAGGACCAATCCGGGGACAAGGTTAGCTATTAAGTTTCACACAGAAAACGTCCAAATTATGGATGGATACAGTATCATGTCACAATATTGTTAAAAAAAAAACTATCACTAGGATATGTTGTAAGGCGGGACATCCTACTATGGAAAAATGGATAGATATCGTAAAGGATATTCATATAATTGAAAAAAACTGACTAATCAACTGAGAGAATCACAATTTGAAAGAAAATGGGAGAAATGTTAAATATTCAGAAATCTAACAAGCGACAAAGAATACCGATTACAACAAACGTATTAAGAAGAAAAGTTATCAAGGTTCAAGGGTGTAGAGCTAGAGTGTTGTTAGGGCATTGAACATCTTAGATCCCGAGCTCCTTCAACAATGCAGCATATTGTAAAAGGACATAAGACAATAATAAAGTAAAGATAACAAAATAAAACTAAAGTAGTTTAAAATTAGAGTTAAACAGTGCAGCTATTAGACCAGTCTAGAAGTAGTGCAGATGAAGGATATACATGTCATAAAAACAAAGAGTTGAGTTAAATATACAATAACAGGATGTACGATTTAATATTAAATATTACAGTGAAGAACAATTAAATACTGTTTGTTCTGCTCATAACTATCAAGATAAAAAATGAAATAAATAGTGAGATGCAACCAGATAAATGTCTTTGTGTTATGGAGGCACTGTACAGAGCTCAGGTAACTGGACTGATGAGAATGTGACCCCCCAAACTGCATTCTGTTTGTTGTATCTGTATGAATAGATGCTCTGACATGTTAACAGATGGAAACGTTTAATACTAAAGTTGAAAAAACAAAAGAGTGTGTGTGTGTGTGTGTGTGTACCTGCTCTTTGGAGACACTCGGGGCTCGCGTATCCCAGGTACTGCAGCATTTCATCCAGCGAATCGTCCCCCTCCCTCAGCGAGTCCCACGCTGGCACCGCCTCCCGACACACCCGTTTAGCCAATGGCGGCGCGAGAAGCTGCTCCAGGCCCGACTCTCCCTGATCCCGCTCCCCGTCCATCCTCTGATCTATCCCCCTCTCTTCCTCTTCCTCTTCACTATCTTCCATCCCCTCCTCTGTGTCTTTGCTCCCCTCTTCTCCCTCCTCCTCTCCTTCTCCTTGAAACTCCTGCCTTTCACCCTCCGTCCCTCTCCCCCCCTCCTCTACTGCCTCGCTGTCCTCCTGCCCACCCTCCTCTACGCTCTCTTCTTTCTTCAGTCCCATATTCTTGGGCGGACCTCCCGGTGGGGTGCGTAGATGAAGATTGGCGCCGTGAGGGGACTGTGTGGTGGACATGAATGTGTGTGTGGGGCTGTTTGGGGAGGAAGGCGGGGGCCCGTAGAGAACGGCAGAGTCCCAGGAGTGTTTCCCCGCCACGTCTCGGATGATGACGCGAACGCAGGCGGGGGCGGAGGACAAACCCTGCCGCCATCCCGCCTCCTGGAACACCGGACTCTGAGCGGATCTGGGAAAAAGAGGAGGGCAAGTGACAGAGTTTAAGATAAAGATTAACACATATTAATGATTTATTTTTACACATCTCAACTGCCTTAAAACAAAACTTCTTGGAATCCCTTTTGCGTCCTCATAGTTACTTCTTCTTTACACTTGTGAAACTTTTATCAGAAAATCTAAAATGATTTTTAATTTATCAACAAACTCAGGGGAGAGGGTTAACTTAAAATAAAAAACTAAAGCAAAAAAAAACAATAACAATAAAATGTAAACTATTAAAAGCTTATATTGAACAACACAAAGTAAACACTATAACATAGACATCTGTATCGGTATCAGACAAATTCTTACTCCAAACATCCATATCAACTAAAGTGGTACGCCAAACATCGGTTTCGATATTGGCCAAATTGTTACTCCAAACATTGGCAGCATCTCAATTGTTACTCCAAATGTCAGGAGCGTCTAAATTGTTACTCCAAACATCGACATAGGTATCAGCGGAATTGATACTCCAAACATCGGTAGCGTATGAAATGTTACTCAAAACATTTGTATTAGTATCGGCCAAATTGTGACTCTAAACATCAGTAGCCTGTTAATTGTTACTCCAAACATCAGTACAGGTATTGGCCAGATTGAAATTATTACTTCACACGTCGGTATCCTTATCGGCCAAATTGTTTCTCCAAACATCGGTGTAGGAGCCACATGAATAGTATTTTCTGTTTTTTTACATCACATATTTTGAGTCACTATAGGTGGTGGGTGTGTCTATTGGATTTGGGTGGTGACGTTTGAAGGTATATCTGTTTGCTCTTACCTGCTCACCTGGTGATAGATGGAGAGGGAGTGAGCATCAGAAAGGATCATTTTTGTTGACCGCATCACAAATCACAATCGCATCACATACGCATTCATCTCTGGACTGTTTGTTTGCTTGCTTTGTTTTTTATTATTACAGCCGCAATAATTGGTAGTGTCTAAATTGTTACTCCACACATCGGTATAGTTATCGGCCAAATTGTTAAACATTGGTATTGGCTGAGAAATTTGACATTGGTGCATCTCTAGAAAAGTAAAGTAAATGTATAGAACATACTGTATATAATCATGGAGAGCTTTACAAATAAGATTCTTAAACTAGCACTGGTTTCTTCAGCCCCTTCTTCTTGATTGAGGTTACCTGATACACGGAGAGCAGCGTGGAACCGTTCAGAACAAGGAACTGCAAGTTGGGTGAATGGAAAAGCTCCGGTCCGAGATCTGCGCTCTCACAGAACGGGTTGTCTTGGTTTTCACACACCTAGAAAAACATGGACAATAGTGTTGTTATCCCAAATAAAGCATTAAAACTAGTTTATGGTGTGTATTCCCCTAAGGACAGACAAATATCAGCATAAAGTGAGGTGAAGGAATGAGTCCTAAAACCCGGTAATGAGTCAGCATGGCTGGACTTTCAGTTTTTTGCCTCGTTTTAGTTTAGATGTCTGAAACAAGCTTGATTGTTAACACTAGCTCAAGACATTTCATATATTTAATAACCAACTAGTATTTGAATCTTTAAAAAAGCATCCATCAAATACGTGCGTCAGTAAATACCCACATGTTTTATATTTAATTGGTCTTAACAAGGTGAGTGCTATCAAGTGGCTATGTGAGACTTAAAGGTTATCAGGCATATTTCATCATGCCCAACATGGAGAGAATCATCTCACTGGTTTTGATTCCAAAGGTGTACTGCTATACAAATTGGTGTTCCCATTTGCTTTTTGTCGAGGAACAAGTGCAATGCTTTTTGGTTACCTACAATTTTAAGTCCACCCTGCATCACTACATCAGACTGGCATTATCACCAACAACCACACAGTACCTGGCTGGACAGGGTAGCAGGCCCTCCGGACATGGGGTAATGGCCGAGATGGTTGACTAAGTGTGTGATAACAGTTCTGGCTGCGATGGAAACCAGGCCATGCTGAATTCGGCTTCGAACTGCAGAAAGAGGACACAGAGGACATGTTTTTTAGAAAAATATGTTTAAATTACCAGATATTAAAAGACTACAGTCTTTGTTTGCTGTCTTTTTTTAGGCAAAACATATTGTTCTTGCAAAACATTGATATATTATTGTTTAGCTAAAAAATATTTCTTAAAGAAACTGTTCTTAAAGATACGTGCAGACGGAAGCCCAGCAGTGTGAAGGCCTTCTCTCTTTATACTTGCAAGTTAGGACAAAACTTCAGGAATTACAGCGGGAAAACTCTGAAGAGCTCTTAACAAACACATTCAGCTCCTACATAGTTTGCCTCATGCTGAGCAGAAGCCAATGCCGTCACACACTGTGCTGCCAGCAGATCCTGGCTAATCAACATCATTACACACACACTGTGACACACACACACACACACACACAAACACAAACACACACACACACACACACACACACACACACACACACACACACACACACACACACACACACACACACACACACACACACACACACACACACACACACACACACACACACACTACAGCTTGTTATTGACAGGGCTGTGTGTAGAGTACAGATATGTATTGACCAGACATTCTCAAACGACTCCCTGAACCTCAGGAGCTATAGGACGAGGAAAAGCAAGGAAAAAATAATATCAGTAGAGATTGAAGCTAAAACAATAACAGAAGAAAGGATGTGAAGAGGGGAGGAAGAAGAAGATAGAAATAAAGCGGTAGAGAGGAGAAGTGAAGCGTGGTCTATCCTGGTGCTCCGGTCATTAGCCGAGACGCTGATCCTGGTGGATCGCAGCAGGGGACAATACACACTCTCACACGGCTTCAGACAGGTGCATCCGCATACACACACAATAAACGTTATCCATCTGAGAGTGCACTCGCATACACACACACTAAACTTTATCCATCTGAGGGGATTGGCAGTGGATTGGTGGATGGCTCTGGGTCAGCATGTGTGTGTCAATGCATCACTTTACATCCAGAGAGGTATTACAAAACGGGATGACGTAACCAGGATGCAAAAGAAGCATTCCCTTATTGAGGGTATCCAATAGTAAACAGCTAACATTACTTCTATACTGTGGTACTCAGATTATGTGACTGATTATATTTTCTTTTTACAGGTCAGTAGTATTTGTAATGAAATACATTAAAGGTTTATATTCGGGTTTTTCAGAAATTCTGAGTATATATATAGTATCTGTAAAAAAAATAACCTCATTTTCTAAAAGGACACACTTTGAAAATTCCCTTACTCTTGAAAAAGCATTGCATTTTCCCCCAGAAATTGTCAATTTCATCCCATTTCTCAATGATTCAATAAACAAAAGAAAATCCCTCATATCTGATAAATGACTCAATTTCCCAAAAATCTACGCAGTTATGAAAAATAGTCTATTTTCAAAATGGTTACCCCATTTCTCAATAATGACTAAATTCTTTCAAAAAAAAATCACCAATTCTGAAAAATTAGTAAATTTACCAAGAGTTAACCTCAGTTTTCAAAATGTTCCCCCCCTAAATCTAAATGACCTATTTTCTCAAAAATAACTTGTATTTGTAAAAGAGATACATTTTTGAAAAATCCCACCCCTGCTATCCCCTGATATCAGTTTGTCCTGGTAGTGGTGTTGAATCCCTGTAATGTTTCTGACCGTGTGATAAGCAAAACACAAATCCTCATATTTCTTTTACAGAACATACCAAATGATGTCATGTAAACGTTGTGTATTGTTTATCTTCTGGTGTTGGATATATTACCTTCAGTGACAGGCTGCAGTTTGCTGGAGCGCTCAGAGTCTGGGCTGTGCAGCGGTTCTGGCTCTCGGAGGCTCTCTAAGGGCAGGAACGGGTCGTAGTCCGGACTCAGCAGGTCGGACATCTGCAGCGGGTAATACTTAGGACTGTTGAAAGACTGTGCTCCGTAAACACACCCGTGTAAGACCTGGACCATTTCAAAGGGAAGGAACATCAGAGTCACTTCCATTGAGCTTCACAATGACACACTTGATAGCTTGCTTAGCGCTGTTTCTTTTGTTTAAGAGGGAAAAAACGGAATGTCTCTAGCTCAAACTGCTGAAAAGTTATGACGCTTTGAAGACGACGTGATATTTGGGATCGTATACAGCCCTGTGGCTCTCAGAGGGTTAACAATCTCCCTTTATGTGAAATATAGGACTTGATTTGGGAGAATGCATGCTTGAAAAGGTGCTACATGTAAGATATGACCAGGTTAACATTAACTGTATCCAGTTCTCTTCATACAACCTTTCAGTCAACATGTCAAAATGAGACAATTGCTCCCCTCTTTTTACTCTAGATGGGATAGATATTCACTGTAAAGCCAGTTCCCCTCAGTCTAGAGAACAAAGAGGTAGTGCCAATAATACATCCATGATCCCTGAGTGTTTCGATATTTTCTTGACGTTTGAAGAACATAAGTGACCGTGTTTAAGATGACGACACACACACACACCTTATAAATACAGCTGAGCAGAGTCTTGGTGGGCTGCTCCTTCTCTGGGGGGCTTCTGGTTTGAACAGGTTGAAGGAGAGTCTTTGGAGGCAGAGCCATCACCCAGTCCAGCAGACACAGCAGAAGGGACACCACCAGCTGCCACACACACAAAAACACACACACACACACAGATAAACAAACACATGGGTGAAAGGTTAGTTTCTAAGCGGAGAGTAATATAGTGATAAAATGTGAAAGGGAATGTGTGTGTTACCCTTTTATCCAGCTCATGAGGAGACGTCTCGGTAGTAGGCAGCAAGTGTGTGATGGTGGCGATCAAAATCTAAGAAAAAATAAATCAGAGGATAATTGTTTTTGACATCAGAACTGTTACTGCAATCAGTTCTGGTTGAAATCTCATAATATGAGAAGAGATAGAAAAGAAGAAAATATGACATTACATTTGCAAATAAACACCTGACTGGATTTCTCCCGAGATAATCTACCCACCTATAATGAGCAGTGATAAACTGCATTAGATACCTGCTTATGTTTATCTAAATATCTTTATATTATTTAGTTTTTATTTATGTTTTGTGCATTCTTACTTTAACTACATGAATTTATTTTAAAAACATTTTATATTTCCTCTAAAACGTTACCAAACCCTTTTTTACCATGACAATCCATGTATGCTGATTCGGATTGATTTCATTTACTCATCATGATTTGATTTATCAAATAATTTTAAAAAATAAGGTCTCACCTCTACGATCTTCTTTGGAGTGTCGGGGGGGAATTCCTGGAGATAATCCACATGGCTGATCAGGAGGTGGAGGATGTCCGATGCCACCAGTGCTACGTTCTTATTGGGGTACTGGAAACACAATTAAACATGTGTGTTAATTCACAAGTTTATGGAGCAGATACATACTTATATCCAGTCATTTAATCTGAAAAGGTAAACAAGTACTTTTAGTACTTAAGTAAAAGTATTGGCATCAAAATATACTTCAGTAAGATTGTGAATGCAGTTCTCTACTTGTAACAGGTCTATACAATCCAGTAACTTCTTTAAAGTATAAAATCTGAGTACTACTCAAACTTATTTTATGTCATCGAACAAAATGTAAAAGAATCCTGAATATTCCTTTAACCACATTCCTAATTTTAGGCATCTAAAAAAAAAAACATTGACCAATGGAAGCTTAAGAGCTTAAAATGCTAACTCATTCCCGGGTTTAAGGACTCATTCCTGCATCAATAATAATAATAATAATGCAAAACTGCTTCTTATCTGGGGCAAGAAATACATTTGTCATTTTTCTATATTATCAAATGGTACAATTCCGAAACTTTGTTCTTGTAATGTTGTTGTATTTTATAAGGTTGTGTTTATTTTGTTATTGATACAATAGCGTACAGGTCAATGAGTGACAGGAGAAACAAATAATAGATGCTACAATGAGGATTACAACATGGAAACTAAAAATGCTTCTGGATACGAGGAGGAGTGGGCAGCGGGATGAGGATGGCGGGAAGTGGCTCCACATGGAAATATGACAATCCCTACAGCTTTGTTTATGTGTGTGTGATTGTGTGTGTGGGGCTACTGGCTGCTGGTATGAAGGCAAGAGATGCAAGTGGACAAGATGTGTGCACAGCTTGCAGCATTCCCCCTGGATTAGTGTCCTATCTGAAGGAGGACCAAACATATTGACTGTCCAGAGTTTGCTCCCAGGAGTCAGTGAATGCTAGTGTGTGTGTGAGTGTGTGTGTTGATGTGATGTTGTAGCAGGCCATTGGCTGCCGATACACGAGCTAGGGATTCCAAGGTGGAAGAGGTATGTGTGTGTGTGTCCATCTAGAGCCACTTGGCGGCAGATGAGACAGTGAATGTTGGACAGTGTTTCTGATCCACAGGCCTGAAACAGACAATACCAACTGAGGCAATTTACAAGAAAATGTTTGTTTGTCACACTTTGGCTTTGGGAAGCTACAGAACATTAGCAATGCAGCTCTCATTGTGTGGTATTAAACCATGTAACTGCTCAAAAAGATGATTTTCAATTACATTTAAGAATATTAGTTGTGTGAAAAAGCCCAAACTACAGAAAAATAAATCAGTATTACCTTATGAAAGAAATGTTGCAATAACAATTACAATATTTTTAATAACTTAAGACTTTATTGTTGTTCTCCATGGTTTGAATGACAAATGGTGTGCAGAGAACGGACATATTTAGGAGTGTACATTTCTTGGTTTTTCATATAATTAATTCTTGAGTTGAGACAAAGGTGAGATCCTGCCATTAATGAGCATGGTGGATAATATTGTGATGATTATGCGTTAACTAAGAGCAAACATATCTTGTTTAAACATAAGAACATCATGTTAAAGGCAAAAAGATCTGTTAAAATTATAAAATATGTTGTTTCAATGATAAGATATATTGTAATTACACGAAAATATTTAGTTTTTAAAATTCAAATATCTTGTTTTAATATTTAAAAGTATTTAAAAGAGTCTGAGGTTAAAATACAGTTTTTAAATACCTTGTTATAAACTAAAATATGTGGTTTTTGCATGAAAATCTCTTGTTTCAATATGAAATATCTTGTGTTGGCCTGAAAATGTATTGTTATCAAATGGAAATATCTTATTATAATATTAAAATATTAGCTGTTTAAACATGAAACTATCTTGTTACAATATTAAAATATTGTTTTGAAACAAAATAACTATAAAAACGTGTTTTAGTATATCAATATCTTCTCACAGCCTGAAAAGATATTTTGTCATAACATAAAAAATAAATGTCTTCTTTTAGTATGAAAAAATAAATCTGCTTATTATTAAATGATGTATTATTAAAATGACTCATAACCTAAAAAACATCTGGGTATAACATACACATATCTTGTTTCAATATACACATATCTCGTTTATTAATATAAACTCTATGCCAACCTTTGTGATTTATACTCCAATGACCATTTAAATAAGCTATGTTTTTTAAAGCAGCACAGATCTGTCACTGACCTTCAGAGTGACGCAGATGACGTTGAGAGCGTCTTTAATCTGCGGATGCTGAGTCCCGTGAGCCAACTCCTCACACATCCAGATCCCCAGACTGCACAGAGCCACACACCTGAAGGAACACATGCACAGTGTGTGAGCAGGTAATGCTGTTACACACACACACACACACACTAATAGATAGTCATGCAAAACTGCACAACTGTAAACATGCTTTACTCGTGCAGATATTAATAAATGAGGTATCCTACCTAGCAGGAGCAGAGGGTTCGTCCCGGGCAGAGGTCAGGATGGTTTTGATAATGTGCTCCTAAAAAGCAAAGCATACAAACAAACACAGTGAATTAACCAACACCATACGACATCAGAAATACTTACATGCTGTGCATCTTCTTCTTCAGATCCCACACACAAAGTAAGGTGTGTGTAACAACGACTCACACACTAGCATTGGTTTTCCAGATAATGACAAAAGTGATGCATGGGATTACATAAACCTTCACACACACTTGCCGGTCCCGTTCTCAGGCCGGTGCTAATGACCGCTCAGTGATTCAAAACAAGTTTGTGCTTTGTAAGGAACCAGTGAGCGGGGCTGAGGTGCTGCCACGCATGGCATTATCTGTTTACACAGAGACAACAACAATAACAACATCACTGCAATAGCTCTGGACTGGTACAAGAATGAGTAATGAGACATTAACCTAATAGTTTCTACAACCCCCCGCTGACAGCAGACTATCAGGGTTTTGACTGACCTGGATTACACACAGAGTAGAGATTTGAGGAAGGGGGAGCAGTTTTAAAGTATCCGGAAATGTTAGAAGGTGGTAGGATATTACATTTTTATGATACAACTTATGCGTCTTGACTATGACTGCGTACTATCTTTCTACCTAGAAAAATTTGAGTTTGTTTATCGAAACATTTCTTTGTAACTTTTTCTAGAAAGCAATTTTTTTTCTATAACAAACTAACAATCTATTTGCTACATGGCTTTGTTGAGGACTCGTTGCTGATTGGTCAATTTAGAAAATTCTTCTCTTTTTTCGATATCAGACCACTGCTAAAGATAGCAAACCGTTGATAAAGATAACAGACTGTTGCTAAAGATAGCAAACTGTTGCTAAGGATAGTAGACATTTGCTAAACATGGCAAACTGCTGCTTAAGATGGCAGACCGCTGTTAAGGATAGCAGACCGGTGCTAAGGACGACATACCGTTGCTAAGGACGACAGACCGTTGCTAAGGATGGCAGACTGCTGCTAAGGATGGCAGAACGTTGCTAAAGGAAGCAAACTGTTGCTAAGGTTAGCAGACCGTTGCTAAAGATAGCACACTGTTGCTAAGGTTAGCAGACCATTGCTTAGGATAGCAGAACTCAGTGTAGGATAGCAGACCATTGCTAAGGATAAAAGAACGTTGTAAAAGAACGAAATCTGTTGCTAAGGGTAGCAGACCGGTGCTAAGGATAGCAGACCGTTCTAAGGATAGCAGACCGTTGATAAAGATAGCAGACCGTTGATAAAGATAGCAGACCGTTGATAAAGATAGCAGACCGTTGATAAAGATAGCAGACCGTTGATAAAGATAGCAGAACTCAGTGTAGGATAGCAGACTGTTGATAAAGATAGCAGACTGTTGCTAAAGATAGCAAATTGCTGATAAGGATAGCAGACCGTTGTCTGGAGGATGCTCATTCTGAGTAGGGACTTTGTTCAGTCATATCAAGCTGTGAAAGTAAGTCTGGTCAATTCAACATCAGTGGTCAAACAATGCTGCACTTTAAGTTACTGTAAAGTTAGCGCTCTCAGTCAGTGCTCCAATCCTCTAAAATGACGGACTTCAAATTGTGTCCCTTTTAATATAAAGAAATGACAGTAACGTGAACTCTCCCAGTCACATAGCAACGGTAAACATCAACATAGTCAACAAGTCACCAACCTATGGCTGATGCATCGGCTCATCCCTAATTATTATTGCTACTATCTACCTTGATGTCAGGGAACTTGGTGAGCACTACATCTGCTGTGGTGGGGTGGAGGGCCGGAAGCTCCTCATAGAAGTTTGGGAAACACACCAGAGACCCCAGCAGGATCTGGGCCTCCACCCTGGGGGCCTGGGAAAGAGGAGAGGTGGAGAAGAGACACAAAGAAAGTAGATATAAGGACATAGGACATCATGACACATCTCTGTGTGTATAATAATTGCTGCACATGAGTGTGTTTCTGTTTCTTACGTTGAGTGATGAGCATGCGGTGACTCTGGAAGCTGCGATGATGAAGTCCAGGATCAGCATGGTGGCACCCGGGAGACCGATACTGAAGAAGCGGGGACTGCAGTGTTTTATGATGGTGTTCACAATGTCCTGCAGAAACATGATGTTGTTTTAAAAACACGCCTATCAACAGAAAATATTCCTGGAATAAATATGAACTACAGTACATAAGACTATTAAAAAATGATTGTACCGGACGAAGCATAAATACAGTAGAAAGGAAGATTTATATACCTATGCTAGCTTTAAGCCGAAAATATGTATTGCATGGATTTGGCAAAAGTCTCAACGATCCTACAAGCATTCCATTTGAGAGGATATTTTACATATTAAGGCTCAACAGAATTTATTTGAGAACATAAGGAGGCCATTTATTAATTATGTTAAAGTTTTGGGTTTTACAGACCATGAATTGCAGTAACAACACAAACTTATGGACTTGTATATCTTTTCTTAGAAATATGTTGAACCGTTAACAATTAATATACTATTGTGTACTGTGTACTCGATTAACATTTTTAACTTTCGATTTATTTTTGATTTATTTTGATTTATTTCCTTTTTTTAAGTTTGCCTCCCTTTTTGTGCAAGTGAAAACAGCAACATTTTGTGATTTATTTTTACCGTATGAATATAAATGGCTGTATTTATGTTGTTATACTGTACATTTTAATAAAAATATTGTAGAAAACAACTTATAACAGAATCACAAGCATTAATCATTTTCATAATGTTGTATTAAAATAAAGCATGTTTGATTTCATTTTCGAGCATTTCCTTAACCGTTGTGTTATATTTTTGGTATGTTGTGATGTATGTTTAACACATGAATGTAAAAGGCTGTATTTAATTTTTTTAAATAATATAAAAAATGATATAAATAGCAATAGCAGCGCCAGCCAGAGAGCATTTGCAAAAACAATTCCTTCCTTTGATCTGAATCAGAAAAAACTTTTCCCTACAAACTCTGCTCTACATTAATTGTTGTCGGACACGGACACACACACGGACACACACACGGACACACACACAGACACACACTGACACACACACACAACCTGGTCTTGGTGCAGCAGTCCCTGGTGCATGATGTTGTAGAAGTGTGTGAGGAAGTCAGTGTTTGGGGAGACATCTTGCCGTCTCTTCATGATCCTGCAGATCAGCTTGTAGGCGTGGAGCTTCCCCTGCTTGTATCGCTCCGTCAGCTTGGTGGCCTGAGGAAACATACATTATACATGTATATCCATATGAGACTAAACACACATATGCAAATACTTAACTTAAGGAGTTAACCGGCCTGTTTATGGATGTATAACTGTCTCTGGGATTGTTATTTATGCATTTTACTAAGAATTTATCCTTCTTAAAAGAAATAACTTAAAACATAGCTAATTTTATTTCCTACAAAACAAAAACGATGTATTTTGTGTATGTTATAGTTAATGTTCATTAATTCTTTGGGACAATATACAAGCTAATTAACAGTAGCTATATATATTAAAACAATGAGGTACATAAAACTGCCTTTAAATTCCCTTGTTAGTGGAATTCAACATTTATTACTATTCACTTTATAATCAACTGAAATAATTACGACAGGCCTAGCTGCAAGAATAAAAAGGGTGGGTCTCAATGCAACAAATCTATGCTTTCTTTTCTTCTCTTGATCTATCTTTCTGGTCTTCGTTATCCAAAATGTAATAAAATAATGTATTTTGTGTGAACAAATGTTACATATATATATATATTTATTTTATGTATATGTATTTATTTGAATCACTTAATTACTTAATAAAAAATAAAGTACAAAGGACAATGAACTATGTAATTGGATATTTCACAGGAGCGATATTGTTTTAATAAGCTATGCCTTTGGACGTCCCATTGATTCCTCAGCCAGCCCTACCTTAAAGAGCCAGGGGGTGAGGATTCTCAGAGGCGGGATCAGATCAGGGGGGCGGGGAGACGACTGGTTGTCCAGAGAAATGCCCAAATTATCTCTTATCTGGAAAGGAAACATTAATTGTTACACACAAAAAAAATCTGAACAGAAAGTGTCCCCACTCAGTAGTGATGTAGGAATTGGTGTGTGATGGTTACACACCTTGGCCAGGTTTTGCCAGAGTTCACACAGATAGTCAAAGACCTGAGCGTGGATCTCGGGGTCTTTGATGGTGTTGACGTCACCCAGGATACCCAGCATCCGTCGCCACATTACCGTGGCAACATCGGCGTGCCATCCGGTCAGAGAGCCGCCCGCCATGACGCTGCAGTCCTCGCTGGGGAACTCACTGGTTTCTGTAACCAATCAATAAATGGGTCAGTTAGTGTTGCTCAGATAAAGAAGATGTGTAAGAGTGTGTATGAATTGTTTTACCCAGGTCATCTGGAGTCTGCAGCATGGAGTTGTGGAGCTTCTGGTCCAGCTGTAGGTGTGTGTGGGAGTGTGTGTGGTCAGCGTGGTCTGCTGTCAGCGTGGCCGGGGAGGGTGTCTGGGAGCGAGAACCCCCGAGGGAATGCATTGGAGACGCACTCTCAGAACCTGGAAAAAAAAAATATATATATATCAAACATATGAGGAGAAGATAAGTCACATCTATAAAAGGTGTTTTAAAAATGGGATAGGAGATAAATAACTTTTAAATGGGATTAAAAGTTGGTTCACACCCATAATTCAGGAACTACGAGGAGCATGTTAAAGTTTGAATGACATTTATATCTGAAGAATTAAAACGTTTTAAGTCTGAGCATTCTATCTAGTTTAAATTATTGAAGCAGTTGCATATCAGGAATCTTGCTTTCAGCATTCACAACAAATAAATTATAATACCGTACGAATAGATCCCGTACAGAACAGCACATATCAATAAAAAGGCCAAGTCTGCTCTGATTGGTTAGCTGACCGGCCCTGCTGTGATTGGTCAACCATTTCAGGCGGGGGGCATTGTGTGGGAGAGAAACTTTTTAGCCTTTGCAGACTATTTACATGCACAAAGACCTATATAACACCACAGGAGAGGGAAAACCCCCCCAAAGTATTCTTATTTTTTTAATTTAAACAATTATATATACATTTACATCCATGGTGTATGTAATGTTTAGTCTGTGGGTGTGGATATTATACCAGTGACAGTGACGGTGTGACTGAGGCTGCTGGTCTCCGAGTCGATGTGAAGTGTTGTCAAACTCGCCACTTCGTGTTCGTCCCCGACCCCGCCTCCTCCCAGGCTGTCCTGGTCCAATGAGCTTCCTCGCCCTCCTCCTCCAGAAGCTTCTGAGCTGTAAGTGAAGTCTACAACAAAGGAAGACGTTGATCATTATAATGTTTTTTCTTTGGCTTGCAAGATTTATCAATGCAAATAATGGACATACAGTATATTTGTACCACAACAGAAACAGGGATAATTTTTGGGGGGTTGGCGATACATGACAAGACAAAATGTGGCATACAACAGAGTAAGGGCCTGTCAACACGTATACAATACTTACACATTTTAAATACAACAATAACACAACTTTTATAATAGCTCAAATGCAACCTGAAGGTTTAAACTAACTACATGGCGGTCACATGACTTCACGTCATCACAGCTAAGCTAAAGACGGCTAATGTTTGGCGCGATGATGTTCAGTAGTTTCATTTGAGAGCATTTGAGTTACTTGTGAGGAAGTGCAGATTTTAAGACTGGTAGAGCTTCTGACCTTTACCAGTTAGGCTTTTACTGATGTATTTAATGTTGTAGAACACAATTTTAAAATCCTGTAAGCCTGCGTTCACAAAATATTTTATTTTAGGCATGTAAACAAACCGGAAGTGCTAAACTCATTCCATGCACAACCTTATTAATCACACGGTCATAACTGTAGACAAATATTAGGCTGATGGGTCCAGAAGTACATGAGACAATATGCAGATAGATCATGAACACCAAATCAGCGTAGGAAAAAATAAACCACAGGTGTAGTTCCTTACTATCAAACTTGCAGGTGGAGTACTGAAAGGCATTGAAGGAGTCTGATTGGCTGTCTGAGCTCACAACATCAGAGCCGCTGGCACTCGCAGGGGACGTCCATTCAGAGGGAACGCCCGGGTCATCGATGGGACGGTGATCATCTGAGGCCCGAAATCCGGGACTGTGACCTGCCTCCAGGAGCTCCGGCAGGTCCCTGGGAACCTCCAGGCTTCCAGGGCTGCTGCCACGGCGACCCTGTGTGTAGAAAAAAGAAAAAATGCCCAGTTTTAATTTAATGTCACTGAGCTGGACTTTAGTAAATCACAGTTTCTCAATCATCTGCCATGGTTGGTTTTTATTTTAACTTTAAATCAGTGGTGTTACTCACGGCGGTTCCTTTGGCCCTCAGTCTTTCCTGGATAAACTCGTCCATGAGGTCGGAGAAGTTTGGATTGGTGCTTCCCACGTCACTGGAGACGGGGCGAGCCTTATGAACCACCTCCTCTTTGTTAGCTAGAGGCAAATATAAGATGATAGTCAAAGATGGAGAGTGCCACAATACACAAAAAGGATGAAAAAACGTCTGAAAAAAAAAAAAAAAATGACAATCAAGTCTGATTTGCTGATGTACACCAAAATAAAGTATTATTACTGGAATATTAGGGATATGGTGACATTCTAAGTCATTGCTACTGATAATTATATTAAATGTTACAATATCCATACAACAAACGGTAGCTGGTGTCTTAAATGTAAGAACCGTCCTGATGTGTATGTACTGTAGGCCTTAAGGTAAGCTTAAAGACCAATTGTTAAATAAAAGCGACAACACAGCAGGCAAACCCACCAGAGAAGCAATGCAGGAGTTAATTCACACCATGCACGGAGAGAGAGTTTCATCTTGTTAGGGCCGAACAGGCATCACATCGGGAGCTACATTAGTGCAGTTATGTTGACCATGTCGTTGTTAGCTTGATAGCAATGACAGCAGTCAGTGTATGAACTCAGAGCAGACAGCAGTAAACGATCACAAATGAGAAGAACTTTAATACACTATAAAACAGACTGATGTTTAAACCTGAGTCTGACCATCCAGAACTAACACCAGGAAGCTGATCAATAAAGCTTAGAGTTATTAAATCTATACTCTGCTGCCACCTATCTGAGGAAAATGACACCTTGTTGCACAGATTAAAGGAACCTCCACTTGCCAAAGGACATACAGGCTGTGTTCAAACTCAATATGCCCTGAAAAGTGTATTTAACATTAATCACACTCTAATGAGTTTTTTTAATGTAAACTGTGTCGTAATATAATATTTTAACTGTAATATGTAATATTTTATTGACTTGTACTTAAATCTTGTTTCATAAATGGTTGTGTGATAGAGATTATGAAATGTTTTTAGTGTTTGTTGATTGTTATGTACCTGCCAAAGAATTGCGGATGGAAATGAGCTATTAGCTCAAATCTGGCACAAACCATCTTCTCTTTTCTGAGATTAATGTAATGTATGCACGGTCCTTGTTCAAATAAATACATAAATATATAAAAATATATATATAAATATAAGATAGTATCAGTTCTCAGATTAGCAACAAAGCAAAACGTTCAAACCACAGAGGCCGGCATAAAAAATCCTTTCTGTCTTTTCAGTCGGAGCCGCGTTATCACCAAGCTTTAACATTACAGTATATCCCCCTTACAAGCGTAATCTTAAACAAAATGAGATTACTAAAAGGATTACAATGTGGTTTTGTAATCTCATGAGCATAGAGTATCCAATTTAGGGCAATGATCTGTCTAGGACTCCACCTGTGTTCATAGAACAAGGATAAGGCATAACCGTTAGCTTGCTGAGTTTAAGTAGTTTAACACACAGCCAAACAGACAGTCAGACAATCACAGCACATAGTATCTGCCATTAGTCTGCATGGAATACCAGATGATTGATTCACTGTAATTGCAAAAATAAACAAGTGAAATTCAGTCATGATTGATTGAAAAATCCTGTTAAATAATGATGGTTTCTGCTTTGGCAAATCCCACAGATCTGGCACTAAAAGAGACAAACTATGAACTGTTTGTAAGAAATCAGAAAGGGAAAAAAAGGGGCCTTAGCAACAGTAATTCCACATCAAGACAGATTCAGGTGATGAATCGCTCGTATCAAACCTGTGATATTCAAGCTCTGAAGCCTGAGAGGAGAAAAAGCTGTTGTGAAAATGTCTTATCACGAATCAATTGTGCAGTTTTCGTGTTGGTTAATATTTCATGGCATTTTTGTATTTGTAAGTGTACATCTAGTGCGTATAATAGAAGAGTAATAAATATTCTCACATCAGGTCCAACGCTGCACTCTAGAGGCTCAATGATGAACTGCATGTTCACATATAAGCCATTTTAAAATAATTATGATGTAATTGCCATTATAAATTGTATATGTACACGTGTAAGAAAGCTCTGATGGTAAATGCAACAAAACTATTGCGTGGTTTCTGTCACCTCATGTAAAGACAAGTATGTGTTCTATGTATCTCTACTGTTGTTTATGCTACAGACGGTTGTGTGTTTTGCAAACTGCCGTGTCCTCCAGTGCAGCTGAAGAGGGGGCCGGACTCCGGGGAGGAGGGCGAAGGAGGCGCGAGGAGGACACATGCAACATCGAGTAGAGGGAGGAGGTGGTGGAGAAGAGGGGAATGAATGAGAGAAGGTTAAAAAATCCCAAAACCCTTAGAAGGAAGAGGACAGGAGGAGGGAGGGAGGGAGGGAGGGAGGGAGGGAGCGAGGGAGGGGGCTTCCGAGGTAGAGCAACAGGTGGGAAGATATGGGAGTAAGGGGGTGGGGTCCTTGATAGGAGGCAGGCTGGAGGGGGGGCTACGTTCAAGAGGAAAAACATCAACAAGGAGTTTGAATTTCAGTCCAGTAGCAAGATGATGAGTGTCAGCCAAAAAAAAAAAACATCATTCCATCATTACAAACCAGTTAAAAACAGCCCAAAAGAAAAAGAGTTGCTGGTGTTTGTGAGTATGTCTCCAGAAGTGGTGTCCTTTGTGACGGTTCGTTCGTTGCGACCCTCACCTGTCGTCTTTCGCCCAAAGTAGCCCAGGACGTGGGAGTACAGGTCCCTGAGCGACGCGTCACCCATGGCGGCGCGTCCCTGCCTCTGGGGCGATGAGCCTTGGGACGACCCCTGGCCTCGGGGCCGTGGCTTCGAAGACAGAGCATGGACGACAGACTTATAAACGCCGCCGAGAAGAGCCCCTTGGTGGTGTCGTGAGGCGGTGCTGCCTGGCTCCTGGGAACGTGAGCGGGAGGCTCTTGATCGCAAGGCGGAGCGCCCCAGGCGCCCGCGAACGCCCGACGACACGCCAGAGAACCCTGAGCTGCTAGACGCCGTCTCTGCGTGAGCCTCGGAGCCCGGGTTGGATCCCGCGCAGGATCCGGGGTGTTGCTTGTCCTTGTCACCTCCAGTCCCGGTCCTGTTTTCCAGGCCGCCACTATTTGCTGCATTTCCCGCCCCGCTATTATCCGTAAAAGTCCCAGATTTCTCATGCGCCCCTGATCTGTGGCTACTTATCCCAGTCACAGCACCAAACTTACCTGAGCCTCCTGCTCCCTGCTTCGCCCCAGAACCAGTTCCAGCTCCGGCCCCCACCCTCTCCCCAGCCGAGTTGCTGTGTGTGTGGAAGTGACTGAGGCGCCGCAGCCTGGCTTTCCAGTGGGCCTCTTTACTCTCCAGGGGGTTGTGGAACTGCACAGACTCAGTGGAGGGCCGGAAGCTGACATGAACACCACCGGAGTGCCTCTTGGCGCTACTCCGGGACATCTTAGTTTTTGTTGGGTCTGAAGTTTGGGGAGTCGGACTTGATTCGGTGGTGGATTCTAAAATGTTGGTGTCATGTCTTATTAAAATAGACCTATCCTCTATTTTCTCTTCTCCCGTTTCCCTTAATCCATCGCATTTCCCTTCCCCTCCTTCTGCTTTCCCTGTGCTTCCTGCTCCCTTTTTATCCGCAGCTTGTCTTTCTAAGCTAGCATTGCCCCTAGCGCTGGGTGCCGGCCACTGACACTGCAACTCCAAGCACTCGTAGATGCTTCGCTCCTCGTCTTCATTCTCCTCAGTGGAGTCCACACTGCTGTGCCTCACTGATTTACTTACCTGTCGGTCCTCCCTCACCACCTGTCTCACCTCCCCTGCCTGACCCGTGTATTCCATTTGTGTTCGAGCGATGCCTGTTTGAACTGTTACAACACTGTTTTCTACTACTTGACCAGGAGCATCTCCTTCTGGTGTATCTTCCTTTTTCTCATTTCCTTTGTTTGTGAGGTAGTGCCTAATCGAGGAGAATAAATCCTCCTCCTCAACCCCGACCCCCATTTCCCCCTCCTCTATATCAATCTCCTTTTCAGATGGCAAGGCGAAGGCTGAATCCCAGTCGCTAACCCAATCTGAACAAGAACCTCTGCTTTCAGAGCCAATCTGCTGCCACAACTGCTCGTAATCACTAGCATTATCTTGTCCCTCTGAGGGGGACAAGACAACGCCATTTGACAAGGTTAAAGGGGAGGGGGAGTGAGTGAGGGGTTGTGAGAGTGGACGAGCTGCGTGGCTGTTGGCTGCGAGGAAAGAAGAAGTTTTGGAGTGGTGTTGGTGGGGGGGGTTTTGGATCGAAGTGGGATCCCTTTCGGGGTCGTCACCTTTGACCCGCTCGGCGATGAAGGGCTCCATGACGTCAGAGGCACTGCTGCTCCTCGGGAGGGAGGAAGGGGCGGCGGCTTCCAGGTCACAAGCAACTCCCTGGAAGACCTCTGAGCAGGAAGTGGGAGGGGCCTCGTCGCTCTGGGAAGAGTGGCGCATCCGAGAGGAGCGGGTTGTCAGTGTGATGGGCGGGTCCTCGAGGTCTGGGGGTTGGAGGAAGACGGAGGAAGGGGAGTGAGGTTAGTTTGGGGTATGTGGGAGCAGGGCATGTAAACTCACACATAGTTATGAAACAAACAAAGACCAAAAAGACACCCAAAATTAGAAAATGTGCAAACGCATAGAGCCCAAAACATTTGAGTATTTCCATTTGTTCTGAAATGTGCCGTTTTAAAGAATGAGTACTTATAATTCGGTGATAACAGTTGTGCTTTTTCTTAAGATTTTTAATGAGTATTTTGTACTTAGTACTTTGTCACTTCTGGGGGTTTGCAACAAGATTTGCATTCTAAGTTTCAAACATTTCACTGTTGAATTTCCATACATTTCTGTAAAAACAAAAGAAAAAGGTATTGTCATGATTTATTTTATTATTTTTAGATAATTTAGTCAATGCCTTTTGGCCCTTTTTTGATTAAACCTAAAAGTGACATCCAATATAAATTGGATTCAGAGCAGCATTATGGTGCAATTAGTAAATCACATATTTTGGAATTGTATGGAAAATACTGTATGTTAAGCTTATTATTCTCCTGGCCTGTAGCAACATTAGTTATGTCAAATTGGCAGTTTTCAGTTCGGTAGAGTCAAATAAAAAAAATAATTGGCAACTTCGAATTATCTTTAAGACCTCATGACAAAACACACACAAAAAATAAGGAAAATCATAGGAAGAAAATTTCCTTTGCAAAGGACATGATAAAGTAAAAGCATCACCATTGCCTACAAAAAAAGAGGGGCGGGTTGAATAAAATTCAGACCCAACAATATAAGGCAAATTAAACTTTACACAACATGTGTAATAGAGAAGTCAACGAAAGGGGTGCAGAAACAAAGTTGATATACATGCTTTCATTGGAAGTGTGTGCAGGCAGCAGGAGATAAATGACAGAGGGGCGTGAGCAGGCAGGTTAGTAACATATGCAGGGGACAAGCAAGCAGACTGGAGTCAACAGAAACACACATCACCTATGCCCAACTAATGAATGACAAACTGGTCAGAGAAATCAGAGCGTTGTTTTATTCTATTATAAAATATATCATTCTGAATCATTTCTGAATTATTGGAGTCAAGTCTGAGCACGGTATGTGATTCATGGTAAAATCCTAACTTGAATTACCGGAGGAAGTTTAGGTCCAACTTGGATATGTGGTTTGTAGTCATTTTTTTGTTAACGCTTTAAAGGTTTCCTGATTATTAACGTGCATTCTTCTCTGCTGCCGCACCATCCCTTTGGAACGCCCTCCATCAGACAATCATCATCCTTCAAACAAGAGCTCAAAACCCACCTTCAGACTTGCTTTTCCCTTGGAATCCCCACCCCCCATGTCATTACTCCGCCAATCTGAATGTTAAATTGTCTGTTTTTCTTGTACGACTGTACAAAATAATATCGAAAAAACAATTATTGCACATTTGATTACCAGCTGCAGATGTCATTCTATCGTGTTGTCAATATTTAATTCTCTCATTTGGTATAACTCAAGTTTACCACCAAAGGCTAAAAAGAAAAGGAAAACACTGTAGAAGATTGGTTAGCAACAGAATTGAGACAACACAACATAAACAAAAATCCATATCTCACATGCAAACTAAGCAAAAAGAATAATTCACCACTTCAGGGAAATAATGCATATTTTATCTAAAGAACACTGTAACAGGTCTTAAATGGGAACGACTTAATGATTCCATGCAATTGTTCTACTACAGCCAAAAAAATGTATTGAAAAACACGTCAGACGAGAGGACAGGCATTACGTTTAACTTTCTGACAGACCAAGAGAACGTTCCCAGGCAGGCAGACAGGCAGTGCAAAGAGTGTGTACCTGCCAGCCGGTCGGCAAGGGGGGCTAATAAAGGGTGGTGGTGGTGGAGGAGGGCAGGAAGAGGCGGAGCCAGAGCGGGAGCACTCTTAGCACTGCGGATAAAGGCTGAGGACAGCAGAGAGTCCCCCGTAGAGCAGCTACGCAGGGCTGCAAGAGGTGGAAGAAGAGATGGAGGGAGGGACAGAATAAAAGGGGGGAGAGAGTGTGAGACAGGAGAGGAAGGACAGGAGGGGATTGTTGAAGAGGTGAAGGGAAGAAAAGTGGATGTATAGGCGAGGAAGGGAAAGGGATGAAAACATGACCAGAGATTTATTTAAATAGAGGAAAGATGAAGGTTAAAGGGAGGCTGAAAGAGGGAAGCTGGAGGATCTGGAGGAGAGACAGGGGGAGGCGTGGCAGCGTGGCGTTCTACAGCTCATGTCTCCTGTTAGAACCACAGTACCCACTGTTTACCCACAGGTCACAACAACATGAGGTATCCTGCAGGCCTGACCCAGGCTAAGAAATGTACGTTAGCGGTTAAAAAGTCAACTGAAGAAATGTGACAAAACAACTGCAGCTCTGGAAGAAGGTCGGCCAGCAGGAGTGGATTCGTTTCTTACAGGAGGAGATAGACTGTTAGACATTTTAGACCTTTTACATGTGTTGCTTAAGAAAAAAAGAAAAGCAGACCCAGAGAAGTGTTTTTGCAAATCATATTGGAATAAAAGGTCCAAATAATCTCAATTACTTATTTGTATACACAGTATGCTACGTCAGGTCCATGTCAGCAGGAGGATAAAAGAGACCAGATGTCACGTCAGATAAAGTACATTTAAAAAAGGTGAAGCCTTCTTAAATACGCTAAGGAAAGAAGGGCCACCCGTGTGCCTCAACACTTACACAGAGAGCACTAATAGTCGACCGAACATTAGTAAGCTAAAAAGCTGTAAGTTGAGCAATTTGTAAATCATTTATGAATCGAAGGAAAAAAAAAAACTCATCTGGGCACTGTCACGTTTGCTGGAAAACTCCTCACACTGTGGAAGCTGTGCCTGGACCATTAAGGTCATTATTTTAGGAAGGGAAAACCATAGTGTGAGATCATTTGAGCGTTTAAAGGACGACCTCGAGAAACTGACGTGCAAAAATGAGCCTTCCACATCCAGCCATCGGAGCGCATCTTCTTAAAAGCCGAGTTCATTTGTGAACGAGACACAGAGCTCAGTTATTCCTGAGACTGAGATATGAGATATGACACTGATATGGGAGGAGACGAGCAGCAGTGAGTGACAGTGAGTCTTAATGTGAATCGGCATTTTTGCCAAGATGTATTTTCATCTGCTGTATTTATTTTATTTGTTTGTTAATTTATTTAACTGTGTCCTTACTGCTTGTTCCAACACACATTAGGAGTCGTTCCCAGCAATTCTGCAGTTTGCATTGTGCTTCGCCAGTGCAACGGGACTCAAATCCCTTGCACGGAATCCAATTTTCAAAGCCCAAAGATATATGTATTAATATTCCTAATGTATCAAAACATGCAAAGACTAGTCGCCTAATCGCTTGAACTGACGTCTACTGGTCGAGGGCAGCCCGACTAATAGCACTGTTTTTTCTTTGTATCTCCCGAGCTGAAGGTCAGTAATGTAAGGAGAGAGATACTGACCCACAGTCTTCTGGCGGACGATGCTCCGGGCCTTCTCAATGCCTGGCGATCCGGCGGTGGTGGCGCTGCGCTGCCTCATGGCCGCCGCCTGCACCGGCTGGTCCCTGCTCCAGCCTTTGGAGAAGGAACGATCCGGAATCTGCCGCTGGCCCTCTGCGCCTATGCCTGTTAGAGATACATGGAGAGAGACTTCATTTCTCTATGCACACTTTTTACTGTTCTTTCTGTAACATGATATTGTGTGTTACGAAATTGTGGGATGTACAGACAAAATGAGATTGGATTAGATTTGGATACATTTACTGAAATACAAAGTGTACTTAGTTACATTCCACCCCTGCTCTGTAGACACTGACTGACCTTTTCCTTTATGCTTCTTCTGTTTTTGTTCACTCAGTTTGTCCAGAGGCAGCTCGTTCAGATCCACAGTGTAAAGGTTCCTGGCCAACACCTGACACACACACACACACACACACACTAGTGATTCAAATGGCAGCAACAGAACTGGTGTGATTTAATGTAGCGCTTAAATGCAGAGGAAGAATGTTTTCTAAAAGTAAACCAGTAAACATAACCGAAGCATTTGAGGAAGAATAAAAAGAAAAAGAGGTCAGGTTTGACTTTTTGTTCTCAGAATTCAGACGAGAAACTGAGTAAGAACAGAGCACATGGCATCACATGAGGCCGCCTGGAGAAGAAGCGTTACAGCCAGCTTCATTTCAGGGTGTCTCGCCTTTTTTGAGTGCCGTGCTTCGCGTTAAAATATTTCAATTTTCAGAAAAGTGCTGGTGACGTAACTGTAGAAGTTGGTGGAAAGGCTTGTTTTTGAGACGAGTAAAAAAGACAGAAAAGCCCGTTTGTTGAAGCAAATCAGCCGTTAAGTGTTGTTGCTATCAGACTGACTAAAACTCCTTCAGACAAATAAAATAAAATCGTATTTGTTTGATTAACTTATGTCCATACACAGTTTAGGCCGAAACAACTCCAGTACCTTGGTGAGCGTCTCCATGGTGAGCGACCACTCGGTGACCAGCTCGTCCCAGCAGGTGAGGGAGGAGAGGACGGAGAGCAGGTCGTCCCACAGCTCCCTGCTGATATACACGTTCAGATTCCCCTTAATCCACGCCACAATCAGCGTCTGAGCACAGGGGGGGGGGAATGGCACAGAGCTACATGAGAAGATGCTATAATCCAGCAGCTCGACACAATTAAGCTTCATTTACCTCGAAAACATGTTTCTATTTTTGGTACGCAGGTGAAAATATGAGTACCTGAAAGATGGGTCCGGCCAGCCTGCCTGACAGCGTGTTGTTCTTCTTGCCCTGGGGCATGATGGAGGGAGGTCTTTTCATCACGGACTCCGTCACCCTCAGCATCACCAGTAGCGCCTGCTCCCTGTAAACAAAGACAGCAGATCATTAATAATAGGATTTAAAAGAAATTAATGTAGATCTTTTCTTTGCCTATGGAAAGAGAATGAGCTTCCCAGATATCCCCAAATAAGATCAAATTTTTCAAACTTTTTCTTTTAATTCTGACATGAAAGGTTTGTTGTCCCTGTAGAAGCTGTCTCTCAACGACTTTGTCATTGCGGTCTTTTTATTTTTGCACAAACAGTGCAGGAACAGGCAAGAAAACCCACTTGTCTTATTTGGAACCTCCACCTAAATTACATTAAAAATTACAATTTTATAGGAAAACACAAACAAATAGTCTAGTTGAAAGCAGTGTGAACCTGGAAATGTTGACTACCCCAAAGTTTTATGTAAGAAATGTATAGAACGGGTCTCCAGCTCATAGCAACTGCCAGATGCTAACTTGCATATGTTTGGCAATTAGCATAATTAGCATAAGTGAGCTGCCAACTAGACTAAAAAGCTAAAACTCTATTATGATGGCAACAGGAGGTAGATCATCATTCAGGCATTTTCTGATTCATTCCATAGGGACAGTATTTCTTTTTACCATGTTTTCTGGTCCATGGTCTCGTGCATGACGAGGCTGCGGTAGATGTTCAGGACGCGCTTGCACATGTCCACGTGTTCCTCCAGAAGGATCTTGATGTCGTTGGCCGGCTCCAAAAGGAAGACGTTGGAGGAGTGGGTGATGAATACCTGAGAAGGAGATGAGACAATTCGGAAATGTAACAAGACACTGCAACAATAACACTGAGTGTATACATCCTTTATTTAACCGGGTAAAAGTGTGACTTCAGTTAGGGGATATAAGAGCAATCAAATCAACCAATGGTTTCTTGTTCTCTGTCCTTTCAAATGGACTTGGTCTCCCCTATAGGGATCAGATCTCCTTCTGTTCATTATTCCAGGCTGAAGGGGAGGCATAGTTAAGGTTTTTTCTCTAGTTCTCCTTTTAGGAACCAACATCTGAATAATATCTTGGGAGCGCAGCGCAGGCCATATAGGCTTTGTTTTTAACACATATATGTGCACAGATACGAGGGAACCAGCCCAAGGAGAGATCTACCAACCAGACAAAGAGGGCCATTTAGCAGCAGCCTACTAGGTGCAGTGGTGTACACCATATCCACATCCAGTAACAAAACGTAATGCACATGGTACACAGTATCCACATTATCAGAATGCCTCGGACCAGTATCTCATGTATGAAAGGGATAGTGTGAGTGTGTGTGTGTGTGTGTGTGTGTGTGTGTGTGTGTGTGTGTGTGTGTGTGTGTGTGTGTGTGTGTGTGTGTGTGTGTGTGTGTGTGTGTGTGTGTGTGTGTGTGTGTGTGTGTGTCCAACCTGTAGTGTGGTCTGAACTCCAGCATGGACGCTGTACTCCAGCAGTTCCTTATCCACTGCTCTGTTCACTCCCTGAGGGAGAGAGAAGAGAACACGTTTAGTCAAATATAATGACCTAACCACATACAGGCAGTGACACACATCCTCTGTGAAACACATTCCGTTTCTAATAAATAGAACATTTCAGGAAAATCTGAAATTGGTACAGCACATGTCGTTTTTGTCTTCGTCAACTGAACTAGTGTAAGGTTAAATCTTAAACAGTAAGCAAAATTAACTTGGAGTATAGCTGACACAGTTTTGCAAAGAAACTTTAATCCACAGCAAATCTTCATTCTAATACTCCACATTCTACTATATATTTTGGACATAATAATAATAATAATAATAATAATAATAATAATAATAATAATAATAATAATAATAATAATAACAATAAGGGCTGTCAATTGATTACAATATTTCATTGAGATTAATGGCAAATTATTCATTAATTATTATCTATTCTAAATGTTCCTTAAAAAGGGATATTTTACGTGATTTTGTCAGTGGACAAATATGATTGCTTTATAATAAATTATGTGTATAATAAATAAACAATGCATATTTATTATAAATTATTGATTTATTATAAATTATTGATTTATTATAAATTATTGATTTATAATTATTGATTTATAGTCTCTGTGAATCTTTGCTATGCTTAGACAGCAAGTGATATTTTAAACTTGGTGTAGTCCGGTGGAAACTTCATTCACTTTGCCGTACGTACATATTGCCTCAGTCTTGTCGAGAAAACCACCTGGCAGGCTTTATAGCTCCACTTGCCATTCCAACGTGACTTTTCCTTCTCCATGTGTTTCTGGGCACGCAATTACTGTTAATTAAAGCTAATCGTAACATTTATTTTACTTTGACAGCCATAATAATAATAATAATACATTTTATTTGTATAGCACACTTGTACAACAACGTCATCTCAAGGTGCATCATAATTCAATGATCTACCAAACATGTTTAAATTAAAAGCGGGATGTAGAAAAATAGGAAGCTTAGTTTAAAAACAGAGCACACATGGTAAAAAAAGAAAACTAGGACATGCTCTGATTTGCGTGTTTTTGTGAGAATCCGGGAGGCTCAACGCTTCTAAAATATCTACAGATCTCCATTTCTAGTATTTTTCAAATCTCTTATGTACTTTGTGTATTTTTATTGGTCTTTATTTTTGATCATAGTTTTTTTTGCTCTTTTTCTACAACTTACTCCTCTTACTGTGTTTATCTACGGCCCATTTACATCAAAGCAGATTCCTTGTGTGTGTTACCTACTAAAACCAATTCTGATTCAGAAAATATACTGTATATAGAAATCTCTTTTTTATTTTAGTCCCCTTCCACCTTCTCTTCCAGGCCTCTCTCCCAGACACAAAACTTCCTCACCTCGTCCTCCTTGTCTCCCAGCTGGGAGCCTGAGTCCAGGCTGCCGGTTGTGGGATAGGGACCCTCGTCTGGCTCCTTCATGAACACCGGCCTGTCCTCCATGGCGATCCACTCCTGGTATACACGCACCACTTTACGCATCGCTGCAGCTTCACACATGGGGAGGAGAAATGCCTGTAGAGGGAGAAAGGAAGTTAGCCATAAGATAACTAAATTAAAGACTTCAAATCCAAAACACTGCACACTCATGAGGAAATATCTTAGTCGCCTTTGCATATCACTGCTTTGTAATTAGCTGGAATGTAAGCTTAAATATGTAGTGTTTTTTATTTGTACTACATTTATAAGTCAAGTTAATTATTACTTTTATTTTCTACAATTTCTCCTTTTTTTATTATCTTCTTATTTTTATTATTTCTTATTTTCTTATATTTTTTACCTTTTGCTCTTGGATTTAAGGCCTATGATGAAGTCTGTTTTTATGTTTTATTTACCTTACTTTATATAAAAACCTGTATTCTGAACGATAAATCTTCCATGGCCAAACAAAGTGAATAAATAAAAAGCATTAAAAAGATATTTAATAAAAAAGACACAACATAACATTTAACATTTGACACATAAGACCCTCCCCTCCCCCTGGTAAAGTCATTCGTCCTTCACCTGTCTGAAGATCTCAGTGATGAAGTTGACGTTGGTCCTGGAGCTGGTCAGGACCCTCCTCACCACCTCCATGTCCGTGAGCTGCTCCTCATCCATGGAGCAGAGCGAGGAGGAGCTGGGCTCCCTCTCCGTCAGCGTGGATGTGTTGGAGTGGCTTTGTTCCGGCTCGCATCCGGACCCCAGACCCCCGGACAGTCCCATGCCGCCCCCGCCCGATCCAGACGAGCACCCGCTACTTTCGAGGTGGCTGTCCAACCGGAGCCCGCCTCCGCTACCGTCCTCGGAGTTGCCGGCGGAACGAGCCGCCAGTCCTGCTGCTGCTCGCTGGAGGGGGGATATATGGAGATATCAGAAAATAATGTCCAATGTATATATCTTTTTGTCATCTTTTACTGTTTAATGTGTTAAGAAAAACCTAATCAGACAGTATGAAGATGACTTTTGGTTGTGTTCTTGTTTTACGTTTCTGTAACTGTAAGCAACTTTGATTGACAGAAAATTGCTTTTTTTTATTTTTGAAAATAAGGCTGATGCTATTTGCACCCGGGTGTAAATAGCAAACAATGCTATTTACACCCGGTCAACAATGACAAGTGAAGCCATTAAAAAATAAAAGAAATCCGATATTACTGGAGGAACGAAGATGTGTCAATCTAGAGAAAATGTATCTGTAAATACACAGGACTGATTAATCCTGGGTCATTGGAAATGTGCAGTGAACCATAGTAGGCTGTCTATTAGCAAAGTTTGTAGAGTGTGTATGAACCTGTATGTTCTTGGGGATGTTCTCCCCCTCTGTTCCCGGGATGTGTGTTTGTGTGTTGGGCCGCGGCTCGAGCCAGAAGGAGACCAGCCAGCGGATGAAGATGACCCGGGCCTGAAGGAAGCTCTCCTTGGTGCAGTACACCGTTTCTCCCCCGTCCTGCTCCCTGCGCACCACGCTGTAGTACGGCTTAGGACGCATCGGAGGCACGTCTGCAGGGGGAGAGGGACATCTTTAGTTATGTACTCTAGGGTTACAATAATACAACTTTACTGTTCAATTTGTTCCGATGGGCTATGGATTTATAGAGTCCAGAAGTTGTTAAACAGATATTACAGTTTGCTTGAAGTGGAGTTGTATGAGGTACTAATTCGTATTCAGTGTATTCCCTGGAGTAAAGGCCTGTACAGATAATCAGATCAAAAAGGTGTAATAACAGTGTGTAACGTGAGTATAAGGGGTATAACATGGGAGCTACTTTGTACTTCTACCCCACTACAATGCAAAGGTAAATGGTGTTATTCTACTCCACTACATTTATTTAATCCCTTTAGTTACATTTCAGATCTGGATGAATGATGGTAAATATAATCAGCCCTTAAATCAGACTTTAGTTCACCTGGAGTAAATTCAGCAGCTACCCTGCAGTATACAAAGCCATTCAAACTAGCTGCACCTTTACCAGCTCTGAGAACACTTTAATGATCAATAATTATAAAACATATCAGAGATATTATTCTGAAATGGACCAATCAAACAATGACTACTTTTACTGTCGCTACTTTAAGTACATTTAGATGAGAGTACTTTCTACTTTCACTGGAGGAACATTTTGAATGCAGGACTTTTACTGTGACAGAGTATTCCTACACTCTGGTACTGCTACTTTACTCAAGTACAAGATCTGAGTACTTCTACTTTTACTCAAGAACAAGATCTGAGTACTTCTACTTTACTCAAGAACAAGATCTGAGTACTTTTCCACCTCGGGGTGTAATATGGACAAAACATGGTTGTATACAGGGGAAATATACATGTAACATTTGTATGACACAGGTGTACTATGGGTGCAACATGGACTTAACATTGGTGTTATAATGTATACCCTAAATAGGCAACGTATCTCGGGAGATACAGAGTGTAACTTGAATTAAAAAAATAAGATAAAACATAAAGATGACATTTTGTAATTCTAGCCTAGATACATTAGACATTAGTAAATAATACATTTTCCAAAATATCTTCCTGTGCTTACCCATTTAAGGGTTTATTAATTAAGTGTAGGATATATGCTAACATTTTAACAATACTCTCGTTACTTATCTGTACATATTTGTTTTAGTTTTTATCATTTTAAATGTGTGTTTCATATCCCTGTGTGAACCTGTACTGTTTGTCCTCTTTGTTGCTGCTTAAACACTCACATTTCCCCACGGGGATTAATAAAGGTACATCTTATCTTATCTTTTCTTAAATATTTCAAAGCCTAAACTTGAGACAGTCTATGTTTCCAACAGGGACGGAAGCTGTTATCTATGCTCTCATCAAAGCCACCAGACCCCATTGAAAACAGTATTTCATCTTGCAAATTATGGGAGTGGTTGGTTTCCTTTCTCATCCGTGGTCAGTTACTATGTGATTTTGTGACATGGTGAATCTTGACTAACCTTAGTTAGCGGCGATAGACAAGCAACCCTTCATGTTTTACTATCTAAAATCACTGCATATTTCAATGGAGTTTGGTGGCTTTGAAGAGACTATAAATAAGCGCCCTGTCACTCACTTAATTGCTGCATCACCACAAGGTAAAGTGTTGTTAATATTCTAAATATAGCGAACAGTTAAACTGTTATTGACACTTGTAGGTGACTCTGACTACGAGTAAGTACCTCATGCAACCCCATTCCAAAAAAATCTGCACTCTCCCTTTAAGAGCTAATGCAACTGACCCAGTATGGGGTTGTAGAGGCTGGTTTCCATGGCGAAGTTGGGAAAGATGTGAGGAAGATAAAACTTCCTGAAGTGACCGAAGAGGAAGCTGAAGCCGCGTTCATGGTTGTCCTTGCAACGCCACTCCAGAGACTTGGCCTGGTGGACACACACACACACACACGTTATAAAGAGACCGTGACGCACACTAATCAGGGTCAAGCGGAGAAGAGCTCCATTGTTTTTAGGAAAGAATGTTATCAGTGTCTGTGTGCGTGATAGCAGCCGCAGGAAGAGGAAATACAGAAACAAAGTCAATAAGGGAGGACATTAGTGTTAAAGAAGTTAGTGTTTATATTAAAGATTAGATGAATACTTCCCTGTACCATCAATATGATATACATCAGTAAATAACAGGCCGAATAACTGCTTTTCCCACGTATTAGTAAGGCATTACAACACGTTCAAAGGTGTAATTGGTGTTAGTAAGGAATGATGATAATACCTGGTTTACCATGTATTTAAGTAGGGCTTCTAAAAAGTAAGCGGTGAGGTCTTCCTGGTTCTTGTCACCTGACTGGGGCGGAACCAATGGGGTGATCTCTTCTGGGGTGACCTGAGCTGTAGGAGGAAACCAGGGTCATCTCACATTTATAATACAATGAATACTGCTTAATTTGTTCTCTCTATCTTTGTATAGAGTGTAGAAAAAAATGTAGGTGGATCCAAATCGTATCCAAGATACAAAACTTCTTTCTACTAACTCTCTGTTAGACTCAGCGGGGGGTTGATCAGAGTGTCCAGGGTGCGTGGGGTCCCGTGGCAGAGTGGAGCCGGGAAGCCGGGAATCAAACAGGCGAACATGCAGAGCTGCTCGCGCTCCGCATGACTCTGCAGCGCCTGCATCCACAGCAGGAACAGGCGCACGCCCTCACGACGGATCTAAAAGGTAGACGAGAGATGGAGAAGAGGATCCAGATTTTACCTGCAGCATTTACCTGTTCATTTTTAAGTAAGACTTTGATTAAAAAGAGGTTGTACGAGTCATCAGGATGAGGTATGGACAGTGACAGAGAGGTGATAACGGATCAGCAGGTGTACCTTTAAAGAATTCCCAGTGTGCAACAGCTTCTTGAGGATCAGCCCTGAAGAAAGAAACAAAGTCATTTAAAATTACAGTTAAATGGCATAAAGCTTGCCAGCTCTAAAAACAATAAAAGCTGATTTTGCACAGGCTTTTGTTCAGGTGAAAAATGTGTGTTTCCAAAACGCAGTTAAGACATTTTATTACACGGTTCAGTTGAAAACTTGATTCTGATTGCCTGAATGGACATCCCAGAGGTTTGGAGAATGCTGTGATGAAGGGACTATGTGCACTCTTATCAATCCAACCTAAAGAGGTCCGGTCAATTTACAGCAGCGGGGTCCAAACTAACAATCATTTTCCTCCATCAGAAAACACAGTGGAATACTTTAGAACAGGGGTTTTCAACCGGTGGTCCGCGGACCCCTGGTGGTCCGCGGCGGCATTGCATGTGGTCCGTGACAAGAGCCTATGTTGATCAGTTCACCATTGTTTTTTTTTAATATAAATTCGCTTTGATATTTCAACACATTTCCAGAATACCGTTACATATCGTGAAAAATATGTTTAAAATAATATAAAGGAAATTCAAGCTGACAGAATGTAGCCTTGCGCCTATCCAGTCTATGGTAGCCTGTGATTCGCTAATGGTAATGAGTTGCGTCGCTAACCTCACTTATTATTCATTACGTACAGTCTTGCGAGCAAAGTTGACACACATTTATAAGCATAGCCGACGAGAGTATTTTAAGATAGGTTGTAGTACAGCAAACATTTGTTACATATGTACTAGTCTAGCTATATATCTAGCACCAATGGATCGTTTTGTAGTGAGGAAAGTGCCAGAGGGACAGGCTGCCATGACAGAGGGTCAGGCTGCCACGACAGAGGGACAGGCCGCCACGATAGGGCAAGGACAGGCTTCCGAAGCGTCAACTTCGCAAAAAAGACGACAAAGAAAATACAATGAGGAATATGTTAAATATGGATTCACAGTGACGACAGACAGAGCAGGAGAGGAGGTACCACTGTGTTTCGTATGTTCAACAATTCTCTGTAATGAAGCTATGAAGCCGTCGAAACTTACGCGGCATATGGAGACGCATCACGTCCACTTGAAGGCCAAACCCGTTGAGTACATGCAACAGATGTTGCGTGATTTCAAAGGACAGCAGGCTACCATGAGGAAGAGTGCAAAAATAAATGAAAACGCACTGAAAGCATCGTATCTGGTCGCTCTCAGGGTTGCAAAAAGTAAGAAGCCCCATACCATTGCAGAGCAGCTTATATTGCCAGCAGCCATAGATATGTGCAGAGCTATGGTAAGCGAAGAATGTGCCAACAAATTAAAAACTATTCCGTTGTCAGACAACACAATCGGAAGACGAATTGGGGAAATGGCAAATGATGTCAAAGACCAGCTGATGGCAAAACTTCAGACAGTTCTGTTTTCCCTTCAAATCGACGAGACGACAGATGTTACTAATGATGCGCAACTGTTAACATTTGTGCGATACGAGGACAGTGGCACTATGTGCGAGGAATTTCTTTTTTGCAAACCACTGCCCGGGCGAACTACCGGTGTAGAAATATTTAAAGCACTGGACGATTTTTTCACGGAGCACAATATCTCGTGGCAGAGGTGCGTTGCATTATGCAGCGATGGGGCCCGAGCCATGAGTGGCAGCAAGACTGGACTGTTTGCGCATGTAAGGAGGGTGGCTCCGGGGGTAATTTGGACACACTGCCTGATTCATAGAGAGGCTCTCGCCTCCAAAGATCTCAGTGTTGAGCTCAGTGGTGTGTTTGATGTCGTTGTCAAGACGGTCAACTTCATAAAACGAAACGCATTGAATACACGCCTGTTTTCATCCCTATGCCATGACTTGGGAAGTGAACACAGCTCTCTCCTTTATCATTCAGAGGTGCGTTGGCTGTCTCGCGGCGCTGTGCTCGCCCGTGTGTTTGAACTACGCGGAGCTATCTACGAGTTCTTGTGCGAGAAGCATTCTGATCTGGCTTCCAATTTCAACGATAGTTACTGGTTAACTAAGCTGGCGTACCTCACAGATGTTTTTGCAGAGCTGAACAAGTTGAACAGCTCCATGCAAGGGAGAGATGCAAACGTCATGCAGCTCTACGAGAAGCTCGACGCATTTGTGAAAAAAATGTCAAAGTGGATCGAACGAGTGGAGAGCAATAACTTGGCGATGTTTCCTTCAGTTGAGGAATACCCTGACAGCACTGACATCAACGACACTATATGTGAGCATTTGAGGAAGCTTGTGCGTCAATTCGCAAAGTACTTCACTGATTCGGAAGAGTGGCGCCGTGACAGCAAGTGGATCCTGCTCCCATTCAGTGACGATGCATCAGTAGGGTCAAGTCTGACGGCTGTGGAAGAGGATAAGCTGATTGAGATGTCCACAGACTCTGTCAGGAGGCATATGTACGACACACAGCCCCTTGTTAAATTCTGGATAAGTTGCCAGACAGAATTTCCACAGCTTGCTGCAAAAGCAATGAGGTGTCTTTTGCCCTTTCCAACCACATACCTGTGTGAGAGTGGTTTTTCTACACTGGCGTACTTAAAGAATAAGTACAGGGCTAGGCTTGATCCAGAGAATGACATGAGACTGTCTCTGTCTACCATTTCGCCACGAATAGACAGGCTGTGTGGACTTCACCACGCCCAGATATCACACTGACAGGTAGGCCTAATTCTCCCATGTTTTCACTGTTACGACCCTGGCGGGTTTAGGCCCCGCCCTGTGTTAATGGTAAGCCTGTTCTCTCTCCCTGCTTTTCTCAATCTCTCTCTGCTTTTCTCAATCTCTCTGTCTCTACAGCAGGTGATTGGTGACAGGTCTGTCCTGGCTGGGTTATAAAAGCCCTGACCAGCCAGCAGTTGAGGCTGCCTTGGTCTTCATTTGTTGGATTTTGGTTCTCCGGTGTTGTTGGATTTTTGTTCTCCGTTGTTGTTTTGTCACACACCTAGACTGACTTTGCATGACATTTTTAGTTACTTTTCCCAATACTGAATTGCACAACACTTTATTATTCTTTATTCTTTCTTTAAAATAATCTTTAATTTAATTTAATTTAATAAATCTACTTTTATTATTATAAAATCTGCGTGGCCTCTCTTTCATGTTTCATGCATTGAGCTATGCATGTAACACCAAATACACACGCGCACGCGCAGGCACATCAGTGGGCCGCGGATTGCTTTCTAGTCCGAATGGTGGTCCCTGGGACAAAACCAGTTGAAAACCCCTGCTTTAGAATATTATTTGTTATATTTCTGGAGAGCAGCTTTGGAATTATGATGGAATTAAACACTAACGGGAACAGCGGAAGAAGACAAACAGGAAGTAAACACTAACGGGAACAACGGAAGAAGAGAGACCGGAAGTAAACACTAACGGGAACAGCGGAAGAAGACAAACAGGAAGTAAACACTAACAGGAACAACGGAAGAAGACAGACAGGAAGTAAACACTAACGGGAACAGCAGAAGAAGAGAGACAGGAAGTAAACACTAACGGGAACAGCAGAAGAAGAGAAACAGGAAGTAAACACTAACGGGAACAGCAGAAGAAGACAAACAGGAAGTAAACACTAACAGGAACAACGGAAGAAGACAGACAGGAAGTAAACACTAACGGGAACAGCGGAAGAAGACAAACAGGAAGTAAACACTAACGGGAACAACGGAAGAAGAGAGACCGGAAGTAAACACTAACGGGAACAGCAGAAGAAGACAAACAGGAAGTAAACACTAACAGGAACAACGGAAGAAGACAGACCGGAAGTAAACACTAACGGGAACAGCAGAAGAAGAGAGACAGGAAGTAAACACTAACGGGAACAGCAGAAGAAGACAAACAGGAAGTAAACACTAACGGGAACAGCAGAAGAAGACAAACAGGAAGTAAACACTAACGGGAACAATGAAAGAAGACAAACAGGAAGTAAACACTAACGGGAACAGCAGAAGAAGAGAGACAGGAAGTAAACACTAACGGGAACAGCAGAAGAAGACAAACAGGAAGTAAACACTAACGGGAACAGCAGAAGAAGAGAGACAGGAAGTAAACACTAACGGGAACAGCAGAAGAAGACAAACAGGAAGTAAACACTAACAGGAACAACGGAAGAAGACAGACAGGAAGTAAACACTAACGGGAACAGCAGAAGAAGAGAGGCCGGAAGTAAACACTAACGGGAACAGCAGAAGAAGACAAACAGGAAGTAAACACTAACGGGAACAATGGAAGAAGACAAACAGGAAGTAAACACTAACGGGAACAGCAGAAGAAGAGAGACAGGAAGTAAACACTAACGGGAACAGCAGAAGAAGAGAGACCGGAAGTAAACACTAACAGGAACAGCAGAAGAAGACAAACAGGAAGTAAACATTAACGGGAACAGCAGAAGAAGACAAACAGGAAGTAAACATTAACGGTAACAGCAGGACAAGACAGACAGGAAGTCAAAACTAATGGAAACAACGGAAGAAGACAAACAGGAAGTAAACACTAAAGCGAACAGGGTATGGGCTCTGGCAGTGTTTAAAGACTGGTTCATGGAAAATAAATGTGAACAGACTTGGACAGTTAAAGGAAATCTCGATCAGTGCTGCCGTCACTTTAAGTTACATTGCGGCAGTTCCAGTAGTTGGTACGCACCAGAACGGACTATTTTTATAAGCGGAAGTAACACAATCATTTTTAAACCAATGAAATCAATTTAAATTAATATTGTGGGTCAAGTAGTTCATCTATTTAGTACGTAGCTATGTAATACCCTTACATAAAACACATACCAGCACTACTAATCCTTTGGGTGTCAGAGAAGCTAACCAACCCGGACAATAATTCTACATACATGCAGGGTTACAGGACAACAGCACACTGCTTTCCTCTTTTTGAACATTTTAGGTTTGTATCTGACATTGCGTGATATGATCCATATACTCTAAGCAAAACTAGTTGGACTTGCTTTGCAGGGACTGTCTGATCTGCAGCACACATTCTGTTCATGAGATTGCCTGTAGTGTGTTTGAAGAAAGGGTTTGGTGTGAGTTACCAATGCTGTGGAACTGCCAGCGGCTCTGGATTCTCTCTGGCAGGAGCTGGAGTATTTTCTAGAGGAAAAAAGAGATTTTGATGTTATTTTTTAAGAGAGGATGACTTGCATGAATGCTCCATGAGTCGGAATCAAACCTGTGCCCACCGTAGCAGGAACATTCTTTGCCACAAGATTTTGTATGTACTGTGTTATGAGCTTATTTCTCTACATATTTACTACTGTCCCAATTATCTTTATTTTTTATTTTACAGGTTGGTTCACCACATTTAAATAATTAATCATGCAAAAAAATACATTCCATATGAATATGTTTGAGTCGGTATAGGTTTATTAAGAATTATAACATGAATACTCAATTCTGATTGGTCAATTTGTTGCATTGCTCTCACCACAGTTCAAAATGTGGATGCTAGAACAGACTATTTTTTCTTCTAGTGGAAGCAGTACGATAATTTAAAAAATAAGTAGCCATTCAATAAGCAGGATAATATGCAGCTAGCTGTTCATTATAGAGAAAGGGACCTTCTTTTATTTCCCTTTGATGAATAAAACGCTGTAATTATTCCTTATTTAATAATTGTAACATTCCATTATTTCGTCCATCTTTTTCCTAACAAATGCTTCCCTGTGGAAACCTTTAATCTTTTGTCCAAGAACTCAGCGTACTTGCACAGGCTTGTTTTGAATTTAAAGTGTGTGAGGCCATACAGAGGTCACACACATTGACTCTGCTATCTTATCCTGGACACTCTAAGCTGAACCGGCCGGTCCGGTGGAGCTGAATGCCCGTGGTCTGAGGTCAGTGTCAGCTGGTGCTGTGGTACTGACCCAGATTACCTACAGGAAGTTAGAAAATTGAAGTTTAAATGCAAACACCAGAAGTAAAGTAAGTTTAGGCTATAAACAAACTACATCACAGTCACATAAGCTAAGCTAATCGCAGCTAACGTTCTTTGTGAGGACATTTAGTAGTCTCATTTAGACACCAAATCTTATCAACCCTATCAACACATAGAAACGTAGGACATTAACAAGTGGTTTACTCACTGATATATTTTATGTAGTTGGACAATACATGTTAATCTCATATGCTTGTGTTAACCGCAGAGCTTCATTTTATTATTAACTTAAGTTCTCTATTTTTTATACTAGTTGGCATTTAAGATTACACATCAACAGCATAAACAAAATTGACTTAAGTTTTTGGTTTTTTTCAAGGCGTGAAAAAGACGTTATATCTTTCATAGGATATAATATTTCTTACCTCGAATATAAAGAGGATTGAGTCCAGTTCCTCCCTCTGAGATTTGTGACCTGAAACACACAGACCAACTTGAGAACAAAGCACCGTGATGTAGTCTTAATAGCAACAGAACATTGCCTTGTTTCTAAAAAGCTGACCAATTACAGCTCATCTTCGTTGACAGTGAGTAAAACATACCTTTTTGTTTGAGGCTGACCTCAATGGTGACGAAGTTCTCGAAGAAGACATAGTAGATATGTGAGTAGTTCAGGTCGAAGAACTGTTTCAGCTCTGACTGCTCTGCATTTTCTGGAAAATCAGAGGGGAAATAAAGCTTAAAACTAACAAACATGTACAGGAAATCTCAGGACCCAGATATCTCCAGAAACTTTTGTAGTGCTGAAACAGAATCATTCTTCAAATCCAATATTCATTGAACATGCACTTCTCCATTAGCAACCCCAAATACATATAAAAAAATTAATTTAAAAATGTGCCTCAAATTGACTCATACATGTTTTTCTCTTCCCTCTCATAGCTGTATGCAGAAAATTGAGGAAAAGGAAACGTCACATTTAATATGACATAAGTCTGACGCTATTCAAGTGTAAACTGATCACTTTGAAGGCCCTTCTCTATCCATCTTTAGTCTAAATGATCTAATTTTGGAAGTATAAACACATCTAGAGTCTTGCAAAGAGCGTGTATTTCTGACTTATCACCACAGGAAACATATACTTGAGCAACGTAACCTCACTGCAGATTCTAGGCTCTCTAAACACACTTGTGAAAAGTCAAACTGCAGTGAAACAGACTCTACGCTAAAGAATGAACTGTTTACTTTTTGATTTCTGGAGATAAAACACACAGACTAAATACAACCACTCATAGTTCAGGGTCAAAAGTGCAAGAAATACACAGAAAAAAAGAATACTTATATAAAACGGAAATGTTTTACACCCATGCACAATCGGGGCATACATACACTCTGTACTTGGTCTGATCGGGACTTAACCCGGCAACCCTCTGGTTCTGAAGGCAAGTCCCAAGCTACTGCCCTCACCCACAAGCATGTAGCACATCAGGCTATGCACTGACACACACACACTTGAGTCTCTGAGTTTGTTTACATGAAGTCTGGAAGCCACACACACACACACACACACACACACACACACACACACACACACACACACACACACACACACACACACACACACACACACACACACACACACACACACACACACACACACACACACACACACACACACACACACACAGTATGGAATTTTAAACTTGACCACATTTTAACCACAACATGTCGATACATCCTGTTTTTTATTTGTACAAAACCTGTATCAAATTATTGAGTTGCTCTTTACGTGAAGTGAAGATGCAATATTGGGTAGAAGCCCTAAATGCTACTTCAGGTCAGACAGGCAGATGTTTGACAAATACAGGGTTTATTTTGGCTCTTCCAAGTCAAATTTAAAACAATTTCAGAAAACAGCAATTCCAGTTTCAAATAGGACCCTGGAACATTTCCGCATGTCAACACCTCTGTCTACCCCTTTCAACTCTCTCTCTCTGTCATAATAGTGTTAGAATAAGGTCAGAATTACGTAATGTTATTGTGAGAATAACAGTCCGAAGAATTGCAGAACATTGTCAGAATACTGTCATATTTAATATCACGTTTTCCTTCCCTCAGTTTTTTGCTATACATAATTTTCTGTATACAGCTATGAGATGGAATACCTGAATGAGTCAATTTGAGGCACACTTTATTTATTTATGTCAAAACCCTTTCAACTCCCTCTCTCCAATAAAGGCACCAGTGGCCCAAAGAATAATCAGTATTTCGTCAACGAAAACTATGACGAAATATGTTCGTCAACAACCTTTTTTACATGAGTAAGACGAGAAGATGAAGAGCTAAAAATAGATTTCTGTTAATAAAAACTATGAAATAATCTATATTTTGCTTTTGTTGACGAGACGGGACTAAAGTGTTAATGGTGGACTATCGAACATTCAAAATGCAGGATATTTTATTTTCCCCAAATTGTCCGTCTTGTCTGTCAAAGTGCATCCCTGTCATTGGGTGAATTAGTTGGCATTTTGGGAATCTGCACACGTCACTCACATGCCTCAGCTACAAGTGATGATGTCCAAACTGTGAGAAAATAACAAGATGATGGCTTCAGTGCAAAAAGGGATTAGTCGGGAAAAAAGACTAGATATATGGACACACTTTATTTATGAAAGGGAAACACACTGCACGGTTACTGCGGGAGAAGGAGAGACGCCATGTGGCTACAAATCAGTTGGGAAGAATACGACCAACCTGAAGAGACACTTGAAGGCGCACCATCCTGCTATTTATGCCACAGTACGTTAGCTAACGTTGTACTGCTAACTAAGCACATCAGTTTGCTAACGTTAAGTCAATATTACTGGGCAGTCGGCAACTAGTGGCACAGTTGCTAGCTAGCCATGTTGGCTTAGCCTTTCTTGCAAAAAAGTGTTCAGTTGGCGGTAGCAAAGGAATGAGCCTGGGTTCCAGGCTAATGTTGGCTAGGCTTCATTGCAATAACTATCCAGTCACACTGCAGCTAGTTGTTTGTTTAAGATTACACAGCAATTTATCTGGAAGATATTTGTGTACGGTTTCTTATCTCTAAGGCCAGGTAGAAATATATAATAGGCTAGTTGTATTGTGTTATAACATAATTTGAATCTTCAAAATCTTGATATTATTGATATACTATAGTTTAATGATAATATTATTATATTAGTATACATAGATAGTATGCACCTTAGCGGATCAGCAAGGACAGCACAGCAGCATCGCATCAATGTGAGAGTCTAGGCTAGAGATATCCCAATAACTAAGGAAAGGAGACCAGATATTACGCAAGTGTTACCAGAGTGAAAATTTGGACACTAAGAAGTCAAGAGTGGCTAAGAAGAGGGCTTTTGCAAAGGTTTGCGAAAAGAAATTTAAGTTGCTGTGGTGTGTGGTAAATGATTGTCTTATAAAACATATAAAACACACCACGGGAAAGTGGAAAATCTAAAAGCATAATAGGGCCTCTTCAGGCAAAACAAGTTCCTTAAGAAACTCAAGGTAGGAACACAAAGATTAAGTTTGACTTATCATACCGGAAGGAAATTACTTTGGCAACCAGGCAAACAAGCTATACACAATACTTTATTTTGAGACGAAGTTTGATTATAACGTTCTATAGAAATGTAGTCTTCTGGACTAGCTGTGCAAGCAGCTATTTGTTCTGGCATCAGAAGCCGTGCCCAAAAGGGTTTGGGATCAGTTACTTAATAACCTGATTGCTTCAAAGGGATTGCAAAAGGATGAAACAGCTTCTTGTTCAAGCATTATTTTAGATCAGGTTTGAACTACTCAAAAAGTATCCAACACTCTTTGTGCTCACTTCCTAAAATGGCAAAGGTTGACAATGTTTCAGTTTATTTGAAGTGGCATTGCTCCAGTTCTTTTTGTCAGTGCTTTAACCTTAAGTGTCCTTTGCATTTTCTCATAATGGTGGTCTGGCACCATGCTCAGTAAAACTGTGTTGTCAGATTTTGTTCAGTCGTCTGAGTTGTTTTACCTCCTCAAACAATGTGAGTGCAAGTGTGTTTGTCTTCCTCTGTGATTGTTATCAAGGTCTTGTTTTCCCTTCATGCAGAGAGAGGGGCACTCCCCTTTCTCTCTCTGCCGCACACACACACACACACAGAAGCTCTCACAATAGAAACAGGAAGTTGAGCTACTGTAGTGGACACAGAGAGGAAATAGTAGAGGCAGTTTCCTCTGTCCGGTCAGAGTTTGTTTTTGTGGGAGTGTACATGTGTGAAAGCAAGTGTGTACCAGTGAAAGACACACACAGAGATATCACATATACACTCAAATTCATTACTTATTCATACCCATCCCAACCTCCCTTTATTCCCTACAATCAAAACACTGCAATTACTATAGTGTTGTAACACATCTAAGCACACTCAGTATGTTTTTTTTAAACAGCACTTAGGCACGCCCCTGGAGAAATCACAACAAGCCATTGTGAATAATAACCAAAATGCTGTGCAGAAGGCTTCATAATCAAATGTTATCACCGGGTAATAAAAGAAGTGCATCCGATTTTCATCCATGCAGAGACCATAAGCCAAACTCCATTCAAAAACCTGACAATTTAATAGAGCTGTCACTTAGACAAGGTGTGAAGCATGCCTTTAAACCCTCCTATAGAACAGTGCATACAGTTAGCCTTATTTACTTTAAACATCGCTTACTTTAAGTGTGTACACAAAGCTCACTACTGTCTAGGATACTCGTTCTGAGGAAGAAATAACAAGCATAAACAATCATAAATGTGGAGTGTAAAAGTGAACAAATGACATGCAATAAACTACAGGTGTGGTGCCGAATTAATGCATACACACTAAAACACATCTGAACCGGTTTCAGGCTGTGTCTCTATTCATTGTAAGACAACTTAAAATCCGTGATTTTCGATCAAGTTTTGGTGTGGCATTCCCTGTATCCCCATACTGGCAGGTATGAGCTAACCTGTTAGCTGCTTTATTATTATTTTAACTTACCTATGACTATTCTGAGATGTTTCAGCCTTGTCAACACGTCCTTCTTTGGGTCCAACACTTTCTGTGTTGATTTTTTAACGTCCCCATGAGGCTTTTTGGAGAACATTCCTGGGGCAGGAGACACAAGAATGCAATGGTAGACAGTAGGGAGAAGCTAGCTGTGTAGCCACTCAGACAACTCGAGATAATCTTTAACTATACCGACAAACCCTCGCGCCTGGAAGATATATTAACGCTGCGAACTAGCAGCCCTCCGCAACAGCGCGGAGTGTATCAACGGGTGAATTGACATCGACGCATTGTCTTCATACTAAAACAAATATGTAAAACGTAGCAGGGCAAATCATCCATCCATTGCACCTCCCTTCCACAACAGTCCGCAGCCTGAAGGCTAAACTAGCTGGTTAGCTACTTAGCACTGCTGCTCAGTAGAATACATCATGGCGGAGGAGGCAGGAGGGAAAACAAAATAATGGATACCAGAGAAATTCAACGTCCTAATAGTTTAACAAAAAACAAAGTTTACTTATCCTATTTGAAATAATAACTGTATGAATGTAACAAAACTGGAATATACGTTTAAAACAAATATTGTTTCAAATGTAACTAGTGGTAACGTTTTAAAAGGGTTTAGAGCAGTTTTGCTCGAGCTCTCCTCCTGAAGCCACAGGGCTTATGGGTATCGTAGTTAACGGCAGGTTGTTAGACCTTAGGTTATGTGAATGTCGGTGATACATAAAACTACAGCTCCCTACAAAAATAAGAGCGCCCTATGAACATTTGTTTTTAGCTTAGCTGGGACACACGAGTGAAATTGTAACTGAGCGAGGGAAAATAAGTTCAAGCTTGTTTTGAATTATTTAAATACTCTTGCAAACGTCTTGCACACCCCCATATTGTGAGTTACGATTTTATTTAAAACTTCCTTGTTAATATTTGTGTGTATCAAGTCGTGCTAACGTACCTGCTATCTAAATAGCTAACATGCTAAAGCAATGCTAACTGATGTGTATTGGTTTGTTATTGTGTATTTCACTTGTATACTTTGATTATTTAAAGGCAACTCGATGTCCTAGTGATTTTAAACTGCTTTGCTTAGCTTATATTTTATTTCAGTATCTCAAGCAATATAATAAAACCATCTAAAAACAGGGATTTGTTCTCGTTTTAGGGATACTCATTAGAGACATAATTTCGCACAACGATAAAGACTTTATTTTTTAAAATGATCAAGCAGTTAAATTACGAAATGAATATGTACAAAAAGTTCAGACATCGTTAGATCGGAATACAATTTCAGTGGCTATCCCTACATCACTACCTAGGATTAATACACAGTCAATTAAATATATAAAAAACAAATGTAAATCAAACTAAAGTGATGAACTGATGCTTGATGCTTTAAAGCAGTCATCAAACATGAGTTGTAATCTCAGAGCAATAATCTGGTTTTTCTTATTCTTATCTTCATAAATATTAATACAACAGTGTATATATATTGTAATACAGTAACATAACTTTTTACGCATTTATTGTTGTATATGGCATACTACAATATGCACATGTTTACTTCGTCTTCTTTCGTTTATATAAATACTTTTATTTTATGTTTCCGTTTCATGTTTTTATATGACTTCTTATATATTCGTTCTATTTTCTTTTATTCTAAAATGAAACAAGTGCCTGGATAAATTGATTATGCTATCTCATATCTGGCTAAATAAATTGTAATTAATGCCTTGAATAAAATGAATCTATTTAACTCCTCAATGAGCATGACGTTGTCTCTTTCTATCTACCAGTCTGGTGTGGATCTGCTGCCATGCCGGTGCACCGAGACCGGGAGAAGAAGGAGAGCACAGCGGAGGAGATGGAGGTGGAGGAGCAGGAGCAGGAAGCATCCAGCTCAGAGGAGGAGGACTCCGACACCTCCTCCGTCTCCGAGGATGGAGACAGTTCTGGTGAGAATGTCCGAAACCATATTAAATGAGCACAACATTGTTATTCAATAAGATGTTTATGATTTTGGTTAAAAGACACATTATTTCAGTGTGTGAATGTGTTGTTCTGCAACACTCACTGAGAATTTAGAAATATTACCTTTTGTTTACCTTTGCCATCAGTTATTGTATTGTATTATTTCAAATATAAAAACTTCATCAGCTTATACACACTTTACCCTGCTTGTATGCAATTGTGTCCACACAGCAGAGTAAGATATGAAGTGCTTTATTAATCCCAAACTGGGTTTTTTTTTTTGTTGCAGCAGCATAAAACAAACTTTTTAAGAAATTAAAAAGTACAAATAAACAATTCTAAAATATAAACATCTCAAAATAGAAATAAGAAATAAACTGGCATCAGAGCGTAACAAAAAAAAATACAGTTACTATGAAGATAAAGAAGCTATAAACTGACAAATAAACACTATTGAAGTTCGCACAATATAAAGCAGGATGTTATATACATAAGAGTGGATTGAATAGAATATTAAATTAAATATAAATGTAAAATGTACAGTGTGAATGTTATAGTCCAGTTAACCAAAGAGAAGCTATAGTACAGTCGGAAAGCAGAATTTGAATCTTGCTTTGATTTGATTCTTGCCCCCAAAATTGGAAATCATAACAAAAAATTCACAAATTTCTGGCAGACACATAACCGGGCAGAAATACTGAATATCTACCAGGTTTGACTTCCTTATCCACTCCTTAAATAGCTTCCTAGTTCATATTACCTAACGTAAAAGTGTCATTTTTTTGTCTTGTTCCAGAAATGGATGAGGAGGACTGTGAGCGGAGGAGGATGGAGTGTTTGGATGAAATGTCCAACCTGGAGAAACATTTCACGGACCTCAAAGACCAGTGAGACTGAAACTGATTTTCTTGTATTAAGACTGTAGCATTTCAGTGTAAAGTGATTAAAATGAATTTGCCATGGTAACACGTGTGTTTGTGTGCAGGCTGTATCACGAGCGCCTCAGTCAGGTGAACAGCAAGCTGACGGAGGTGGAGGCCGGCAGGGCGGTAGAGTATCTGGAGCCTCTGGCCGTGCTGCTGGAGAACATGCAGGTCCGCACCAAGGTGGCAGGTAAACACTAAACACACACTCACACACTCATAAAGTCTTCCACACTCTGCGGTCTTTGCTCACTCTTCTGTGTGTTTCTCTCTGTCTTCATCAGGCATCTACAGAGAGCTGTGTCTGGAGTCTGTCAAAAACAAGTACGAGTGTGAGCTCCAGGCAGCGTGCCAGCACTGGGAGGTAAGACACACACACACATTCCTTACCCAAGGGCAACTTGGCCCAGGAGGCACCAGTCTACACTTTGTATATCGGTGCAATCGGGACTTTAACCGGCAACCCTTGGGTTCCAAAGCCAAGTCCCTTGTGGAGGGTATATGGTGTATTTCTGTGGTGTTTTTTTATTTCATCTCCCTGCAGAAAATACAAAATAATTGTTTTGTTTATATAAAGATACGAATATAATTTATTTAGATCAAGTCGGACATTTTTGTCTCATCATCGACAAATATTAAGAAAGGAAACCGACTTTATCATAACATTTGATCAGAACTGGGGTAAACTAAAAATGATAAATGTAATTTATGGTGCTGTTGTACCACCCGGGTTAATACAGCAGCAAGCTTTACTCAGAAAAAATGATTTGTTAAGTTACTTGTATGTGGTCGAATGAACAAAAACAGATTATTTAACATGTGGAAAAGGATTTTTGATTTGTTTTCTATTGAACTTAACGCTCTGGAGTTATTGGAAATGTCTCAATTCCAAAACATCATGCTATTTAAATGTTTTTTAATTGTTTACAGACGTATATTACTAATAATATAAGTGTAGCCTAATCCCTTTCTACAACTGCGTCAAAATACCGGGCTAAATAGACACACAAAAAAAAAAGCTGCACTGCTTATGAATATTAATTTAGAATTGTAAACGCTCTTATTTTTCTAAACATCTGTCCTTTTTTTGTGAGTGCAGAGTGAGAAGCTGCTGCTGTTGGACACAGTGCAGAGTGAACTGGAGGAAAAAATCCGCAGGCTGGAGGAAGACCGACACAGCATAGACATCACATCAGGTGATCCACTCGTGTCTGATATCATACAGACACTCAGCATTGTTTACGATATTCAGATCATGCTCAACACATTTCTACGTGCCTGTTCCTCTATCAGAGCTGTGGAATGACGAGCTGTCGGGCAGGAAGAAGAGGAGGGATGCTCTGAGTCCAGACAAGAAGAGGAGGAGACCTTCAGTGGTGTCTGATATCCTTCCACTGCTGATACACCTTTTAGGATTTACACCAGAGCTGCACCACTAACCAAAATGTTTTTGAAATCGATAAAATATATTAACACTGCCTCTATAAATCCAAAATGCTGCACTCTTGGTGTGTCCTTAACTCTGCCCACGCCCATATATAGTCTACATGCTCCCTGACTTGGACATTCTGGAGGACTGGACCGCCATCAGAAAGGTGTGTGTCCATTTTCAGAGCTGTGTGTTCGTCCCCTGGACTTTGAAATTGGTGTGTGTTATGTTTGTTTGTGAAGGCATCTTTTTAATGTGTGTGTGTGTGTGTGTGTTATTTTCCAGGCCGTGGCCACGCTGGGTCCTCACAGAGGGAAGTCCGACTCCGACAGCCCTGTGTTCCCATTCAGACAAGACAGAAACAGGCCCATTCTCAACTGCTGAGGAGCGCACACACACACACACGAAAACTTGTCACAGGTGATGGCTACACTGCTGTTGACAGGGAGCAGCAACACTTATTTCAGCAACCTAAAAGACAAATGTCTATCAGGAAGTGGATGCTATATTTAGGATATTTTTCAGTTTTACTTTGCTGTACGAAAACCCGTTCCAGAGGGGAAGTGAAGACGCTGAGCACATGGACAAAAGGGGGTGATTTTACAGCAGGGTTTCGTCATATCATTCCCAAGAATAACACACACAAGCAAATCGTTGGAGTTGACAAACAACTATTTAGTTCTTCTTGCTCCTGTTAGTGTTTTATCGGAGTCTGGAGGCTTTGAAGACGGCACAAACGGTCAGTTCCTCGCTGGATAAGGCAGTGATTCAGTAAGCAGTGAAAATATTCTAAATATAGCACACAGTAGTGATGAGTTCTTCACACAACCCCACTTTAAAACAACTGAAATGTCCGTTTCAATATATCAAACGAGACAGAATTTATTTTAGGGTTATAAATCTCCCTGATTCTTCCCACAATCCTCTGCACTCCTGAGCGAACAGAGACACCAGTCGGTAAGCTGCCAACACAATAAAGACTCGGGGGTTTGAATCCCTTTTTCAGAACAACAGGAAGAGACGCGTCACTCCCTCTGATATTTAATTCACCGGTTCTTTATTGGGCTACGGACGAAAGAGATTTCACTGTGAAACTTCAGACCCGGGTTTCTGTTGTTTTCAAAGTGTGTCAAAGTCTTTCTTTGAAATAACAACATCTCCGAGATGAACACCATCCAACACACGCACCACATGGTTTACTCCAGCTGTTCGAGAGCCTTTGAGAACAACACTTTTTTATTTTGGGGATAATGGAGATTTATACGGAAGATGATTAGGGCCACATTTGAATTTGTTGGATCTGAAGTCAGAAGTCAAATAAAAAAGTCTAAATTCTGACTTGATTTTAAAGGTCTTAAGAAAAAAATCTGAATTCAGTGATTGAAGTCAAACATTTTTATCTCAGAATTTAGATTTTTTTGTTCTCACAAAATTCTCACTTTCGGCCCTAATCGTCCTCCGTACTTTTAAACTTTTTTTTTTCATTGATTTTAAAGTTTCTTTCGGATGATCCAGATGTTTGCGTGTTATTGTGAGCATTGTAACATTTTAACGGTAAACCCAGAGGGGTGATTGGCGAAGCTTCCGATGCTCTAAGAGGAAATACTGGTGGTCAATTGTGCCGTTAAAACCTTCTTTTTTTTTACGTTGATCAGTTTAAATGTCTGAGACTAATTATTACATTTTAGTTTTTCTATTTTTAGATAGTAATTATAGGACACTTTTTGTACCGTTTTGCATCCACCACTCCACAGTGCCTGAATTTAGTGTTGTTTGTTTTCATGTTGCATTTTTACGCATTGGTTGCAGTGATTGTGGTTGAGATAAATGAGTGACAGCAGTAGCTAAAATGCAAGATAAGGCGATAAATATCCAAATCATGTGCATAGATTAGCCAAAACAGACTTGGTAAGTACATCAGAAAGAAAAAATACATCTTAAACCTCTAAATACAATCCAAATTTGTGGATTTGACATTTTAGTCTTTTGGCTCTGTGTTTTTTGTTACGTAGGAACACAAACTAAAAAAAACAATTAAGGGATGGGTAGGCCAGAACGAAGCATACACTCAAACTGATATTACCACCTTTTAAGGACCACTAATCACTGCAACTGCAAACCAGTTTTGAAAATGCGATGAGTCATGCTAACAAAAATCATTCTGGAACTTGAGCGACAAATGTAATACAATACCAAGGAACTCTTTGGCATCTACCTCCTCGCTTCAAACGTCACGCGTGCATTATCGCTGATGAGCGTTGAAATGCTTCCATCACCAGGACCGTACACACTGATGAGTCTTTATATACAACCCCCTGTTTATAAAGGAGTACGAACAATCTGCCATTTATTAATAGTCTTATTATAAAGTGGTTTTAGAAGATTGAGTGGTTGGAGATTTTAAAATAAGAAAATCATTATTTTTTTGACTGTTTTGGTTAAATATTTTGTCAGGTGATTGTGTGGGTTTTACAATAAAGTGTTGTTTTATACATACATTCTGTCAGTCTCTTTTAGATGTGATTGAGAAAAGCTTACTTTTAATATTTTTGAATTTTAACCTTACTTTATCTTTATACTATTCATTTCTTCTAAATGTAATATTTAATTGAACATTTTACTAATATGTATATAAATATCTTCTATTTTATTTCGTATTTAATTAAACACTTTCCTTTTACTTTGAATAATAATAATTTGAATTTATATAGCGCCTTTCTAGGTACCCAAGGCCGCTTTCCATTTTGTGAGGACAGACAGAAAACAAATAAACAAACAAAAAACTAGGGCAAATAAAAATAGGTAAATAAAATAGAAAACAGATACACTTGCAATGGTGCTTGAGATGGATCTTATTCCTGAGCCTTGCATGGCCCTGTTTGGTTCCCCCCCACTTACAACACCTATTCTCCCTGTGACAAAGCGCCGGGTATTGGCTTTTACAACCCTATTAGCCAGACGCCTTATTTTGTTTAAGTGGAAACATGTTCTCCCCCCTTCACACAATAGCTGGCTTAGGGAGGTCCTAACTCATATCGAACTTGAGAAGGTTAGATTCTCACTTGCGGGTTCTGGTAATGTTTTCAACAAAACCTGGCAGCGCTTCATTGAATATTTAGATAGAACTACTATTCACCCAGAAAGCGACTAGATGCCGGGACTTGATCGGGAGCCAGTGAAGGTGGATGAGGGTGGAGGTGAGAACTGGAGGTTCTGGACATGCTGGAGCCTCTCCAGGGTTTTGCTGGGAACCCCGGAAAGGACCCCATTGCAGAAGTCCAATAGGGACTTGATGAAGGCATGTATGAGTGCTTCTGCCACAGAGTCTGAGAGTGAAGGCCGGAGTCGGGAGATGTTTTTAAGATGAGAGAAAACTAATTTAGTGACCGATTTGATGTGAGCCTGGAAGGAGAGGGTTGTGTCCAGGATGACCCCCAGGTTGCAGACTTCAGGGGATGGAGAGATGGAGCTGTTTAAGTATTTGTATTTTATATATTCATTTCTTACGTTCATATAAATACTTTTATTTTTTTAAATATATTGGATATTTAACTATAAGTTTGGTTTATATTCATGTCATTGTTGTATTTTAAAGGATATTTTACTTTAATTTGTGTTTGAAAACAACTGTCACAAAACCTTATTTTATAGCAGGAATTAAGAATATCCTGACAGATGATTCTCATTCTGACGGCGACCTCTGACCTCTCTACACTGAGCATGAGCACAGGTGCGTCTCATCAGACTAACAACTCCCCCATTGCAGTTGACGCACCTGGAAACCGTCATGAGCAAAAACACAGTGGATTTAGGTTTAAAATATGACTTCAGATTATTCAAATACTGCGAAGTCCACAAGAAGGCCTTTGATCAAGAAATTATTTACAAGGCGGGAAAAACTACAACTACAAAGAATAATTTGGAGCATTCTCGACCCGATTATAGTCCACAGTTGCCACTTCTAAGGATATTTATGTTAAGTAGAGTTTCTAAACCATACATGAAAAGTAAGAACCCTTAAACTAAGTGTTGTTTCGTCGTCTGTAGTAAGATTGCACAGTAAATAACAACATTAATGCTGGCTGAGTTCCAACAAGTATCCCACTCAGCAATTTCATTTAGCTAACGTGCTCAATAGCAGGACCTAGCATCTGGCTTAACCAGAGGTGGGAGAAGTACTCATATTTTGTACCAGAGTGTAGGAATACTCAGTTACAGTAAACATCCTACAAACATAATGTTACTTCAGTAAAAGTAGAAAAGCATCTTAATGTACTTAAAGTAGCGACAGTAAAAGTAGTCATTGTTTGATTGGTCCATTTCAGAATAATATCTCTGATATGTTTTATAATTATTGATCATTAAAGTGTTCTCAGAGCTGGTAAAGGTGCAGCTAGTTTGAATGGCTTTGTATACTGCAGGGTAGCTGCTGAATTTACTCCAGGTGAACTAAAGTCTGTATTTCACATCATAAATCCAAATCTGAAATGTAACTAAAGGGATTAAATAAATGTAGTGGAGTAGAATAACACCATTTACCTTTGAATTGTAGTGGGGTAGAAGTACAAAGTGTCACTAACAGTATAAGTGTTCGCTATATTAGAATTAACAACACTTTACCTTGTGGTGATGCAGCAATTAAGTGAGTGACGGGGCGCTTATTTATAGTCTCTTCAAAGCCACCAAACTCCATTGAAATATGCAGTGATTTTAGATAGTAAAACATGAAGGGTTGCTTGTCTATCGCCGCTAACTAAGGTTAGTCCAGATTCACCATGTCACAAAATCACATAGTAACTGACCACGGATGAGAAAGGAAACCAACCACTCCCATAATTTGCAAGATGAAATACTGTTTTCAATGGGGTCTGGTGGCTTTGATGAGAGCATAGATAACAGCTTCCGTCCCTGTTGGAAACATAGACTGTCTCAAGTTTAGGCTTTGAAATATTTAAGAAAAGAAAAGATAAGATGTACCTTTATTAATCCCCGTGGGGAAATGTGAGTGTTTAAGCAGCAACAAAGAGGACAAACAGTACAGGTTCACACAGGGAAATGAAACACACATTTAAAATGATAAAAACAAAAACAAATATGTACAGATAAGTAACGAGAGTATTGTTAAAATGTTAGCATATATCCTACACTTAATTAATAAACCCTTAAATGGGTAAGCACAGGAAGATATTTTGGAAAATGTATTATTTACTACTGTCTAATGTATCTAGGCTAGAATTACAAAATGTCATCTTTATGTTTTATCTAATTTTTTTAATTCAAGTTACACTCTGTATCTCCCGAGATATGTTGCCTATTTAGGGTATACATTATAACACCAATGTTAAGTCCATGTTGCACCCATATTACACCTGTGTCATACAAATGTTACATGTATATTTCCCCTGTATACAACCATGTTTTGCCCATATTACACCCCGAGGTGGAAAAGTACTCAGATCTTGTACTTGAGTAAAGTAGAAGTACTCAGATCTTGTACTTGAGTAAAGTAGTAAAAAAGAGTGTAGTATAAAAGAGTGTAGGAATACTCTGTCACAGTAAAAGTCCTGCATTCAAAATGTTCCTCCAGTAAAAGAAGAAAGTACTCTCATCTAAATGTACTTAAAGTAGCGACAGTAAAAGTAGTCATTGTTTGATTGGTCCATTTCAGAATAATATCTCTGATATGTTTTATAATGATTGATCATTAAAGTGTTCTCAGAGCTGGTAAAGGTGCAGCTAGTTTGAATGGCTTTGTATACTGCAGGGTAGCTGCTGGATTTACTCCAGGTGAACTAAAGTCTGATTTAAGGGCTGATTATGTTTACCATTATTAATCCTAATCTGCCTAGCAACTAAAGGGATTAAATAAATGTAGTGGAGTAGAAGTACACCATTTACCTCTGAACTGTAGTACAAGTAGGCCTACACAGTAGCATAACATTGAACTACTCAAGTAAAGCACAAGTACCTAATAATTGTACTTAAGTACAGTACTTGAGTAAATGTACTTAGTTACTTCCCACCTTTACTCAGTCAGAGTCACACCTGTGGTTTCCTGCTGCGACATGTCAGAACGTCTCCTGTAAAATCATTCTATGTCTACAGCAGCGGTCCCCAACCTTTTTAGCGCCACGGACCGGTTTAACGGCAGATCATATTTTCACGGACCGGGCTTTAGGGCGTGACGGATAAAGACAAAAAAATAAAAATGACTGGCATAAAAACTGTGGTGTATTGTAAATATAATAATAAACATGAATCCACTGTGTACTCGTATGCAACTTATTAGCAGCGTCCTCGGAACATCGCGCTAACCACATAACATGAATAACATCCTCTCTGCCCCCTAACCCGAACGCTCTCGGACTCTGGTCTCTATGGTGACGTTTAAACATGCCTTAAAAATAATTTACAACAAAAACGAATAGAAAGTGCGTGAACATTTTAGCTCACTATAACGCTAAATCAATGGGAGCCTTGAGCTTGTTTCTCTGCAACGAGACGGTCCCATCTAGGGACAATGGGAGACAATGACACCCGAAGTGTTGCTTATGTCCAGTCTAGTCCGTCAAGGATGGATTACTGCACGGGCCTACCGGGCCCAGGCCCAGGGGCCCAAGGGCCAAGGGGGCCCTGAAGCCCAAGCCTCCGCGCTACCATTTCAATATTGTCTCTACAACATAATACAATTAAAGGGGCCCTGAAGCCATAACATTGGTTACATTACATACATTATGTAATATATCTCAATAGGGCCCCTCAATCATATGCCACGGGTTGTGTAATTAATTCATCCCTCATACGTTAAAGCCCCCCCAAAAAATTAAATAGCATGGCTTGCTTTATGGTAGTATATATCCTACCCCATTCTAACTGATTTAAGGGCCCTTTTCCGATATTAGGGATGAATAACATTGATAAGCTGTGGTTCAGGAGCACTATATGACCTATCATATGCCATGCTAATTAATTTTGGTGGGGGGGGGCGGGGCTTTAACGTATGAGGGATGAATTAATTACACAACCCGTGGCATATGATTGAGGGGCCCTATTGAGATATATTACATAATGTATGTAATGTAACCAATGTTATGGCTTCAGGGCCCCTTTAATTGTATTATGTTGTAGAGAGTAGAGACAATATTGAAATGGTAGCGCGGAGGCTTGGGCTTCAGGGCCCCCTTGGCCCTTGGGCCCCTGGGCCTGGGCCCGGTAGGTAGGCCGTGCTGTAATCCATCCTTGTAGGTGATTGTGCATCAGCTGGGAGAATGACGGCTCAGGCTCAGCCTCACAGAAAATCCCCGATAATGTTTGAAACATGTCCAATATGCCTCTGTTCACGCAACGTCCCCACAACTCCAGTTTGGCTTTAAATGCAGCTACTTTATCTGCCAACTTGAAGACAGTTGTCATTTTCCCCTGAAGTGACAGATTAAGTTCATTGAGCAGGTTGAATATGTCGCATAAGTAAGCCAGTTTTCCGACCCATTCCTCGTCACTGAAATGTGCTGCCAGCGGAGACTTGTATTCTGAGAGAAATCTCTGCAGCGGCTCTCGTAATTCAAACACTCTGTCCAGCGATTTCCCTCGATAACCATCTGTGTATAAGAGCCCGATATTATACAGAGCGGGCTTGGTGTGTGGGAATCACGCGATGAATCCATATTTTAAGTAGGACTCCTGGTATTGTCTGTTAAATGCAGCTTTCTTTTTCTTGGAAGTCGTAGGCTCTTCTTTCGTCTCCTCACTGGGCCTTTTCCCCTTCGCAAAGAAACTTTCCAAATACGACGGTTTTTCACTCATTGTGCTAGCTTGTGGGTTACATTTTAGCATGAGAATTTTATTTTTCAAAATAAAAGATCGTTATGGCTCAGACAATAAATAAAACGGAAATAATGTAAGTTATTTCTTGCTGTGCGGCCCGGTACCAAATGACCCACGGACCGGTACCGGGCCGCGGCCCGGGGGTTGGGGACCTCTGGTCTACGGAAGCCCTCGCATGAAGAAAGAAAAATAGTTTTTGGGGTGATTCATTCTCTTAGTCTGCTCTAAATGCTTTATTTTATCTACTGTTTTTAATCACTGTAGACCAGGATAAAATACTTTTGTCCGAATCACTATAATAAGTTCATTTTTTTCTGTATGATTTGAAGTTTATTGATGAGCTTGGAGGGAATGCCTGAGAGGATGGTATTACAGTAGTCGATGCGGGATGTTACAAATGCAATGTGGGTTTTACAATAAAAGTTGTTTTGTAAATACAGTCCGTCTCTTTTAGATGTGATTGAGAAAGGCTTACTTTTTACTATTTTTTACTTTAACTTTATCTTTCCACTTTAAATTTGTCCTAAATGTAATAATTTAATTGGACATTTTACTAATATGTATATAAATATCTTTATTTGATTGAATATTGAATGAAAACTGATGTATGTTGTTGTAATACACATTACCCATGCGACTGTGTCTGCGAGGTAGTGCGGTCGTCTTTCAACCAGAATGTTTCCCCCCTACCTTTTTTATTTTTGAAGGAACTGAGAAAGATTATTCTAGTAAAACTTTTTTTTACCTGTTCTGTCATAAACGTAGCTGAAAAATGTTCGAAAAGGTGTATCATGTATCAATGGCTAAGATAAATATGAGGAATACCCTGATGTTTAATGTATTTGACTCGATACATTACTGAAAGATGAGAGCTCTGATCATTTGACAGTCTTTATTTTGTATCTATTATTAATCACTTTTTACAAAATTCACATGGGTGTTATTTCTCTGTCTCTTCCAGACCATTTCCTTCCTGTGACAGTCAGCATGAGTCACAGCACCCTCAGACAACATACACAGGTCACTTTCATAGTTTCCTCGCTGCTGTTTGAAACAAAAGCTTTGTCGATGAAGGAAATATCGTCACAGGAGAGCAGGGATATGAGTTACGCACTTTATCATAATTTAAGACCTCTCAGATTTAGGACAAAACGGAAGCTGACGTGAAAACATTTTTGATATAGCTTTGGCCAATTTACAATTTTTCTGGAAGAAATGTTAATTGATGTCTTTTTGTAAAAAACCCTCCAGTACTCTGACACATCCCACACAGCCTTTCTACATGCACGCTTTGAACCATGAAACAAGTTGAAGGTTCTCATGGCAACATCAACACACTGATTACGCTGTGACTCCACAACGACAGGAACTAGCTCACAGGGAATAAAGCCGGAAAAAAGGCAAGAAGAAGAGAGGAGGGAGAGAGTGCAGCAGCAGAGAGACGGAAACAAAAAGGGCTCATGATGGCTGACCCCCCCCACCTTTATTTATTTCTTCCTCCTGGTTACTATGTTCATAACGATGGCAAACCAACCGACCGCTGAGTGAACCAGGAGCACCTCGAAGTGGAACACCAGCTCAGATGGCGTCTTCAGGCGAGGGGGGGTGCTCATCTGGGGACTGGCTGTGTGGGGGGGACTGCTGAGGAGGCGGATGACCCATGGAGGGATGTGGAGGGCCGTCTGGTGGAAGGGGCCGAGTGTAGTGATGAGGAGGGAGTCCAGGACCGGGAGGGAAACGAGGAGGGAACATCCCTGGAGGTCGAGGGGCCCACACTGGGGAGAGAGAGAGAGAAAGAGAGAGGAAAGGGGGGTTAAAGCAGTTATTAGCAGTGCGAAAAGACAATACAGGGACAAGGTGGAGTCGAACTACAAGGGCTCCAACGCCAGAAATATGTGGTCTGGACTAAAAACAATAACAGACTACAAAAGGACAACGAGTGGTGCTGAGGAAGTGTCTGCATTTCTCCCAGATGAACTGAACACATTTTATGCACGCTTTGAGAAGCCCCCGGCTGTGGAGGCACCAAAGGCCCAGGATCCCTGCTCACTGGTTTTAACCAGTGCAGATGTGTGTAGATCTCTGAAAAGGATCAACGCACACAGGGCTCCTGGACCTGATGGCATCCCTGGCCGTGCTCTCAAGGTGTGTGCAGTTCAGCTGGCAGATGTGTTCACAGACATTTTCAATAGGTCACTGCTCCAGTCTGTAGTCCCCACATGCTTTAAAGAGTCCATCATTGTCCCTGTCCCCAAAAAGACAAAACCCATCTGCCTCAATGACTACCGCCCAGTTGCACTCACCTCCATCATCATGAAGTGCTTTGAGCGGTTAGTCAAAACTTTTATCACCTCCTCCCTCCCTGACTCACTGGACCCCCTGCAGTTTGCCTACAGAGCAAACAGGTCCACGGATGATGCCATCTCCCTCACCCTCCACACTGCCCTCTCCCACCTGGACCAGAGGAACACTTATGTGAGAATGCTGTTCATTGACTACAGTTCAGCATTCAACACCATTGTGCCCTCCAAGCTCATCATTAAGCTCAGGGACCTTGGGCTCAACAGCGCCCTCTGTGACTGGATCATGAGCTTCCTGACGGGCAGATCCCAGGCAGTGCGGATGGGGAACATCACATCCTCCACCTTGACCCTCAACACCGGAGCCCCTCAGGGTTGTGTGCTCAGCCCTCTCCTCTACTCCCTGTTCACGCACGACTGCGTGGCCACACACAGCTCCAACACCATCATCAAGTTTGCTGACGACACGACCGTCATCGGCCTGATCACAGACGGCGACGAGACGGCGTACAGAGAGGAGGTCAGAGCCCTGACATCTTGGTGCCAGGACAACAACCTCCATCTCAACGTCAGCAAAACAAAGGAGCTGATTGTGGACTACAGGAAGAGGCAGAGAGAAGCACACACACCCATCACCATCGACGGGACTCCTGTGGAGAGAGTCAGCAGCTTCAGGTTCCTCGGGGTTAACATCAGTGAGGACCTGACATGGACACATCACACCAGGGTCATATCCAAGACGGCTCGACAGCGGCTCTTCTTCCTCCGCAGGCTGCGGAAGTTCAACATGGACTCCAGGATACTCTGCAACTTCTACAGGTGCACCATCGAGAGTATCCTGACTGGCTGCATCACCGCCTGGTATGGCAGTTGCACCGCCCTCAACCGTAAGACTCTACAGAGGGTGGTGAAAACTGCTCAGCACATCACCAGGACGGAGTTGCCATCCATGGAGGACCTCTACACCCAGCGGTGTAGGAAGAAGGCCGGTAGGATATTAAAGGACCCCCATCACCCCAGCAACAATCTGTTCTGTCTGCTGCCGACTGGCAGACGGTACCGCAGCATCCGGACCAAGACCACCAGACTCAGAGACAGTTTCATACCACAGGCTATAAGACTACTGAACTCCTGAGCTGTGTGAATGTCTACTCACATCTGTTCATAGTACACACATACATATATATATATATAATATATTATACACATCTGCCATACATATCTGTTTATAGTACACATATCTATATATATACATATCTGTTTATAGTACACATATCTATATATTATACATATCTGCTCTCGGTCCCCTGGGGGTGATCGGGTTGGGTCATTGCTCTACAGAAAGACCCCACGGCCCTGCAGTCCAGTGGGGGGGGCCGCCATCTTGGATAGGTAGGGGGGTTTTCACTCAAAATCTCACGATAGATAAAATGGACCCCCATCCATCATACACTACCCACACGAACACCCGTCCACCTGCACCACTCACACAACAAACAAGCTCCCAAAATCAGGATTTTCCACCACACCCATGCAATCACATTAGGTCAAAAATGGTGTTTACTTTGGATTGCAATTCAGAAATCAGGGCTTCTTCTCCTGAGCCAAAACGACAATTATAAGTTAGTCCAAAAAATTAATTATTTTGTTTTCATTGACCATATGACATCTAGAATCTTTTCATGACCCATCTGAAATGTATTTTCTAGCAAACCATTAGCGGCCTGCATTATTCTTAAGCAGGTACAAGGAGCGTGGAACCAGGTTGAAACAATGTCCCAATTCGGATACTGAGGGACCCTCTTATCTAATATGATCAAAACCATCTCTTTTGCACATTATAAATTCAAGCACTTGTGAGTTCTGGATTTTTGCTCACGGGTTCCTGATCATTTCCCCTCTGGATCTTGGTGACTCCCAATCGAGGATAGCTGCCTGTAGTCTTCCTTTTCTTATTGTCCCACGTTGATTTCTTCACCTCAACTCTTACCCATCGATTCAGTTATTCCCACCGGTCAGGTTAAAATTTGTCTACTGTCCTTGACAGCTCTGGTCTGACATACGTGGAGGTTTAGTTCATGTTTGAGGTTCAACAAAATCCTTTAAATATGCTGATAATCAGTTTCAAAAAGAATAGACCAGTTAATACAGAAGAGTGTGATCAGCAGCCTTCTAAGTGAGGCGGTTCCGGGGGAGAGCCCAGAATAGGGCGTTGAATGAGGAGGAGCAAAGGGTCCCAATTTATGACCGGGAGGAACATTTACCCTAATTCAGATAAAAAATCAAGAACATTGAGTTTATAGTACACATATCTATATATAATACATATCTGCCATACCATCTGTTATACATAATATATGCATCTGTCCATACCTCCTCATTCAACTGTGTAAAGTGTTTAAATACTTTCAATGTATTCCACATATGTATATATTTCACATCCTCAAATCTTTATTGTTGTTATTGTAAATATTCTTCTCTCTTTTTCACTATTTTATTTATCTTTTGCACCATGTATGTTGAGTTGTTGGAGGAGCACGCGACATAAGATTTTCATTGCCAACATATACGCTGTATCTGCTGTGCATATGACAAATAAAACCTTGAAACCTAAAGGGGCTCTATGACACTCATTTCAGGTTCATATTTGTATTTTGCACCTCTCCTGGGACATGTTTACAAGCTTTTACGTTCAAAAAGCTCATTTTTTCTCATTCTTAGAGGATTTTAGCCTTTGCAGACTATTTACATGCACTAAAACCTATAGAACACACTACAGGAAAGGGAGAACCTGAAAAAGCAGAATAGGGCCCCTTTAACTCTGGAGACATTTAGAGATAATGTGATATAAAATGTTGTGAGGATAGCAGTGAAGGCTTACTAGGCATCATGGGAGGGCCCCCGGGTCCCCTGGGAGGGTAGAAATCAGGAGGTGGGGGTCCGTAGGGGGCTCTACGAGGAAAGGGACCGTCCATCGGGCCCATGGGGCGTCCAGGAGGGGGAGGGCCGCCCATCCTTGGATCAGCGTCAGGGGGAGTCCTTCGATCACCAGGACCGGACTGCTCACAGACACAGAGAGGTTAGATACACAGGCTGGACCACCCACCCACCCACACACACACACCCACACCCACACCCACACCCACACCCACACCCACACCCACACACACACACACACACACACACACACACACACACACACACACACACACACACACACACACACACACACACACACACACACACACACATCACAGTTTCTACAGCAACACATTCAGGGACTTTCCAGGCCAAGCATCCAACATGGCAATCAATGGAAATTCACAGGAGTCAAAATATGGCTTGTTGGAATACTCAATTGTGATTGGTCAATTCAGAAATTCAGAGGGCTGCTCTTAACATCAGCTAGAGCCAGAACGCAAGCAATTCACTAAGTTAAGTCCAAAAAATATCAAAATTACTTTAATTTTCATTGACACAATATACGCTCTTAAGACTTTTCAATGACCCATGCTGATTTATGTATTTTTTTAGAAAACCTTTAAGGCCCTGATTATTTTTCTTCACACAAGGATTTCAAGGAGCCGTGGGAACCATGGTGCTACAAAAAAATGTCCCAATTCAGGATCACTTGAGTACATCTTATCTTAATAATATCAAAACAAACTTTAATTTCTACTTTTGCACAAAATATATAAATTCAAGCACTTTGACTGATTCATGTTAATTTGTCTTTCAGGATTCCTGCACGTCTCTCACCTCTCTGTGCTCCTGCTCCCCCGGCCCGAGGTGGTTTTCTCTGTAGGAGCCATCTGCATCGACATGAGTAAACAGAGGAAATGAGCAATCATTAAGGACATGGATCTTGGGTGATTTTGGTTTAGTTCATGTTTAGTTCACATTCAAAAAATCCATTTAAATATGTGCTTGTTCAATCAGTCTCCTACGATATAGAATAGAATATACAGTATATACAGAGGGCTGTGACTCACCCAGCATGTCTAACCCTGGGTGAGGCGGTCCGGGGGGGAGGCCCCTAGGATGCATAGGGCCGGGTGGGAAAGCCCCAGGAGGAGGCAGAGGGCCGAGGGCTCCTGGAGGAGGTCTCCGGTACATGGGACCGCCGGGCTCAGGGAACATGTATCCTTAGAGAGAGAGGAAGAACACACAGAGACATGAGGACATGTCACAGCACCTGCTCTCTGTTTCTAACATTTAATGCTGGGTCTCAATCTGTGAACTTCTGGACATAATTTGTTGCCATTTTGGGTGCGTCCCAATGCAGTGCACTTGAGCAACGAAGTACATTTACTCAATGTACTTTTAGTTGTGCATGTTTGTACTTTACTTGAGTATTTTCATTTAACGCTACTTTATTCTTTTACTCCGCTACATTTCAGAGGCAAATATCATAGTTTGTTAAAACCACTCCGTTACTTTGTGCATATTAAAACACATGATATGCTGATCTACTATAATGCAGTACTGTAATATGAATCTACACAGTATTTCCAGTATCTAAATGTGACATGTATACAAACTGGGAGAAATAACACCCATAATAATACAGAAATGTGAAATAGTACTATCACTTTCTATACATGGAGTACATTTAGATTCTAATTCTTGTTTTCTTTTATATTATTCGGAAATTTACAAAAGGAGAACTTTACAGTTTTGTAAAATGAGTGCATTTTGTTGCTAATACTTTCAAACTTTGACTTATTTTGAAATCGGGACTTTTTTACTTGTAGTGGAGTGTTTTAGGAACATAATATTAGTACTTTTACTTAAGTAATATTTTGAAGTGTTGAGCTTTTATAATAGTCGATGTTTGAGCATTGGACGTTGGAACCGCCTCATATTAAAAGCCCTTGGTTCACTGAACACAACACTATCTTAAAACACTGATTATAACAATGCATCATTTTTAGACTTTCCTGGTATCCAAGAGAAGCCACAGCTAGTTTTATATGGTTTTTAAAGTAATGATTCGCTACCAAACATTTTTAACGTTGTTAGCTAGATATCATGTGACGATACCTGCTGTTAGGTAGCTAGCTAACAATCGCCGCTAGCTAGCTAAACGGCACACGTTACTTCTAGCAAGGGCACAGCAGCCATGTGCAATTTAAGACAACTCTTTCCAGTCTAAACTCACACACTGCAAAAGTGTTCATAGTAAATGACATGGCAGTGTTCTCATGAAATGGAGACACTCCATTAAAAGCAGAACTCTAAACTGTAGAGTCATGATTATACTTCTGGAGGTTATTTCCCTCTCAGGTGCATGTGATAAATGACACACATTTTTTTAATGTAGAGTTTCACAGAGAACTTCAGTTCCCAGAGTCAAAATGCTTTAAACTCAACACACATGCAGTATCAACATGCTTTAGACATTCAGTGCTGCAGCTCATGATCTGACTGATGTCTGCTTCAGAGTCATTAATGTGAGGAGTCACACACAACACCAGCATGCCTTCAGAACAGGAACATATCGGGCATAAACCAAATCAATGTGCACATGGTGCCACACAGTCAAGCTGAGTTTTTACACATGTATAAATAATCTCACACGCAAATATCTAACCCATTGGAACAGGTTCTTGCTTTAATATGCAAGAGCAACAGAACTGTTCTTCTTCTCTGCAACCCCAAGTTGCTACTGTCAGCAGAAAACAACATGATAGCTTGTATCATATATGTATCATCATCATCATTATTTAGAGTCATCATGTGCCTATTGATTTTATCCATCATTCCCTGGTCTTCTCTAAAGAAGAGGGACCAGTGGCTTTTATCCCTCTCCACACTTTGGTTTCCTTTGCTTGTGTTCTAAATGGTGGTTGATCACTGTTGAAACATTCATTAGGTAACCATGACATTATTACAAATTGTAATCGTAGATCTTTGATGTTCTATTAATATAAAGTGAGGTCCATTTACTTGACTCTATAAAACAGTTGGTAGTTATCGGTACTTTTTACTCGAGTACATTTCGAAGCCAATACTTCTGTACTTTTACTTGCGTAAAAGATGTGTGTACTTTTGCGAACTCTGCTAAATCCTAACCTACTGGACGTTACTACAAAAGAAAACAGCTGTCCCAATGTAGTGGGATTCTCTGAGCACCGTCATTTTCTTTCCCAAATGAAGAAAAAGCGGTTCCGAAAATGATATAGGCTGTAATCCGACCTTAGCCTATGTCTTTGGCACACACACCTGGGGGTCCTAGTGGCCCAGGGGGTCCTGGCGGGGGGCCCCTACGATCTCTCTCCCATGTCGGAGAGATTGAGCCGCTGTCTGAATGAGGACCTCCGATCCGCTCCATCTCTCCTTGGCCACCGTGGGGCTCCATTGGACCGCGGGGCACTGTGGAGGAAAAGACCGGAGGACAGAGACAAGAGGGAGGAAGGACAGGTAATGGAGGAGGATGAAGAGCGTGAGAGCAAGAAAGGGAAGAGCCGATCGGCCACAGACAGAATATCAGACGATTAGGCAGAAGATGAGATGTAAGACATCGTTACATCACACCTTTCCTTCTCATTGACATCACGGTGCTGTCAGCATGCCACTCTACACACCATGCTGCCACACATGTTTAAGCCTCTACAGCTGGTCGTGCTGCAGCCAGCTGCTCAACGTGCTGCCAGGAGTTATGCTGACTACTTTGGGACTGAAGTAAAACACGTTCCACCTGTGAAGATGTTGTTTGAATTCCAATCACACAAGTAAGTCCTAGTGACAGTGAATTGCATACAAAAAATAACAGAGGGAGGGGTGTACTCTTGATAACGGCTTATTACAACACAATATGTAAGGGGAGTGTCTTTAAAGTATATGAATGAAAGCGTTTAGGAGTGTTTGTGGGTTGATTTTCAGATTGATATTTGTATTTTGTGCCTCTCTTTTGACATGTCTCCAAGCTTTAATATTCAAAAAGCTCTTTATGTTTCTCATACTGCCTGTGCTGCAGCACCTCTTTTCACCTTCTGTCTGAAACCAGAGCCCAGTCTGCTCTGATTGGTTAGTTGGCCGGCTCTGTTGGGATTGGTCAACCACTTAGAGATGTCCCAACCCTTCGCCTATCACGTACAATGTGTTGAAGCGCTAGCCATAAGAAGTGCGACTGTTACATGGTGATGTCACTATGTTACGGAAGTGGTTTTGGTGGGAATGGTTGTGTTTGTGTGCATTATTCTATCACACTTATGTGTTAATGTTATGCAATATCTGTATCTGTTTTCACCACATTTATATGTTCACCTACTTTAAAATGCTTTTTTTTTCACCTTGGATTTGCTTATATTGTACTTTATCTTAATTGAAGTGTCACCTACTTATTTATAATGTTAATTTACTCATATTATTTTGGCTTTTATTTGCACGGTCCCCTGTGATGTTAATTTTCCCACTGTGGCACAAATAATGGATTTCTGATTTTAGGGGGGGTGTATCCGCAGCTCTTTATATATGTGGCTTCCTGTGTATGTGTGTGTGTGTGTGTGTGTGTGATTATACCTCTAGGAGATAGTCGAGCAGGCGGTCCGTCCATTAATGTGGGAGGAGACAGGAAGGCTCTGGTTTCAGAGGCAGGTCGTCCCAGAGGAGAGGGGCCGTATGGAGACCGTTCAGCTGTGGGGGGGTAGAAGGAATGTGTGCATGAGTTTCTTGAGTAAACCTAAAATACATTAAGTAACTACACAACATTCCACAACTCATAAAAAAAGAACTGATTAACAATAAGTTATGGGTTTAACGGGAACACTAAAAGGGAAGCACACAGCTGGGACCGGAGCGCTTGGTGACATTCAGGGATTATGGAGTTGGCCAACGGTCTCTTGTTGTTGGAAACGTACCTAAAATGAACGTTTTATCTTCTAATATTATGCAGATCTGCTGAAATGTAGTCATTTCAAATATACTGACAAACACCTAAAATGATGACACTGCCTAACTCTGCCCACAGTGACAGTTGGCAGCTTTATAAACCTGTCACCAAGCACTCCGGTCCCAGCTGTGTGCGTCACTTTGTAGTGTCCCCCCTCTGGTTTCCGTTGTATTTTGCATTTTGTTTATGCAGTTCTTTTAGTAAACACTGGTCATATTTCGTAAGGTTGGGGAAGATGTTTGTTTATATTGCATGTGCTTTTATATTTTCATCATTTTTGAAACTGCAGAGTGTTCCTCCTAATGGAAATGTTTTTCGGCTGTAGCGTTTTTGCACCTTTCGGCCACCGTACTTATAGGATACATAGCGGACACATCATTAAGACTCATACATACATTAATTGTATCATCCTACTACAGGGTTTTTAGAAATGTTTTGTGTATTATAACTCGCCCATTTTCCCTCATCTATGTCAAATTAGGAACTTTCCATAAGTTTCATTTGTCAGATTCTTCCATTCTGAGTTAGTGAAGTTCTTTCTTTTAACCATTTCCTTGTAATTTGTTTATTAATTGCTACCCTACAAGGAATGCGTATCAATCTTTTGGGGATTTCCTTTGGTGTTTTTCCAAGTAATAGTACAAGTGGGTTCTTAATTAGAGAAATACTAAAACATTGTTGACATTTCCCTTACAGCTATTTCCCATAAGCCACTTAAATCCTTACAGCATGTGTTTGTTTGTGTATGTATGCTCACCTCTGAAAGGCAGCGGTCTAGCCAAGCTGTCCAAGGCGTAGGGATCTTTGTCGAGGGCGTCAAGTTTAAACTGCGTGTCTGTCAGCCTGTAAACAAACACACTTTAATGTCAAAATATGACCAGCAGAAGCTGCTGTGCAGGACAGTGTGTACAGCAGAAACCACACAGCAAACATCCCAAACATTTCTCAGGAGTTCAGAACACCGTGTGTCTGCTGTGCGCTTACTTCTGTCTGAAGAGGGCATTCTCTCTTCGGATGTCTGACAGCTCTCTCTCTGCTGCTCGGGCAGCCAACTGCAACAACACACCAAGATCAGTTACAAGAAGGACAATCATACATTTATACAGACAGAATGAAGCAGTACTCAAATATTTCACTTGGGTAAAAGTAGAAAAACCACGGTTTACACATACTGTCACAAGTTAAAGTCAGGCATTCCCAAGTATAAGCATCAAAATATACCTAAAGTAATGAAACTAGAGCAAAGTAACTTGTCTTTTCTTTTAGAGGAGAAGAATCAGAATCAGAAACAGTTAAAATAGTGTCTTTGAACTGGGGTTGTACTTATCCAGATCATCAATGTATCAAAGTTGCTTTCCTGAAACCCCAAAATACGCCTTTGATGCATTTACGTTAGCTTTGTACTTTTTTGCGATTACATTTATGTTCAATAACCCTAAAAGGTGGTGTTAATATGTGGCGATTATCCTGCTGATCAAACCCAATAAGTAAATGAATGAGTGTTTGTTGACAATCTAATTTCTGCAATATTCCAAAATCCGGTGGAAAAATCCCAGTGCTTGTTGTCGAGGGAGCCCTTGTGATGGTAACTCCTGGGTCGACCTACACGATTACATCATATCTGCTCCACTCCTTTATCAACAGTGGATAACAGTCGGTACACCCCCAGACAGGAGTACCACGAGGAAGAGATGCAAGAAACATTGATTTTAGCCTAAAACATCAATACCAGGCCAGGTAAAGCTGTAAAAAGTATTCAAAAAATAGCTGAGTAACTGATATTGATTATTTTATGTGGGCCTTTCTTTGAAGTGGCTGAAACACCCTTTGCTGCCGCCCTGTACACAGCAGTACACAGCCTAGTTTCCTGCTGCTCCTGTCCAATTGCTATTTAATACACTGATTTTGGAAAAGTACCTCACACAACCCCACGAAAGAGGACATCTTTTGCTCATTTTCAGGTTCATATTAGTATTCTGTGTCTCTACTGGGACATGTCTCCATGCTTCAATGTTCAAAAAGCTCTTTATTTTCCTCATACTGCCTGTGCTGCAGCACCTCTTTTCACCCTCTGTCTGAAACTGTTGTGATTGGTCAACCACTTAGAGATGTCTATCCTATCACGTATAACGTGTTGAAGCGCTAGCCAATAGAAGCGTGAGTGTAACATAGTGATGTCACTATGTTTTAGAAGCAAACAAAGGAGTCCAATGGAGGGAACTTTGGGATTTAGCCTTTGCAGACCATTTACATGCACAAAACCCTCTATAACACACTACAGTAGAGGGAAGACACCCAAAAAGCACAAAAAGAGCCCCTTTAAAAAAGAGCCCCCATATCCAGTCCCCGATCTAACGTCAGATTAGATGCTTTAGTGATAGAAAAAGGAAATGTAGGGCAAACATTTAGTCCGGCTGTAAAAAGCGAATAATAAAAAAGTCATCCGTATTTATTTTGCTTACATGTTACTTACCCAGTTATTGTGCGCCTTCTTCTCATGTGCTGATATCTGAGTCTGGTAGGATTGTTTGGTTTTATCCAGCTCCTCTTCCATCTCTCCTGCTCGTTGTCTGAAGACAGAGTGACACACAGGTGAGACTTAACTCACACATGCCCTTTTAAATCATAAAATGTCAACGTGTTTCTGGATGCTTCAGAGGAGCAGCTACCTGTAGTTGATGAGTTCTTCCATGGCCATGGCAATGTTTTTATCCGCTTTATTTAACTTCTCCTCCTTCTGCATGCGCTCTTTCTCCTCCACTGTCAGCAGCCTGCAAACAAACACTCGTCAACATCCTGAACAAGTACCGAAACATATCTTTGCTCTTCAGGAATGAGTCCCAAACCTGGAAATCACTCAGCATTTAAGCACTTACGGTTCCCTCCTCAGTGTTTTTTTAAATGTATTTTTGGTTAGGAGTAAAAATGTGTCAGTTAATACCCCACTGATGACTGTGTGAAGCTTCTATAAGTCATAAAAACAGAGGTTGCTTGTAAATAAATGAGATTTCTAAACGTCATCACACCAAACATTAGCCGTCTTTAGCTTAGCGGTGGTGACGTGACGTCATGTGACCGTGCTGTAGTTTGTTTATTATAAACATGGTGTAAACATTATTATTATTAGGGATTATCCTGCCGAACAAGATGTGTAGAGCTTATTTTCTGCAATATTCTAAACGGTTACATGATAAAAAAAACAATCAGATTACTGTTACACTTATAAATATTGGCGATTACTAGCAAAGAGCATATAGTGTGTGTCGGTAAGGATCAGATCTTATCTCTCCCCTGTGAGCTGTTCTGTTCTGTAGGCTAATACTTTAAGTGTGAATCTCTACAGCTACTGCCTGAATCTGCTTCATGGTTTCTCTTTCTTCTTAAATTCAGTAGGTGAACCTATATGTTCATAAAGTAGTGTGTGTGTGTGTGTGTGTGTGTGTGTGTGTGTGTGTGTGTGTGTGTGTGTGTGTGTGTGTGTGTGTGTGTGTGTGTGTGTGTGTGTTAAACTTAAACAGAGCATTCTCTGTCAGCTCAGATTTTATTCCTGCTTTTTTAAACTGTACTATGTGCTCATGTGTTTCAGTATTGGTGTAAAGGCAACTAAATAACTATTCTGAGCAGAGGACACATTTATGTAGAGAGTACACAGTATGTAGCCTACCTGTGTAGCTTGAGCTCATTCTCCTGGTACATTTCTGTCATAATCTGGAGTTTCTGTTGTAATCTTTGGACCTAAACACATGGAAAAAATGAATTAATCCCAATGCAAATGAATGTGCAACACGGGTAAAATTAAATATCACGCAAATACGAGGCAGGTACCTGATCTGAGTAGGTCTCAGCTTCTGATTGCAGAGATGATTTCTCACTTTCCAGCTCCTTAATGCTCACTAAAGTGGGAAAACACAGATATTATACAGATTGATGTGATACATCATTTGGAATAGGAAATCTAAATTGTTGTCTCGTTGCCTCACCTTGCAGGTCTTCTTTAGCTTTGACTTCATCGTCCAGTTTGGCAAATAATCTGTCCTTGTCTTCATCGACTGATTTGAGGTCTGCATTCAGCTACACACAAACAAAAAGTAGGCACTCGGTGAAGAGGAAAGATGTATCCGATCATTTCAATGTTTTCATGTCCAAGTGGAATACCTTAGCAGCGTAGATTAGTTTCTGGACTTTCTGGAGATGGGCCTGTGTGTCCTTAATGTCTCCTCTTCCGTTCTCCTCTCCTCTCCTCGCCATACCATTGGACGCCTCTCCTCCCTCCTCACTTTCCCCCTCCTCCAGTTCTGAATCCCAAGCTTTCATACTGAGCAGGCGATCTGTCAAGGACTGGATGCGTACACATACTTGGTGTTATGTTTATTCCCAACAACACAAGGTAATGTGAACTAATATGATTACTGTAACGCACAACATGTCATTTTCAGCCACTAGGGCAAACACAACAGGAGGTGTTTTGTGGCTTTGTGAAGTAGGGTGTAGGATTCCTTCATTGTATATCAATCAGGAGGTTTTTACCATGAGTGGAATTATACGCAGAAGTCCCCTCCTCTCAAAAACTAACAGACTCTTGGTCTAAAAGTGGTAAAACCATAAATAAAGAAGTCTTAGATTGGTAGAAAACAGACATCCCAGTGAGGCTACAAACTGAGTTGCTACTAATGTTTGCCCAGAACATTATGCAAATGTCTCCTCCTCTCCAAAACAAACAGACCAGGTGAGTAGAAACAGTAAAATCCTGAAGGAAGCCATGTTACGTTAAGGATCAGTGTTTCCCTGGCCAAATGATGGAGGGGCTACAAGCAGAACGCCATGTACTTTCCAGCCTGTTTCTCTGATACCTTAAAGGTCTCCTATTATGCTATATTTGAACACTATATTTTAGGGCCATATCTATACAAAACTTCTCTGTGAAGTGTTTTGCTCAAAATACCAAACAGATCACCCATTGTAGCATGCCACATACCCCTCTATTTCAGCCCTGTTCCTGAAGTGCTGATTCTGTGACTGTCGCTTAAAATTTGAGCTGAGCTGATGCTGGCCACGCCCCTTTGGAGCATCATGCAGCTCTCTGTCTGAAGAGAGAAGTTTTTAACAGAGAAACTCAGCTAACCGCTGCCGTGATTAAACCCCATATGTTCAAACCGCATCCAGCCTTATCTCTGAAACACTTCTCAGTGTTTACCACTAGAACAGAGACATTATATATTCAACAACTCTAAGTCCCTCCTGCAGACATCCTGCTGAACACACAGAGGTGCTGCGGAGGGGATTCAACTCGCCAACTGTACGTTGCGGACGATAGGTTGGGACGTGTCACGAGGGCGGGACGTTGCCAGGAGTTCAATGTAAAGCCAGCCCACATTTTAAGTTATGACGTCATAACCGAAGCAAATCTGGATCAGCTCGTTTGTACCCCAATTTTTAGAGATGTGGGTAAAGATGAAAAGAGAGAGGGTTGTATTTTCTGACACTTTGTGAGTCTCCTTACACACCGGAGACACATATGTATGTATAAAAGACATCAAAAAGTGCATTTTGCATAATAGGAGACCTTTAACATTCAGATTACCAAAGTGCAAAGTCTTTTGCTTTGTTAAAATACATTGTTAAAAATGACCAATATTTGAAAGAGTTGTATTGTAAAACTGCTATAAAAGGTAAATATGGCAGAAAACCCCAATATCTACTCAAGCTCAAAGGGAATCATCTCCATTAGAGGCGACCACATAAAACTAAATGTTGCTTTGATTAAAATTGCAGACTTATGTAGGTTGACATTCATTTTTTAACATTCAGGATAATACAAGATATTTGGATGTTGGAATGTTAAATATAACACCTTTAAGTGAATCTTCTCTCCCATTACAATTGCTTTGATGTAATTTATGTTTTTTACTTTTTCTTGGTTTTAAAACATGAATAGTTGCTCGTATACAATTTAATTTATCCTCTGTATGTACTAAAGATGTTTTATTTTTAGAAAAGAAAGTACTATCCAAGACAACTGCTTTTTTTTTATTTATAAAACCTTTGCAAACTGAGTATTATGAATACAAATCGCAGTCTTCTTGGATAGTAATTCTCAGGATACTTCCATTATTTCAAACCCAGTTTTGAATCAAATTAAGTGAATAACTCACAGTGACAAGCTGCAACACACTAATAATAATGCTCTATCGGACCGTACCATTATACGCTCGTCCTTGGTGGCTACGTCCTGCAGCATCCCGCTGTGAGCGACCTCACACCGGCTCATCTCCGCCTCCAACTCACTCACTCTCTCTGCCCACCCCTCCACTTGCTGCCTCAACTGTAGAGAGGAAGACACGGACGAAGGGTGAACACTTCATTTGGTCATTTTTTGATACGAAAGCAAAACATTTCCACATGCTTTAAAGCACAGTAGCTGCATGAGTGTGAACATGTGTGTGCTCTAGCTGTCTCCAAAAAGTCAACCGAGGGCGACCCGAGTGTGTGCAGCACGCTACCTGAGCGTTGCTCTCCTGCAGCAGTGTGTTCTCCTCCCCGGCTGTTTCCAGGTTCCTCTGCAGTCTGTCACTGTTCATGCTGTACACCTTCAGAGTGGTTTGTGCCTGAGGAAGAACAGGAAGTGGTTGATATACCATAGTAATGTGAACCGCAGGAAAAGGGACAGAGGAGGAAAAGACAGACATGAGTAATGGTACCTGCTCTTCCTGTGACTGGAGGTTTTTGGTTTCTTCTTCGAATGTTTTCATGCTCTCTTCAAGCACCGCTATCTGGAAGCATAACCAAAATAAGTGATCCACTTTGTAAATTGCACACTCAGGCATTTGATTCTGTCACTTTGAGTCCTCCTACCCTTTTTTCCTGCTCTATCCTGTGTTCCCTCTGCTGCTCCAGTTGATCTTTCAGTTCTTCCAGATCTCTGTCCATCTCTCTTTTAGATTGTTCCAGCTCTCTGGCTTTGAGCTGGGGGAGCGGGAAAACAACATGTGTTCAAGTGTGAGCGAAAGAGCGAGGGTGAGTGAACGCCACATCAAGTTGTAAAAGGCGATGATTGTTCGATAAAACATTCAAAAAAGCTGGCCCCCCCCAAAAAAAATGAGTTACTTCAAGTTCAGGCCAGTTGGGGATAATGTGCACACAACAAAATGATGTAAGTTTTATTATCAACCACATGCAAAGACAAAAATTAAAAAATAATGCACAAAAATAAACTTTAAGCAACACATAAAGCAAATGTCTATGAGTTTTCTCCTAATTTTGAAGTAGTTTAAATGTATTATTCTCCTTTCCTGTCTGCCTTACCTCGAGCTCTCTGTCTTCTGAGTTTGAGCCAGGACTCCACTGTCCCTCAGAGAGCTCTCCACCTCATCATACTGAAATTGACACAAAGGGAGGAAGTAAATCTGCTGAAAGGCGGGCAGCACTTTTCTTTTTATTTAAGTCAATTTAGTGAACATGTTAACAAAGATTTTTTTTCACAAAAGTATAAATAAAAACGTTAATGTTCAAAAGGGGCAAGAAGAAATATAAAAGCTTTTCTAGTCCTACCCCCTCTAGCAAACATTGCTAATCGAAAATCATACAGAGTTCAGTTCATGGGCGTCAGCTGACCAAAAAAAAAAATCATCAAAGACAAACAATAATCCTTAAAAGACAAACAATAATCCTAACTTCAATGGTTGAAAAATGATTCTGTATGAATTTCAGATGAACAAACAGTGTTGTGTGTGCAGGCTCAGTGTCAGTCTGCTTTGTCTCGAGTACCAACCTCTTGTTGACATTTGCTGAGAGTCTCGAGCACTTCACACTTCTCATCCAGGAGCTGCACAACCTGCTCACCCATCCGCCGCTCTCTACCTGAAAACAAAGAATACAACGTTTAAAAACGCATTTGATTTATTTTCCTGTTATTTCTTACTTTTGTTTGCTTAATTGGATAATGTACTGATGTGTCTGAGAGAAGTTAGACTGGCAGCGATGACTCGTATATTAGTGTCATTTTTGGCAATTAATTAATGAATATGGAATAAGTAGAGCAAACTTACTTCTATACATTCTGCTTTTGACCTGTAAAAAAATAATAAGAAAACAATGATCATAAACAAGTAGTAAAGGGATAGGGCCGGGCCATATTGTGAAAATCAAATATCACAATATGGAATTTGCGACAATATTGTAGGGTTGACCAATCTTACTTTCACTAAACATTTTTTATTAAAAAGCATTTGTTTTGTGGATATAATGGCTATGTGGGTAACGTCAGATAACAGAAAAGCTACAACATCCTTTTACAGTAATGCAGCCCTTAAAACCAGGAAAAAACACAGAAATGTAATACGATATCTTGTCTCATACCACAATAGAGATCTAACAATGCAATATTGCCCAGCCCTTAAAAGGATATACCCGTTAAAGTGGACCAGCAAATGTGTTGTCTTATGATGATGCGTATATATGTACTGTTTACTCACAGAGCTGTAACATCTACAGGTGAACAGCAGCATCGTCACCAGCCCCACCAGAATGGACACGATGACCGGCTCCCATGGCAACCCGTACAAGTCTGGCCCAGGTCTGATGTCATCAGGCAGTGCCAATACAACCTGAACAATGAAGGGAGGAAATGTGATTAATTTAGGATTTGAAACGTAGTTGTAAACAAGACAGGGCAACCTTGGTTTAATCTATTTAACTGAGAAGAGTTTTAATCATTGGGTGAATGTCTTTGTTATTCAAATTGACCCCTGAATGTATATTATATCATTTGATATTGCAAGAACCAAGCCATGACTAATCCATAACAGCTCACTTGCAGTGGTGTGATGTACTGAAGTACATTTACTCAAGTACAGTACTGATGTAAGATTATAGGGTACTTGTACTTTACTTGAGTATTTTCTTTTCATGCTTTTTCTAACCACTACATTTATTTGATAAAATGAGATACTAGTTTCTTTACAGATCCAAATTATTAACTATTGAAACACATACATAAATGAACTCTGCTATATAATTATAGGTTCAGATATCCAGCAGTAGTATATAAAGTAATAAAAAGTAGCTCCACTTTTACCAGCTGTGATGAACACGTTAATGAATCAAAAATAACAATCCAGCTATTTAATATGATAATTAATGGGACGTTACGTAGAATAAGTACTTTTACTTGTATTACTTTTAGTATATTTTGATAATATGTTTGTACTTTTTGTAATCGAGTACTTTAAGACCATAGTGTTTGTATTTTTAATAGAAAATGATCACAGGACTACCGGTTAAACTGTTCAAACATTAACTTTACAATTACAATTAACTTATACAGAGCAAATGGTCTCCTACAAAGGGATTAACACAAAACACCACAGAAAAGCACACCTGCTCAGACAAACCAACGTTACTATCAATTAGCTAGCTAACCATTACTAGCTAAACAAAATTACAAACAATTATGAAAAAGCGACTTTAATTATCACTGTAGTCTTGACAGCTGGTGAACAGTACAGCCACTACAAACATGAAGTCAACCATGAGCTGTATAAAAACAAAATATGAACTTAGTAATATTACTGAGCTATTTTCCACTGATTGATAATCTGTTACGTTAAGTCAGTTGGCTAGTTAGGAAATGCTAACGAAACCTGCCACATAACATACATCCTTCACTTTTTCCACGGCGATACTGTAGTAAGTCTCTGCCGTCGTCTGAAAGTCGACCGCTTTGTTAGCCAACCGGTCGCTTGCCGTAAGTTCCTCCATTTCCGAATCAGGTCATTTGGTTATTTTATTGATATCTGTCATTTGAAACTGACATTAAAAGAACTGTAGCCATCAACCGGGCTAGCGGCGGATTTCACATCCTATTCACAACACCGACGCTCAAGACTGGACCACGTAACTTTCAACTTCATAGGGGTGGCTGGATGTTGGATACTCTGTAAAAACTTCTCGTAGAGATTCCACAAGGTTGCCATTGCTTTCAAATATGAACTTACACAACATAACTATACATATGAATAACTAAGAAATACCTATACACTAAGTTGAGCATATACAAGCGTTTGTAGATATACTCACACCCCCGACGGTGTAAATGGTTAACACGCAACGTCACCAATTGTAAACTGCCACACTGGCACATCGGAGCACTTTTAAAGTGACACCAAAACAAACAGGTGTCAGTAAATAGAGAATTATCAATTTCGTCTTTGATAACCTGTGAAATATCAACCATACTTTGTTAATGCTTACATTGTTAAAAAAAAAAAAAAAAGAGTAAGTTTTTCTACAAATATGTGTCACTTGCGTTGAGTTACGGCGGCAGTCTAAAAAGGTCGGTCTAAAGTAGGACATAGGTAGGGGATAGGTGAAGACTCGACTGTCAATGTTTTTAAATGTACTTACCGACCTGGCCTCATTTTCTTCCATTTTAAACTACAGATGTAATACTCCTTAAAACATTTTTACACAGTTTGCCTGTGGAGCAAGTGGTTTACCAGCTAGCTCAGCGTGTGTAATAGAGCCACCAGCACTGAGGAATGTGAGTTACGATGACGGAGCACGGCAAGTTTGACATATGAGACAGAGCAACTTGTTCAGTTCTTTAAAGAAGCATACTCTCTGCACAGGCTTAAAACACAGCTGAATGAAACTCTAAAGTGTGTCAGAGGATCCTTTTGTTCAATACCAGAGAAACCCAAAAATGCCCTTTAGAAGATGACTAACTAAGCAAGAAGGACGTTTATGGTATAGGCTATCTGATAAAACATTTTAGAGTGAGTCAGGCGATAGTTTTGAGTAAACAAAATGCATCCTGCTTTGAACAAACTGTCAGTTTAAGACTATAAGTAGGTGACAAAGCTGCAAGGGGGAAAACATTGAACGAAATGTGGCTCAACAGAACTAACCGTATTGTGCTTTTTGCAAATACTGTAACGCTAGTAACTAATGGAAATAAACTACTAAATCACAACTCTGCGTTGGCTTCCGTGCATTTTGTACCTTTATAACCTGTATCAACAAAATATGCTTTAGCTGTCAATTAGAAGTTCTATGACGAACACTTTAACCTACGATTTATTCATTTGCATTTAAATTACAGTATCTCACAAAAGTGAGTACACCCCTCACATTTTTGTAAACATTTTATTATACCTTTTCATCGGACAACACTAAAGATATGACACTTTCATACAATGTAAAGTAGTCAGTGTACAGCTTGTATAACAGTGTAAATTTGCTGTGCCCTCAAAACAACTCAACACACAGCCATTAATGTCTAAACCGCTGGCAACAAAAGTGAGTACACCCCTAAGTGAAAATGGCCAAATTGTGCCCAATTAGCCATTTTCCCTCCCCGGTGTCATGTGACTCGTTAGTGTTACAAGGTCTCAGGTGTGAATGGGGAGCAGGTGTGTTAAATTTGGTGTTATCACTCACACTTTCTCATACTGCTCACTGGAAGTTCAACATGGCACCTCATGGCAAAGAACTCTCTGAGGATCTGAAAAAAGGAGTTGTTGCTCTACATAAAGATGGCCTAGGCTATAAGAAGGTTGCCAACACCCTGAAACTGAGCTGCAGCACGGTGGCCAAGACCATACAGCGGTTTAACAGGACAGGTTCCA